>NC_084482.1:77512119-77824869 GCF_030035675.1 Rhineura floridana
GAGAAACACTGAGATTTCAACTTAAAAATCATTGCAGATCATATCAGAAAGAATTATACAGCACTGTGCTCTAACAATGGTAAATTCTCTGGTTTAAGGCTTTAGCAATACTACACTTTCCAGGGTGCAATTTAGAGTCTTTCATCCAAATTAGGAAATGCACCCCTTGCACAAAGTACTCTGTGAACTTGTTTGGCCAGGGGAGCTGCCATATTTCAAAATGAGATTTGTGCCATCTCACATGATAGGGACAGAAGTTCCTGCCTCTTCAGTACTAATACTCAGTACTAATACTCAATACTCTTCAGTACTAATACTCAGCTGCTATATAGGCTGTACCAATATACCAAGTCTGAGATCAGAATAAAGAGTCTTAACAGCTAATCCAGCAACCCATAAGCAATTGTAATGAGTATGGGGGTTGGAATGGATGATCCCTGTGAGTCCCCTTCCAGCCTCTGATTTGGAATCCTGTGCCTCTGCTGGCCAAATGAATTTCTTTTGTTAAGCTAATAGCGTGGCCAGGTTGCTAATGGGTCTTTTAGGTGCCCAGCAACTGGTGAATGAGCCAGGAAGATCCTTTTGTCATTTAAACTCTTCAGGAGAGCCTCCCCCCCCTTCCCGGCGGCTAGCAGAGGTTTGTGCTTTGAGTGTTTTTAGGATGCTCCTGTAGCACTGATGGAAAAGCTGAATATTGGACTGCTGATGCCTTGAACCCCTCCATCCTAAGCTCAGGTTGGAATGTGTGTAAATACACAAACCATATTTCATAAAGACAGTCTCCACTGACCTTCTTCCCAAAGGAAACCAAACCCTGGATGAGCGCAGGGACCCCAGGAAATCTCACCGCTCGGAGATTGGGGAGAAGCGCAACACTATTATTGGAAGACATCTTCTCCCTCTTTCATAATATTAGAATGCAGAGTTATCCAATGAAGCTAAATGGTGGGAGAGTCAGGAGAGACCAAAGAAGCACTTCTTTGTACAGCACATTGTTAAATTATGAAACAAATGTAGTCATGACCACCGGATGGTTTTAACAGGGGGTTAGACAGATTCATGGAGCACAAGGCTGTCAATGGCTACTAGTCATGGTGGCTACATCCTACCTCTAGTAGGATGGGGAACACAAACAGGAGGGGGTTATTGCCCCCATTTCCTGCTCTTCCAAATGCATTTGTCTGGCCACTAAAAGAAAATGGGCCTTTTGCCTGATCCAGTAGGACTCTTCTTGTGATTTCCTCTTCAATACAGAATATATGGCAACATCTAGCTCTCCTCCCAAAAAAACTCCACCTCCCTCCAAATCTTCTGTGCCATTCTGCATTTCTAACAAACATGTTTGCAACGAGTATGTATACATGTAACATGTATATTATACGTGTTACATGTTCCCTTTTATCATACATCAGACAACAAATATCACCAAAATCTTTGCAGCTAAAATTTTGGTTCAGCCCTGGAGATCAAGTTCCAAACCCCCTTTCCTCTGGTAAATCAAGCACCTGAAACTTGACCCTAAATTCCATGAGTCTCTATTTTTACTGTGTATGCAAGTGTTCACAATATGGCAACCAGTTAAGTCACAATATGGCTCCCAGTTTGTCCCCAGGCTCAATCCAAAATGCTGGTCTTGGTCATTAAAGCCCTAAGCCTGGTACCTGGATATTTAGAAGGTCCACCTTCTATATCATTAACCTGGTTATTGGTTCAGATCTTCCCAAGAAGCCCTCCTCTGAATGTCCCTGCTTTCAGAGAAAAGGCTACTGAAGAGAGGATCTTCTCTGTCATGGTGCCTAAACTGTGAAACTTCTGTCCTAGGTATGCTTGCTTGGCACTCTCTGTGTTATCTTTTGGGTTCTACGTGGTCTGCCTTGTTCTCTTGAGCCTTGCCAACCCTATTCTCTTTTTATTCACCATCTTTTGCTCTTACTTATTTATGCTTCTAGTTTTTTATTTTATTGTATAGTTTCCTGTATTTGAATTTACATTCAATCTATTTTGCAAAAGGTAGAAATATTTTAAACAAATAAGTAATTTGCATTAGCCACAGTCTAAAAGGAGAGATTTACACGCAGAAAAAAAGAACCACACATTTTCACTATTGGAGTTCCCCCAAACTAGAGAACAGACTACATTCAGTGCTACAATCAATCCATCTCATTGGCTCTGGAAGTGAGAGTAGTGAAAACTCGCACTTGTCTTGTTTTCTTAAGCTCTTTCTACATGGTAATGCATGAAGGGGGCAGTAGAATTAACTAACTCACTCTAGTCCTGAGGTCATGGGACTTTGTTGTCATGCCTCCTAACTCCCACACATTGAGCATGAAAGTATCCAAGGGGGAATGCCAAGTACATAGACCTCTATGTGGGTAAGCTTCAATGGAAGCTAGAACCTGCACAATCAAACCTCAAGTTCCTGCAGACCTCTATGCAAATAGTTTGCACTCCCCACTTGAGTGTTCTGGGAGTTATGTGGCCTCAGCAGCAGGTCTAGAGGCACAGTCCCACTTGCCAATTTTCATCATGCGAACCCCTTCACATGAGTAATGCGTGAAGCAGTTTTTACATATGCTTGCATGCCCTATAGATTTATTTCATTTTCTTATTGCAAGTTAAAAGAACCCCACAAGATTTTCTGTGGATGAGTGTGGCCCCAAGAAAATAAGGTTAACAGATAGGTATCTGAGACATCACAGAATTATCATGCCCCTTTATGATTTGTAAGCCACTGTGTATGTGCATAGTTCTATTGATTCAAGTATGCTGTTCCCCTCCCCTTTAGCTGGGAAGCCATATATCAGTGTGCAAACCTATGTATAGATCAACCCTCTGCATGAAAACATAACAACTGAAATGGCTCTTTCATGGCTTCTATATCTCCTCAAATAAAGCTTGAAATTACAATTCAGGGAGCAAATATTTAATATCCAAAAAGTAGTTAACAACCTACCTTTTATTCACTGATTTTTTTGTAAGCAAGCCCCTTCTCTTTTTAATGCATTCTTGGCATATTTTCTTTATTTTAAATGTTGAACAAAACTAGTAAATGCCAACACAGCCTTCTTTTGTGTGTGTGTGTGTGCGCGCGCGTGCGCGCACATACAAGTGTCACAAAAACTGTTTTTGAGTATAACAGTGAAAAGATAAGATAACAAAATAAGGTTAGAGTGATAACCATAGCCTGTTACTATGCAGTGCACCTGAGTTCATTTGCAACCTGGAGTCAAGCAAAATTACCAATGCACCATTATTATACCAAACTGGGGTTAGGGGAAGAGTGGTATCCAACAAAGCTGCCCTGTTCTAAGTTCTACTTGGGCAATGGAACCTCCCCTCCCTCTCTTCTCCCTGCGCACCACCCACATCTGCTCCAGAGGGTGAGGGAAACCTCAGGAACAAATTGGGTGTGTGTGCAGGAGGAGCAGAGGGAGGGAAGTTCCACTGCACAAATGGAAGTCTGTGTGTGAATGGGACAACTTTGCTGGATACAACCCCAAAATCCAATTATTCTCTATCTTTTTTCATCAGTTTTCATGCATTTGAGAAAATGCAGACATGGTATTCAGATTTTAAAAATATGTATGATTTTGTATGAAACCTTTCAAGTTTTACAAAATTATATTTTAGACAGATCCATTATGTATTCATTGAAATGATATTTTTGCTGACATTTTAAAAATATAAATATATTATAATTAATCAACTATGTCTTATTCACTGTCCAGTTTATAGCCCCTTTTGGCTCTCAAAAAGCTGTCAAGCATTTCATATTTTAGCCATCATTTTGGAATGTTCCTCTAAGGAACACATGAAAGACTCATTAATTTTTTTTGGAGTCTTCAAACCTTCTGCCTGACAGATATAGTAAAGTCTATAGTGAATATGTACATCATGGAAATCAAGCTTCAATAAGAGGAACATTCCACTAACGGACAGTGCATGCTACCAAGACATTAGAGGGCATTTCCAGATGGTTCTTTTTGGCCCAATAAATGCACAGCTGTGACTTATTTGTTGCTCAGGATCCGGGCATCTTATGGTTGTTCTTCCAGTGCAGGGATATTGCATTTATTTTTACCCCAGCACAATATTATGTTAATGGGAAAAAGTAATTTACTTCAGCAGCTAGACTTTTTCCCAGCTAGAGCATCTACTAGTGACTTGAGAGTGCTATGCAGAATCATGAGGTTCTATATAGCCCGCCCTGGGCTCCTACTGGGAGGAAGGGCAGGATATAAATCTAATAAATAAAAAAATAAAAATACAGAACAATGATGATCAGTTGCTCCTTCTAGAAAGACCTTGCAACACCAATTATGATAAGCTTGTGCCACTTTTGACCTGTTTAATGCTTTTAGTAGCACTATGCATCTCATTAAACTTTCACTTGCTGCTGCTGCTATTTTAATGTTAAGTTTATTGATTGCTGACATTGTATTTCACTGTTTTGTATTTTACTGTGTTGTTGTAAGCTGCCCACCAAATATCATTGGAAGCATACAAATACTATAAATAAGTAAGTAAATACAACTAATCTTATCTCATTTTCTGATCAGGTAACCTCCTTGGAATGATGTGGACATAATATATCTCAACTTCAGCAAAGCTTTTGACAAGAGCCCCATGCTATTCCGATTAGTATGCCAGCTAAATGTGGGCTGAATGAAACAACTGTGGGTTCACAGCTGGCTACAGAATCATATTCAAAGAGTGCTTATCAATGGTTACTTCTCAAACTGGGGGGAGGTAATGAGTGGGGTACTGCAGGGCTTGGTCCTGGGCCCAGTGCTTCTCAACATTTTTATTAATGACTTGGATGAGGAGGTGCATGGAATCCTTACCAAATTTGCAGATAATACAAAATTGGGAGGGATAGCTAATACCCTGCAGGTTAGAAAAAATTCAGAGGGATCTTGATAGGCTGGAGCATTGGGCTGAAAACAACAGAATGAAATTTAACAGAGAGATAAGTGCAAAGTCCTACACCTAGGAAAAAGGAACCATATGCACAGTTATAAGATGGGGGATACTTGGCTCAGCAATATGATGTGTGAGAAGGATCTTGGAATTGTTGTTGAAGACAAGCTGAATATGAAACAATAGTGCAATTTGACTGCAAAAAAGGCAAATGCTATTTTAGGTTGCATGAACAGAATTATAGCTTCCAAATCATGTGAAGCACTAGTTCCCCTCTATACAGTGCTAGTTAGGCCTCATCTTGAGTATTACATCCAGTTCTACACACTACACTTTAAGAAGAATGCAGACAAATTGGAACAGGTTCAGGGGAGGGCAACAAGGATGATCAGAGGCCTGGAAACAAAGCCATATTAGGAGAGATTTAAAGAACTGGGCATGTTTAGCCTTGAGAAGAGAAAACTGAGGGGAGATATGATAGCACTGTTCCAGTATGTGAAAGGTTGTCACACAGAGGAGGGCCAGGATCTCTTCTCAATCATCCCAGAATGCAGGACATGGAATAATGGGCTCAATTTACAGGAAGCCAGATTTTGACTGAACATCAGGAAAAACTTCCTAACTGTTAGAGCAGTATCACAATTCAGCCATTTACTCAGCGAGCTGGTGGGCTCTCCAGCACTGGAGTCATTCAAGGGGCAGCTGGACAGCCACTCATCGGGTATGCTTTAATTTGGATTCCTGCAATGAGCAGGACGTTTGATTCGATGGCCTTATAGGCCCCTTCCAACTCTACTATTCTACGATTCTCTGAAAATGTATTGTTGGCCTCCAGCAATGGATGGGGAGAAGGCTATTTTCACTGATTTCTCCTTCCCCTCTTCAGCCCTCTGAAAATTCGCTCTGAAAAGTTGTGGGGGACAGCATGGAAAGTAGCATGGGCAGCTGTAAGGGTAATAGGCAAAAAATACCTTTTCTGTGAATAGAAGGACTCCTCCTGTTTGTGTAAGGGCAGAATTGGATACAACCCTTTATTTAGTTCTTTGAACATTGTGTGTTTCATGTCTATAGATACATGAATCCTAATTTATTTTTTTAGTGGAATATGACTACCCTGTTTTACCCTTTTTTAGTGGAATATGACTACCCTCTCTCTTCAACAAGGCTACATCTTCATCCATCAGGTAAAGTTGAGGTATCACATTATGAGTACTGGCATGGGACTAGTTCAAGCCTATCAGTAAAAACAAAATGTTTTTCACTTTTATTTTTCTGTCATCTGGAAAGACCCTATGGTGAAAGCCAAGATAGGCCCATAACAGTCCTACTAGACTTGTGCAGCAGAAGACTCACATGTATTAGGTCTGTTTGGAAGAACTGAATTGTCTAATGCTGCAGCTGTGAGCTGCTCATTATGTTCCATTCAATTTACCTTATTGACATCCATTCGTAATTTCTCATTATTAGCACTGGCAGCTTTTTCTGCTGCTTTCTTCTGACGTTGTGGTCCTCTGCCAAAGAAGATGTAGTTGACTAATGCGTACTCCAGTAGGGCCATGAACACAAAGACAAAGCATCCCATCAGATACATGTCAATGGCTTTCACATAGGGAATTTTGGGCAGTGTTTCTCGGAGATGAGTGTTGATGGTTGTCATTGTAAGCACCGTTGTGATCCCTGGAAAAATAAAAAATTCCAGTTTAGTGTACACATTTTGAAACATGTTCACTGTATGTCCATGTTTAAATGCCATAGCTGTGCAATAATCTATTTATTTAGGGAGGTAAGTACTAGAAGAAATATTGAGTTGTATCCAACTATGTTCTACTCAGAGTAGAGCCACTGAAATTAATGAACCTAAATTAGTTATGTCCATTAACTTCAATGGGTCTAATCTGAGTAGGACAACGACCTACTGTCCACACTAGCCTTTTTGCTTTTTTTGGTGGTTATGGTTATGGTAGTGTTGAGAAAATGTTAAAGGTTACTAATTCTGCAAAGCCAACATCATGGGAATCTTTCCACTTTGTATAATAACTCTGAATAGTGTATCACACAAGATATAAAGGGCACCTTTTCCTCTTTGTGCTGGTTTTACTTGTCATTTTCTTGTCTTCTGGTTTGAATTCTTGGGATTTGTTCTCAGAAAAATCTTGCTTGGAGACTTTGTGCAATACATCGTAGCTTGAATTGAGGGAATAGTAGAGAATACATTCAACCTATATTAAGGCAATGCTTCTTGCTAAAAGCTATGAAAGCTTAAGGAGGCTTAGTTTGAATTTGCATCCTTGCCTGGAATGCAAGAGAGAGCAAACACAAATGGCTCACTAATATAAACTAATTTCAGAAGGCGTTACATTAGTTTGTTGCAGCAAGGCAAAACCATTTGTTGTAGCTCCTCAGTGACTGACTTTTGTCGTTATATGCCTTCAAGTCGATTACGACTTATGGTGACCTATGAATCAGCAACCTCCAAGAGCATCTATAACAGGTAGTTATAAACCACTCTGTTGACTTATTAAGGTTTAAAAGGTCCTGCTTACACTATCAGTTTGGCAACATGAGAACTAGTTCAGCTTCTCATGTGTGTTTAAGTGCTAGGGGGTGAATGAATCACAGGATAAAGTTAAGAGGAAGTCAACAAGGGTCTCCTGAGCTATTCTGCCTTGGGAAATGATTTGGAGTTGTTGCTGCTGTAATTTGCCCTGGGATATGATCAGGAGGAGGAGTTGTCAGTTTTGTGCCCTGAAATATGATCTAGAATTGTTGTTTATTAGATTTGTTAGTCACTTGTTACCCAAAGGTCTCCAAGTGACTTACAATACAGTTAAAAATACCAAAAAAATTATACCATGAAACAAAACAAAGAAAATCATCCTCTCTGGTAATTCACAGTACCACATTCCAATTTTTCAGTCAGACAGAGGGTTTGAACTAGGAATCATGAGGTCTAAGTCTGGGACCTAACCTGGTGAGAACTGTAGATTATATGTTCTCAGGCTACAGAGCTTTCTTCAGACACGTATGAGAACAGGGCTGTGCAAAATCAAATCCTATAGTTGGCCAAGCGTGATATAAATTAGAACCTAGGCCTTTTGCTGTTGCATGGTTAACACAGAAGTGAATTCTGTTTGCTGCACTTCAAGCTGAGGCCACTGACCTTTGGCACCTCGGGCTGAAGAGCACCCACTGCAGGTCTGGATTTGGATGCTGTTCCACTCAGCTCTGGACAGCCTCGGCAATTTCAAGACAGTTAGCAAGGGTGTGCAGCACAAGACAGTAGAATCCCTTGTCTATATTGCCAGGGGTTGTGGCTCCAAGGTAACACCCTGAGATAGTCAACCCAGAGGCAATAATATCTGAATCTTGAAAACAAGAGCATATTCTCAGGATTCAGCTTGGCAAACTATTTTGCTTGCAGAATTTGAAATGGCAGTTAAGAGAAGAAGCCTTACTCCTGCTAAGTAGTGTCCTATTTCAACTTTACTCAATTTTTACCTGAGAAGACAAAGACAATTCGATTATATACTACATCCTGAGACAGGAATATAGGAAGAGGCCTTATATCAGGTGAGACCATTGGTGCATTAGCTCAGTATTGTCTGTAGTGTCTGATATAACACAATAAAAGTCATTAAAGCTGAAACATCCTGCTGTGCTTGAAAGGGTGTCCCAGTGATTGGATTGTTTGGATCTCTTTCTCTGAGGGTGGAGAAAGAGGTCTGCCCTCAGAGAGGGATGTCTGAATTTATAAGCCTCCTCAATGAGGCAATGGCAAGTGACCAGTGAGTGTTCTGACATCACCACTCAGAAATTGGAAAGGGCAAAAAAGAGGTATGTTGGGAGAGGCTGTGGATCAGCCCATTAAACAGGAGAAAACTATGCCAACCTTGGGAACTGTAGACAGTAGTTTATTTCCCTCCTGTTTTTAATTTGGTCATAAAATGCTAAATTGAAAAGGGAAAAAACCTTGCTCCCCACATTCCTCCATGCCCATGTGAGCTAGCTGGACATAGGAAAAGGCAGCTCCTTTACCTTGGTTTCTCCCTCCCTCCTTCTCCCCCATAGATTTGCTCTAAATCAGGACTAATATAAGTAATCAGGGCTAATATAAATTGCAATGACTTAAAGACAACTTTTAGGTAGTGTAGTACACAATGCTGAACTCCACTACGAAACATTACACATAGTCCAGCTGAACTGAAGCACTTGCATTTAATTTAGTCACTTTAAATTATTTGGACTAAATTTAATTTAACTCTAAATACTGTATCTAAACTGGCCGGACAGAAAGTTTTTCATTGCTTAAAACCAGCAAGAAAACTATGTCCTGGTAACACATTCAAGGGGGATGATCCAAAGTAATAATTAGCACAAGTGGGAGAGGTGTCGTTGTGTAAGCTATTTTTGTTGTGCACGTGGCAGTGCCAAATGGAAGTAGCATAACAGCTTAAAACAGTATATGACAGGTTCACATTGCATAACAGTTCCGTTGTCCCAAGCAGTCCACTGAATTTGGCTGTTATGCTATGCTAGGAATGAGCTCCTGCTAGTGGAATGGCTGTTATGCCAGCAGGCTGTCTCAGCTGGATATCATTCTATATGAGTGAAGCAAAAAATGCTTACCTAAAGCCACTCTTGCAGCTGAAGCATCGTAATTGATCCAGAATGAAACCCAGGAGAGAATAGTAATCAGAATGGAAGGCATATAAGTCTGCAGAATGAAGTAGCCAATGTTTCTCTTTAGTTTAAAACTGAGGGACAATCTTGGGTAGGAACCTAACAGAAAGAAATTTTTAGAAGGTCATCTGGGAGTTCTGCAACCCTGCAAACAAATTATTTTCCTTTACCATCCACATTATTGTTATTCAGCATACATGAGAAAAAAACAACAATCCTTGTTAGATAAGCAACTAGTTTCTCTCATCTGTACAAAGATTTAAAAGGTCTATTGCTGTTTTGCTAAGACATGTATATATATAGAAACAACTAAGCTGTGCAGTGGTCCAGCATCCAAAATCATGACCTTTGCAAGTTCTACCAGGCTATAGTCATTTTGGGCTTATCCACACAGGAGCCTAACTTCGTACTAAAGACACTGCTTTTACCATCATAATAGATTTTCAAGGTCCACACTTCTTGCTCAATGGTAGCTTTCAATCCACTGTTTTCCATTCACACAAGTAGGTGTTCCTCTTGGAAGGATTAGTGTTGCTGTTTCCTTGTGGCCCTGCCCCCAATTTTACGTTTACTCCCTCTGGAGTATCAATATGGAAGGCAATAATTTCCTCAGCTGCAATTCCCATGACTGTTTGGGCTTCAAGGCTGAAGCTGGGAGGCGTGCAATTGACAAGAAACAATGAAACCGACTAGACCCCCCCCTTCTCCATTGACCAAGCTGAGTGAAAGACAGAGGGGGGGGAGTGAGTGAAAGGCAAAGTAGGCAGTGGCTGCGGGAGCTGGGAACTGCTGAAGTAAGGATCCATCCGCCCACTAAAAATCACTGAAGCAAAGCAACTACGAGGAGGAGCACAGTGCAGCTGAGACGGTGTTTCCTTCCCTTTTCACATTATCAGCAGATTGGGTTAATATGGATTTAAAGGGGAAAATTGCATGATAACGTCTGCTTGCCTGCAATGTCATGTGAACCATGTGAATTAAAAGGGGATGCAAGTAGCACCAGACACAAAATAAATCACTGTGTGGATAAGCCCTTTGAAACCACCCAAAGTGTCAGGCTGGGACAGTGGTTCACACTCTGATGGCTAATGAATCCAGGTAAACAGAGTTGCATTCATGCTGTTCTAGCTGTCTTATCAATTAAATATAAGTTGTCATGTTGGGCATTTATGGCATGATTCTACTCCATCATGATGTTCCTGGTAAATCACACCAGAGTATGTGAAACTAGAAATAGCCCCTTTGTAACCAAATAAACAAACGGGGACAGAAGAAGGTGAGGAAAAGGAAATGAAAAGGGATGAAAAGTGAAACACCAGAAACAGAGCAACATTTAAAGCTGTTTAGGTTCTGAAGTATCTTTAGGTCTCACCATCAAACCAATGAGAGGAGCATAATTCTGATCATTCTGCTTCCAAAACACTGGTCTCTGCTAACTAAGAAAAATCCAGAGAGGATGACTGTTACAACAAGTAACCTCTGGTTTTGTTGAGGGTTGTTAGTTAAAATCATAAACAGCCCCAGTGAACTAGTATTAAAAGCCTGTGTTGCAAAAGGGGGGTAGCAAATTATCATTCTATATGGTGTCATCAGGCATAAGAGTCTGTGTATATTTTAACCATGTAAGTGTTAAAGTGAAGACGTATTCTGATTTTCTTCATAGAGTTGACAGCTGAGTGGCTGCAGAAGACAGAAAATAATTTATTGCTCAGGTTAATTACCCATGAGCTACTGATATTCTTTTAAAAAATGTCATATTGGCCAAATACAAAGGAATTTACTTGCTGTTTCCCACAAGCCTATGCATGTTTATTCTGAAGCAAGTCCCACTATGTTCAATGGGGCTAACTCTAGGCAAGTGTACAAAGGTCTGCAGTGTTAGTGCATTTTGCACTGTAAAGTTATTTTAATAAAGAATAAAATGTATTGATTTGCCTATCCAATGCTCATGTGAAAACCTTATTAGATTGTTTATGTATTCCATGCAGTTAACCATTCTGTAATATCCAAAACAATTGATGGGAAGCTTTTCACTGAGCAGATAGAAGTGTTTACTTTGTAGCATCCCTTCACAAACCTGTCGAGAAAACAACTTTCTTGGTGATAAGTTCATAGTCTACAATGGAGAACTGTGGCAGTTCAATCTTTTTCACTCCTGTAACTGCATTATCACCCCCACGCCAGTAAAATTCAATATCATCTGTTGTGTAGCCATCTGTAAAAAAGAAGCAAAGCTTTAGGATATGGTACACTTACATGATCTTATCTGCTGCAAGAATAATTCACTCTTTTTTGAGATAAATATTTACAAAGTTCCAACTGAGTACTTCTGCTATGCGTACTTTACTTAGTCTGGGACAATTGTGAAACAGAAACCATTGACAGAGCAATCCAACTAGGCAGCCAGTAGAGGGGGGGGCTGTGGAGGAGGAGCTGGTGGAAAACCCGGCTGGATCCTCCTCCCATTTGGGAGCCACTGGCATGGCTGAACACAGGCTGCATTGGGAGCCATGCACATGAGCTGGCCAGAAAGCGCCAGCTCTGGTCAACAGGCCTCCTGGGAGTAAGTGCTTCTCAGAGGCCTGAATGGGAAATAAAATAAATTATTTTACTCTGCCAGCCTTTTTGCTATCAGAGTTTGAAGGGGAATTGGGACCTGGGGGAGGGATCTGAATGCAAGGAGGATCTTGCGTAAGCTCCCCTCCGTGGCTCTTCCCCTGCTATGCCTCGGAACGCCCCGTTTCTGGGCCTTCCGCCAGCTTTAGCTGGGCCTGCATCTGCCAGGCTGGCTGTCCCCGGCGGACCCCAAGTAGTGCTGGAAGGCTCCTGGCACAGCTACATCTCCACCATGGCAGAGGGCTGCTGCCGGCAGAGGCCAACACAGCCGGCAGCCTCCCAGTGCCACCAGGGATCCTCAGCATCCAACTCACCCCAGCCCAGGGGAAGGGTGAGTTGGACTGCACCTTAAGTCATAGGAATCTGAAGCAGATTGGTGAGAACAGAGAAAGGGTCTTTTTTGTTGTGGTACCTGGAGAATACCGGGGGGTTGTGTAGCCTGCTTTTTTGTGATGTTTTCACTTGTTATAGATTGGGCAGTAGGGTGTCCATAAAAAACAAAACAAAATAGTAAAGACAGAAATCCATATTCATTCTAATTCAGGTCTTATTTCACAAAACAAATGTGACACCCCCCCCGAGCTTGCAACCTTCTTTAAAAATTAACCCCACCATGAAAATAAAAATAACTCCATCATTATACCCAAGGCCATGTTACAGTAAGGGAGCTGTGGCTCAGACAACGTAGGCTACATCAGTCCTGCAAAGTATGATCATAATAACCTTTTTTTGGGGGGGGGAGGAGAACTGAGAGACAGTAATACATCATAACCCTGTAGTGTAGTCCAGTGATATTGTCCTGTCCCTGGATACATTTTTTTCCGGGGGGTGCAGAATGCAGTTGGGTCAGTGGAGGGCTGTGACATTAATTATAGTGGAATTTTGTGTTGGGATGGGAATGATTAACAGTTGTGCTGCAGGTTTGTCAGCCATGGAGCTTAAACATTAAAAAAGTTTCAAACAAATATTACTTTCATATCAATGTTGCTTAGAAAGAATGTCAGGAAGTGATCATGCAAAGTGAGGAACATTTATGGCAGGTCTGTTGGACTGCAAATGAGATGTTTCCTCTCCTTTCTCTGAGGCTGTGCTTGCTTCTTCAAGCCTATCTTTCCAGTATCGGCTAAACATACTTTCCCTCACAACTCACCACTGCGGAGTGTCTGACTACCAGGAACACTGCACAAGCTCAACAATCAAGCTGAACTGCCCCTCACCATTACTAAATTCTAACCTCCCACAGACAAAGCGCCTGCATGAAAAAGGAATGTCTCCTGAATAGCTTGTCGATTACACCACCAAAAAATAGTAGGATTAATGGAGGTAATGACAAGTGACAACTGAGAAGAAAATCAAAGCTTGGCAAGTGCCTCATTGGCAGAGAAATATAGAGATCCTCCAGATGTATAGGTCTGGTTCTGTAGCCTGCAGACCCGACAGGGTGTAATTTTGCTAAAAATGAAGAATTTAAATTAATTATGCACAAATGCAGTAAGTTCCACCACAATCCGAGACATTCACTTAAGAAATAATAACGGGCATATTGTCCTCAGAACAAGATGCAACTTCAGATTTATATTAAGCAAGCAAATAAAGTAACTAAAAACAGAGCCTCCACTTTGTTTTGTTTGGGTGGAATCCAACATTATTTGCACAATGAGACATCCTCTCCCCCAAAATCTGCTCCAGAGGGTCCACCAATCTTCCAGAGCAGATTTTGAGAGTGTAGGGAGTCGTAGGGCAGGACAGGAGGAGAGGAAGGTGAAGGCCTGTTGCGTGACTGGAAGTCTATTCTGGTCATGCACAGACAGCTTTGGATACAATCCGGTATGAAAAGCTATTTAGCGACTGTTCTGAGCCATTTACAGGATGATCCTATCCATGTCTACGCAGAAGTCCCATTGAATTCAATGAGACTTGCTCCCAGGTGAGTGGGTAGAGAACTGCAACTTTAATTGCTTTTCCTTCTCCCCTCATTGCTGCCACTGACTGAATTCTAATTCTGAAGCCTGAGAAATATTTCATACTTCAACAATTTGTGCTTTCATGCTCTTAAGCAGCGGTTAGCTTCTATGGAAACATGTTTCATTTAGTTTTAAAAAAATCTTATTTCATGGACAAAGAGTTATTTTGGGAGCATGAAAAAAGAGCTTAAATTAGGGACAAAATGATATGTCCTTGAACTTTATTTCCACATTTTTCCCTTGTTGTCTGCAGCATTCACTCTTTGCTTTCACTGGAAAAAGTGGACACCAACATGTTGTTTTCTACTGGATTAACCATATGATTATTCCTAAAAGGCAACTAGAAGCACCGATTAGTGACCTTATCTTTTCATTTTGTTACCATCAATGGTGAGCACAGATTGCATGCTTAATATTTCTAGGTCTTTATATTTCCTGCTAAAATCCAGCAGGTTTTGTTTGCGTTCTACATAATTATATGAGTTTCTCACCATGTAGATATATAAGAACATACAGAAAAATATGGATCAAAACAATTGCAATCCTAAGTACTTTTACACAGAAGCTCGCTTCAATGACTTCAGTGAAATCTGTTTGAAACTGAAGAAATTTTGGGGGAACTGAGTTGGAAATTTGACCTCCAATTTCTTTTACTAGGCCTTACATAAATACACATGCACATAATCACAGTAGTTTTCTCAAGGCACCAGTTCTCTATAACACACTCCCCCATAGGTTGTCACGTTCAGGTGACATGGCACGCTGCAAACATTCTAAAATAGGTGGAAAATCTTCTAAACCCATTGTGACTTTGCTTGAGGAAGTGGGGGGTGGGGGGACATGATGCACACGCCCACAGCTCATCTATGCTTGTTCTCATGATGCTAAACTATAGTTGAACATCCCATCCAAATCAGCCCACAAATACTGATTTATCTCATAGGACTTGTAAGAACTTCTGAACTAATGTATGTAAAGTGCTTTGAACATTTGAGTTGCACTGTATAAATGTTAAGTGTTATTATTCATAATATTTTCCAAAGGGATTTCCTCATTTGCTTTCTCTGTGACAAATGGAATACAATTACTGTACAATTTAATGGATTTCTCCATGTGGAAAGGCAAGTACCACATACACAAGTTTAAATCATGTAATGCAAAAATAACACAGAAGATTTGAGACCCCCATTTTAAATTATTTATTATTTATTTATTTGTTAAAATATTTAGAAGCTGCTCTTTTCATAACAGTATATCAACACAGCATTACAACATATAAAAACATGATAGAATTAAAAACTGTTAAAAACATTATTAAAAACAACAATAAAGGCATCCATATTGATAGGAAAAGAAAATTCATATTAAAAGGCCTGTTTAAAAAGTTGCGTTTTCAGGAGACACCTGAAAGAAAGAAAGGATGATTTCTGTCAAACCTCAATTGATAGGGAGTTTCACAGAGCTGGGCCTGCCACACTAAAGGCTAGGTCCCTAATGGAGGCCAACTGAAACTCAGGGGCATAAGGAACCACTAAGAGTGCCCCACCAGAAGATCTGAGTAATTGACAGGGAACACAGGGAGTCAGGCAGTCCTCAAGGTACTTTGGGCCCAAGTTGTTTAGGGTTTGTGAATTAACACAAGTAGCTTGAACCTGGCCTGGTAGCAAACTGGCAACCAATGCAGCTCTTTCAACCGCGGAGTAACATGTTGCCAGTAATTTGCTCCTATGAGCAGTCTAGTAGCTGCATTCTGCGCTAGTTGCAGCTTTTGCACCAGATACAAGGGCAGCCCCACATAAAGCAATTACAGTAACTGAGTCTTGAGGTTACCAATGCATGGAACACTGTAGTCAGGCTATCACGGTCCAGGAACAGTAGCAGCTGGTATACCAGCCGAGGTTGGCAGAAAGCACTGCTGGCCACAGACCTCATTTGAGCCTCTAGCGACAAAGATGGATCAAGGAGTTATCTCCAAACTGCGTACCTGGTCCTTCAGAGGGAGTGTAACCCCATACAGGACAGGCAATTGATCTAGCTCCCAAACCCAGGAACTATCACTTAAAAGGTCTCTGTCTTTCCAGGATTCAAGCTCAGTTTATTGACCCTCATCCAGTCCACCACTGCATCCAGGCACCAGTCCAGGGCTTGCACAGCCCCTCCTGATTCAGATGTAATGGAGTAATAGAGTTGGGTATCATCAGCATACTGATGGCACCTTGCTCCAAAGCTCCTGATGACTGCTCCTAATGGCTTCATGTAGATGTTGAAAAGTACTGGGGTAGTATCTTGTGGCACTAAATTAATTACTCTGTTAGTAAATAATCTCTCTCTCGCACAAACATACACACACCACATACGAGTACAAAAACAAATATTGAGATTTATTGTATACACTGTATAGCTGTACAAATAAACACTGGATAATAGCAAACCTTGGGGATTATTTTAGTGATTCAGAGCAGAAAAAATTGTATTCATAAATTACCTATATGGCTGAAAGGCTTGCCACTGAAATTTACTTATTCTGTTTTCCATCCCCACTCCAAATGCAGAAATGACCAACCCAAGGCGCTTAGTTTTCTATACAAAAAGTCTCTGCAGGCCCTTTAACAATTTTGGCTTTTTTTCTGAAGGAAATTGAAACACAAAGCAAAACAACAAACAAATAAAAACCCCAATATGACAAAAAAGAAAAGAAAAAAGAGAGAAAGGCTTAATTTATAAAACAAAATAGTTATAAATATCCCAGTGCCAATTCCTCGCATTGAAAAAACCACAAAACACAAAAATGCAAGTGCCTGGAAGTACCAGAAATCCCCAGTTTATTATAATTTCAGTACAGCATAAACTGATTAATGAAACATAGCCAGTGAAATGAGGCAGAATGTGGTACCTTCTAGCTCAAGGTTTGTGCACAAGCACACTAATGTACAATATCTACACTCCCCCCAACCCATTTCACTTGCTCAGCCGGCTAATGTGCCAATGAATTAGAACAATGACTAGAACAAGTGAATAACATCTGGCAACTCTAACAGTGCTGGCAGTGAAATTGCGTTAGTGCTCTTCGTTGCTTAATTATTCCATTGTTATATCACAAATCCAAGTTGCAAGGATAAAATCATAATGCCCAATCATCATACCCACAATGATGATGAAAGTGACCAATCCCCTTTGTTGAGAGGGAAATGCACTGTGTACCTATGGACAGGGCAGTCCAAGGGGCGGCCAGGTGGGGCACTGGCCCGAGGGCCCCTGAGGCTACAAGAGCCCCTGAGGGGCCCCTCTGCTCCCCTTCCGCAATTCACGCACGGCAAGAGCTTCGGGGCTCCTCCATTCCCTTTCTTAACTTACCTTTTTCTGCAGTTGTGCATGCAGCGGTGCCCTTAAGAAAGATGGCGGCTCAGGTTTTCCTAAGGGGCTGAAGCCTCTGTTGCCATCTTAGCTGATGGCACGCATACGTGCTGCGCGCTCGCAACCCTGCCATGAACCAAGATGGCGGCAAAGGCTTCAGCTCCTTAGGAAAACCTCAGCCGCCATCTTTCTTAAGGGCACCGCTGCATGCGCAACCACAGAACAAGGTAAGTTAAGCAAGGGAATGGAGGAGTCCCGAAGCTCTCCCCGTGTGCGAATCGCAGAAGGGGAGCACTGGGGTCTGGAGCAGGCTTTTGCCCAAGGGCTCCAGCGTGTCTGGGGCTGGCCGTGGGTGCATGCACATGTGTGCGTGAGCACATGCATGCCAGGGCCCAGGGCAACCTGGTGCCCAAGGGCCCCGGCATGTCTGGAGCCGGCCCTGCCTATGGAGAATTTCCATTCTGTTTACAAAACACTGTATTCTCATAACTTGGAGTTTGACACTCACACCCTATTAGAGAGCTTTACAAGCTGTTCTTCAAATCAAGAGTTCAGGTTAGGAAACTTTGGATAAGTGAAATCAAGCCAAAGCATGTAGAATTTGGGAGATATAGTTTTGTAACTGAGAGTTCTAGCTTTCAGCCAGGGAATAACTTGATCAGGGCTCTCCTTTTTATTTTCAACTACAGTGTTTTTGAGAGGAATGTTGCTAATTGAGCAAAAAACAAAAATAAAGCCTTGATCTGCTTTTAGTATATCATAACTCCCTAACCCCTGCACCTATCCATCTGAAATTATGCAAAAGGGCAGCTTTGTGAAGTATGCCATCTTCTTACAAATCACCCCCGCCAAAAAACAAGCCAAAACAGGGAGGGAAGGAAATTCTCCCCCCCCATTAGGCACTCATTACATACACATGCACCCCCCCTACCAATTCTAACAAGCTTTTAAAATGTTACAGGCTCTAAAGCAGTCCAGTCTGAACTTCACCTGCTTTCTGAAGCAGCAAAGTGGTATCTGATTTGAATCTTACATTTGGTTGTTCTAGTTGTTATATGCCTTCAAGTTGATTACGACTTATGGCGACCCTATGAATAAGCAACCTCCAAGAGCATCTGTCATGAACCACTCTGTTCAGATCTTGTAAGTTCAGGTCTGTGGCTTCCTTTATGGAATTAATCCATCTCTTGTTTGGCCTTCCTCTTTTTCTACTCCCTGCCGTTTTTCCCAGCATTATTGTCTTTTCTAGCGAATCATGTCTTCTCATTATGTGTCCAAAGTATGACAACCACAGTTTCATCATTTTAGCTTCTAGTGATAGTTCTGGTTTAATTTGTTCTAACTTTACAGTTGACAATGAGGACATTGAACTTGTCAAGGAGTATCAATACCTCAGCACAGTCATTAACCAAAATGGAGACAATAGTCAAGAAATCAGAAGAAGGCTAGAACTGGGGAGGGCACCTATGACAGAACTAGGAAAGGTCCTCAAATGCAAAGATGTATCACTGAACACTAAAGTCAGGATCATTTCGACCATGGTGTTCCCGATCTCTATGTATGGATGTGAAACTTGGACAGTGAAAAAAGCGGATAAGAGAAAAATGAACTCATTTGAAATGTGGTGTTGGAGGAGAGCTTTGCGCATACCATGGACTGCGAAAAAGTCAAATAATTGGGTGTTAGAACAAATTAAACCAGAACTGTCACTAGAAGCTCAAATGATGAAACTGAGTTATCATACTTTGGACACTTAATGAGAAGATACAATTCCCTAAAAAAGACAATAATGCTGGGAAAAACAAGGGAGTAGAAAAAGAGGAAGGCCAAACAAGAGACGGATTGATTCCATAAATGAAGCCACAGACCAGAACTTGCAAGATCTGAACAGGGTGATTCAAATTGATGAGGAAATGTGGTAAACGAACGTAAGATTTGAAAAACATTAGGAACTGAGAGAAACCTAACCATTGACAGATATATCAATCACTTCTTAAAATGCAAATTATTATAGTTATCTGACTCCCGCTGACTGGAATTCTGCAATCGTTGTACCTATTTTCAAAAAAGGCAATAGAGCAGACCCGGCAAATTATAGGCCAGTTAGCCTGTTGAGTGTAATCAGTAAGCTATACGCTAAACACCTCCTCGAAAAATTAACCAACTGGCTGGAGGAGGAGAACATTCTAGCTAACGAGCAAGCCGGGTTCAGGACAGGGAACTCAACTACTGATCATTGCCTTGTTCTTCAGCATTCGGCTGAAAAATATGGTGCTACGCCAAATGGGAAATTATATGTTGCCTTCATTGATTTAAAAGCAGCCTTTGATTCTATCTCTAGGGAAAGACTCTGGGCTAAACTGGGAAGCACTAACATGGACAGAAGACTATTATATCTAATACGAAGTCTTTATGAGGACACCAACCTTAGAGTTAGAACTGACAGTGTGGGGCATCTGTCAGCACTTGTCCATACCCATAATGGGGTTAAACAGGGCTGCATCCTTGCCCCTACCCTTTTCAATTTATATATTAACCCGATTGTCCGTCATCTAGCAGCAGTAAACTCACACACCCCCGAATTGGCCAACACACCCGTGTCTATACTACTATACGCAGATGATGCGGCCTTACTGTCCCAAACCAGTATTGGTCTGCGCCGGCTACTGAGGGCCTTTACAACCTTTTGCACCGAAGAAAGACTGGAGATAAATCATGATAAATCTAAGGTGATGATATTCACTAAGAAAAAGATCAGACATCGATGGCAAATAAACGACCGCCTGATCCAACAGGTTTCATCCTATAGATACCTGGGAATAGTCTTCCATGCCTCTGGTTCTTGGAAGCCCCAATGTATGAATATCTCTGTGAATGCACAGAAGACCACAAAGGCTTTGCTCTCCTTTTATTACAGCAAAGGGGGACAATATATCCCTGCGGCGCTACAAGTATTCCGCGCAAAATAATAGCACAATTGCTATATGAGGCACAATTCTACGCTTTCAGTGACTTCAGGCGTCTGGAAGCCATTCAAACTAAATTTCTTAGAGCTATCTTAGGGCTCCCCCCTTGTGTCCCCAATGTGGCCAGCCATTTAGAGGTGTGACTTCCTTTGATAGAGTCCCGGGTTTGGACCCTCAGGATCAACTATTGGCTCAAGTTGATCTTTGCCCCCAGGGGGTTGGCCCCTCTCACATTAGAAGACCCTTTTCAGTCAAAGTGGAAGCGATTGATTTATGAGAAAATACACACCTTAGGTTTTTCTCCAGAGATGCTTATTGATCTTGGGCTGTTTAAGGCCAAAACAGTCATCTCCCAACAGATAAAGGATATCGAATTCCAAAATAACCAGAGCCTGGTGCCGGCATACCCAAATCCAGGCCTGACCCAAAGGATGTCCCTCCCGGCAAATTATCTCGCAAATCTAACTATTGTGAAATATAGACAAGCATTTACTCTAGCAAGGCATAACGTCTTGCCTTCTGCTTTGCTGAAAGGAAGGTATAACGGAGTCCCTTATGCTGATCGAGTTTGCCCATGTGACAACAGGGAGGTGGAATCAATTGGGCATGTTCTTCTATACTGCTCCTTCTACTGGGATATTCGCTGCGTTTTTATTACCCCCATTTTACAAGCATTCCCTGCGAAATTGGAATTCGACTACCCCGCTTTTATGTTAACAGATACCATTCCTTGGGTCACTAGTAAAGTAGCCAAATTCTGTGCTGCCGCTATTATGCATAGAAAACTGCTACTGGATGCTGATTAAAATTTTTACTCTAGGTTACCCTGTTCCCCATATTTTAATCTAAAATTTTAGCTTATTTTTAATAACCTGCTTTTATCCTATGATCTTGTGTGTGATGCAACTTTTTTTTTTGTATTGGAATTGTGATACTATGGCTGGTCTGGGACCGAAATAAAAATTTCATTCATTCATAGTTATCTGACCCAGGCATATTTTGAAAAACAGACTTGTCCGAAAATATGAGGCAAGTATGAGTGAGCAGTCCTAAATATCACAGAAAACAGAAAGTGTGTACAAGCAAAGAACCATTCCATGCATATTCCATGTCATGATAGGATTCCATCCCCCTCATTAAATTTCTTCATTAAATTTTGTGACCTAATGTAACAAAAAATTAAAAATCACACTGCCTTAATTTATTTGAGCAGAGGTTTATATCCCAATAATCAAATTTTAAAATACATTCCAGGTTTTCATAGACTTATATATCTATACAATTCCAAATTGCCTGCCAGATTGGGGGGAATGTGTAAGACAGTACGTTTAAAAATTCAGGCTGTAATTGGCAGCTGCAACTTACCTCCCTTGCTCTCACTAGATTTGACCAGCATTCCTTTTTGTAGTTCCCTGTTTTCTTCTCAGTTAGATGCTGAGCTTGCTTCCTTGCTTCCTCAGTATTGCACTTGGTACTTCCTTGCCCTCTGCCATCTCTTCCCCTTTCCACTTGCCAGCTACTTGATTCTCCTTTCCTAAGCCTCCTCCCACCACACACAGCACCCAAATACTTGACGAAGTGCCTCTTCTGGTATGTGCCAGCCTGGCCACTGAGATCATTGGAAGGGAAGTTTCTTAGAATGCCATTACTGGGCAAGGCCTAAGGGATGGTGACCTGGTTGGGGGCCTTCTCAGTTCTAGTGCCCAGTGTCATGAGCTCTGAAGAGAACTCCTGGCAAGACTGGTCTGAGAAGGAGGAGACAAAAATACCAGAAACACACCGGAAGGTAAACGAAACCCAGGAGAGGAAAAACCTGAAGGTGCCAAGGTCAAACAAGCAGCAGCAAACAGTGCGGACATCAGCTATTTAGAGATTTATTCAAGACTGCATTTTGGGTCAGCAGGACCTTTTCTCAAGATCCATCTTTCCTACTAAGATTTCCTACTAAGTAGAATATAAAACAGCAGGTTTTTTCATATATTCCACTTAGTAGGAAAACTACCTGTGCTTTGCGTGAATATCCCAAAAGAAGTTACTGTCAAGGTTTTCAAGACTGCCCTTGAGAAAGGGTCTTGCTGACTCAAAATGAGTCAGGCTTGAATAAACATCTAAAGAGTTAATATCCATGCTGTTTGCTCCTTCTTGTTTGACTTTGGCACCTTGAGGTTTTTCCTCTCCTGGAATTTGTTTTTCTGAGAAGAGGCCTGGGATGCTGGGGAGGGTCCCAGCAGACTGGGAGTAGGGAATGATACTGGGGCACAGCCCAGTTATCTGCCACTGACAGTCCCTCTCTTGAGGTGTCAGTTGATGCAGATAAGGGGGTTGCACCATTGGTTCCGAGTGTGCCACCCATAACAGCTGACCCATTGCTGACGCTGACTCCTACGCCTTTGGCGCCATGGATGTGCCATGGATGGTACAGAAGCAAACGAACCAAGCCTGTTAGCCAGCCTACCCACAGGAGTACCTGCACAAGCTGAGAGAAAAGCCCCACAAAAGTGATATACCCACCTCATCCTTTATTAAAAGTATTCAAGGGGTATGTCAAGAGTTGAGGCAATGTCTTCGCTTAAGTAGGCATGCCACTTTGTGCCCTGTTCTGATTTTGGACCGTGCTTCAAACATCCTGACCCATTTTCAAGTCATGTGCTAAGTTGTGGATTAAAGCCCTTGGCAATAACCAAACTGAGGGTCGCAAGTCTGATTTACTTGGGAGATGCCAGGACACCCTATATATGGACGTCCCTGTCTCTGGAGGTTTCTCAGTCATGTGGAACATCCCATAGTTCAGATGGAGCCAAAAAGAAACATACTAATGTAGAAAGTTCCTGTTTTCCTCGAAGTTGCTTGAGGTGTAACTCAAACCTGTATTTACTGAGAAGTCTGGTTTCAACTTGCCCACTTCTCCCTCAGTCACTGGAACCGTTGCTAGATCTAAACCACAATTTTGAGCCGAATTCCTTAAGGAATGTTCTGCACATTTATGTCACTTACAGTGCAACTCTATACTCAGAAGAACCAATAAAGTTAAACAAAAATTGGAGACCCACAGGAGAGTAAACTGAAAGCAAGTAAAACCACCTGAAGAGTGCTGAAGACTGATTTCAATTGTGGATCAGCATTTTACAGAAGTTTACCAGTGGCACCATATGCTCAGAGGCACGTGTTCCCAAATTCTTCCAAGCTACACAGGAATTGGATTGGACTGTGAAAGACCAACCCAAATTGTGTTTGCATTTTGACAACTTTGTAGGGCAGTACAATATCTCAGAGAGAAGGCCAGGTCTCCTGCTCCCCTGGTGCATTCACTATAGCTGCCCAATTTCCCTGCTTTTTAAAGTTTGATAGAAATATCTGTTGACTATAGGCACGTTCTTAAACCGCAAGGTTTTTCACCTATTAGTGAATTTCTCTGCTTTTTAATCTGGGAGGTAAGAGATGGGATCCTGTGCAAGTTTTCTGAGAATGGATCGATCATTTGCATGCTTATTGAGTTCAATGGGATTTGCTCCCCTGCAGTTATGCTTAGGATAGGTGAAACTGACCATAGGTGAGAAGGGGGGAGGGGAAAGGAGAGGGAAGGAGGAAGTGGGAGGAGAGGAGAAGAAGAGGGGATTGTAAGGGGAGGGGAGGGTCGAACAGGCAAAGGAAAGGGGAGGGAAGGGGCAAGAAGGAGGGGATAAGAGAGGAGTGCAAGTCTGATCTTTTGTATGCTTTTTGAGTTCAATAGGATTTACTCCCATGCAATCATGCTTAGGATAGGTGAAACTGACCTGCGGGAAGGGCAGGCAGGGGGAAGAGATGGAAGGGGGAGAGAAGGGGAGGGGGAGGGATAGGAAGGAAGGGGGATGGGAGAGGGAGGAGAGGCGATTGGGTGTGGGCACTGGACAGAGGCAAAGCTCCTTACTTTTCCAAAAGGAAAACAGTGAACATTATCACTGTTTTTCAGGGTTTCCCCATCTTTTTATTCTACAGCAGGCTCATGTAGTCTTCCATCCAAATTTAAACCAAAGCTGTCCCTGGCCACATCCACACCAAAAATTTATTCCATTTTTAAAAGTCCTGGTTTCCCCCAAAGAATCCTGGGAAGTGTAGTTTGTGAAGGGTGCTGAGAGCTGCTAGGAGACACCCTGTTCCCCTTACAGAGATACAATCCCCAGAAGAGGGGCTGACTGTTAAATCACTCTAGCCACTGGAGCTCTGTCAGGGAAATAGGTCTCCTCACAACTCTAAGCACCCTTCACAAACTACACTTCCCAGGATTCTTTGGGGGAAGCCATGACTGTTTAAAGTGGAAAAAAAGTCTGGTGTGTGTGTGTCCCCAATTAGCCAAGCAAAGCAGCTGTGATTCTTCCTTTTAGAACACTTGACGGTTCTTACTGAGCATGCCTGGCCTTATCATTGACTTCAATGTTAAATTTCTTAAATGAATTAAAAATCAGCCAGTCATTTTTTTTAACTTTTAAACTGCAGAAGATGAGGTTCAGAGTATGGGGCAAGGGCAGAAATACAGGTACTCTGTGAGCATGGCTAATTTTTAATTAATTTCAACAAGTTATGAGAACACTGACAGAAAAAAGTCCAGCAGGGGTCTGGATTCTCTCTCTTTTTACACTTTGAACTCTCCATTCTCTCTGACTGTTTTGTGTATTGCTTAGAGGGCTGTTAAGTAAGCGTTTCTGAGTTCAAGACTATCACTTTGTGAGGTTTTGTTTTGAAATGAGCTTATGGGAAGCAGCAGAATGGCATGTGGTGTATTTTTGGTTTAACATCGTGGAATGCAAAAAATCCATTCTGGCTATAGTGTACTGCCACTCTCATGGCTGTGTAATTCCTGGAATTGTAATTTATTTAAATTGGTTTTAATACTGAATTTTAAACTGATGTAACATGCCCTGGGACCTGCTGGCAAAGGGCAGGTAATACATTGAATCAGTATGATCATGATCACCTATACTCTAGTTCTGCCAGATACTGAAGACTGTTGCACTCCTATCTGCTATCTCTCTGCCTTTAGCAGAGAGAGATGTACTTTATCAGTCACACACTTTATAGCAATGCTATTAGGGACTCTGCCTTATTCCCCACCCACCCAGCCTTTGCTAACAAATGTCCAGGTATACAGTCAAGCCTCATGCCTACCCTTACCCCCAGTGTATTGCTGTGTCTCTAAAAGATCACAGCCCTAAGTTGTTCCCCTGTAACCTGTTACAGTTATTCTCTAGGGTAAACTCCACTGCCATCCTTTGGTACTATTTCCACATTTGTTTATGTTTATGTTTTGCCAACACATGTACTCTTTGCAAAAGCTGGGCAAGAATCAGGCATGTTTTAAATCAGTTTTATTTAACAGAAGATATGAATAAACAAGAATACTTTTGACTCAGATCTCAAGCATGTAGTGTCAGATTGTTGTTCTTCAGTTCATATGGTACACTCACTAAGTTCCTTAACTTCTATAAATACAACCCTGCCTCACTACCCACTGCTAACCATCCTTTCAATCCTATCCCTCTCAAGTCTATGCCCTATCTCTTCACAAGTCCAGCCCCATATCTATACTGAACCCTAACTCTTCACAAACTCTTCCCTGACTGTCAACTGTCAAGCACATCAATACAAATTCAACCCTCAGACAATCACAAACCACCCTACATCAACATTCTGTATCACCCATTCCCCTTCCCTTGACTAACACTTACCATATATATTCTACCTTAAATATCCTGATATATACACATGGAAGCATCACAAAGAAATATCTCATTATTCAGGCTTTTGGATCTTCTTGAGGTGGCTCTTTCATTAAGTTGAAGGAAGCTTCAATATGTTGAACAGTCTATGAAATGTTTTGTTACTGTTTTACGGTTTCAGGATTTTTTTTGGTCTTGTTTTATTGTCTGGCTGCATATTTTATATTCTTATTTGTAAACCGCTCTGTGGTTTTTAAATTAAGAGTGATATATAAATGGATTCAATAAATAAATGAAGAAAAGCAACCAAATAATACTGTTATTTGTATGGCTGCTTTCACACATGGGGCTGATTGCGTTAGTTTAACGGATGAAAAAGGTAGCACTTCTATCCTGATTTCTAAAATCTTTTTCACACTGCAGTACCTGTTGCATTAAGAGCAGCTTTTTCAGTCGATATGCTGGCATTTCGTGCAACTGTCTTTCAAACGGCTTATTTTCATCCCTCACCCATGAGCACTGTTCCCCACTGTGTAGGAGGTCTAAGATCTCCTGTCCTGGATGGGGTTGCACTCCTCCTGAAGGAGCAGGTTCATAGCTTAGGGGTTCTCCTAGAACCATTTTTGTCACTTGAGGCTCAGGTAGCCTCGGTGGCACGGAGTGCCTTCTACCAACTTTGGTTGGTGGCCCAGCTACACCCCTATCTGGACAGGGATAACCTGGCTTCAGTTGTCCATGCTCTGGTAACCTCCAAGTTAGATTACTGCAATGCACTCTACGTGGGGCTGCCTTTGAAGACGGTTCGGAAACTGCAGCTTGTGCAAAATGCAGCCGCCAGATTGGTAACAGGGACCAGACAGTTCAAACACATAAAACCGATTCTGGCCAGCTTGCATTGGCTGCCTGTATGTTTCTGAGCTCGATTCAAAGTGCTGGTTTTAACCTATAAAGCCTTACACGGCTTGGGACCACCATACCTGATGGAACACCTCTCCCGACATGAACCCACCCATACACTATGCTCAACATCCAAGGCCGTCTTCTGGGTGCCTACTCCAAGGGAAGCTCAGTGGTGGCCCCCAAATTATGGACTGATTCATCTGATGAGGTGCGCCTGGCGCCAACACTGTTATCTTTTTGGCTGCAGGTCAAGACTTTCCTCTTCTCCCAGGCATTTTAGCATGTGTTTTTAAACTGGTTTTTTTAAAAAGTGTTTTTAGATTTGTATATTTGTTTTTAATGTTTTAACTGGTGTAAACCACCCAGAGAGCTTCGGCTATGGGGCAGTATACAAATGTTGTTGTTGTTGTTCATTATTATTATTTTTGTTGCTCATTATTGTTGTTGTTGTTCATTATTGTTGTTGTTGTTCATTGTTGTTCGTTGTTCATTATTGTTCGTTGTTCATTATTATTATTGTTGTTGTTCATTATGGTGGTGGTGGTGGTGGGTTGTTGTTGTTAATAATAATAATAATAATCTCATGCTGTCGCCATGCAATCCCTCTCCTTTCAGAATCTGTCTTTTAAAATTGTTTTAGATGCATCAACATGGGTGTGTGTGGGAAACGCTGCTGCTTTCTGTACTAATGGTGGAATACTGGTACAACATTCGTCATGCAACCCCCCCGCATGACTAAAGGGCAGGAACAAACTGCATGCTGGGATGCCTGTCACGTGAGCAGCTGCAGATAGTGAAAAACTCCTGCCATTTTCTAGGTTCCCAGCCTTGCTAATGGATTTATTTTTGGTATCATTTATCATGGAAATTTGCGCTAAACTTCCACTACATTCCACTAGAATTCTGGAGCTAGCTTGTGTGTTGTGTGAAAGATCAAATATAATGCACAAATTACCAGGTAAGAAATCGTCAGAATAATGGAATAAAGTGCAGTGTGAAAGCAGCCTATGACTTACAAATAGCTTTCCTAGTTTGTCGTTATTTTGAGCTTAAGAAACCTCATTTTCTAAAATATATTCTCAGAAGAAATGCTTGAACAGCAGTTTTGAACTTGTGGGAGAGCCTTCAGGGCATATTTTGTGCTGTGAAAATGCCACCTGTCTCTGTGCTGAAGGCATTTTGCTTCCAGCTCACTGCATACCTAGAGTGTTTGTATACTCTAGATGGAACTTTCACTCAGCAAATTAAATTATCATCATTTAAATTTATTAGCCACCCTTCACCCAAAGATCCCAGGGCAGGTCACCAACAGTTTTAGAATACATCATTATCTACTGCTAAGAATCTCTGAGCTCTTGGATAATATTCACTAATAGGCAAAAAACCTTGTGGTTTAAGAATGTACCTATAGCCAACAGATATTTCTATCAACCTTTAAAAAGCAGGGAAATTGGGCAGTTATAGTGAATGCACCAGGGGAGCAGGAGACCTGACCTCCTCTCTGAGATATTGTACTGCCCTACAAATTTGTCAAAATGCAAACACAATTTGGGTTGGTATTTCACAGTCCAATCCACTTCCAGTATAGCTTGGAAGAATTTGGTAACATGTGTGGTGCGTGTGTAGCTTAGGAATGACAAAACAGTGAAATCCTGTCCCAATGCACAAATGGTGGGTTAAGCCTGCCTCCCTCTCTACACAAACAGCACCCACCCACATACTTATTGAAGGGTTTAGATCAATGTTCAGCAACTGATGCCTCCTGCTGATATGTAAGAGGATGGTTTGGCCTTAGGAGAACCACATACTTGCACTTTGTCTGAACAAGTCAAGCTCCCACAACAGTATTAGACTTGGAGGCTAAACATGCTCACAGTTGATCTCTGCTGCTAGTTCAACACATTACAAGGATTCCATCAACTTGAGTTCAGGGGATTCTTTGTTGTTGTTGCTGAATTGCTTTCCATGAGGCATCCTGAAATGAATACCAATACTCCATATATAATACTCCATGGACATGGCAAGGTATCTTAACACCCAGCAAGGTACCTATACACCCAGCTAAAAGCTTGCAGGTCATGTGTCACTCCACTCATCATTGCCCACTTTAGTGTCGTCTATCTACTTTTAATCAGTTTTTTTTTACCCTAGTTTTTATTGTATTTTGTTGATGCTCTTGACTGCAGTTACTTTGAAATTATTTCACTGCTGGCTTTTATTGATGTTGATTCTTTTATACATTACTGCCTTTATTGCGTTGTGGTTTACAATTTTTGTAAGCCACCTTGAACTATAAGAACAATGGCAGAGTATAAATATTTTAAACAATAAATAAATATCTTAATGTATCATTTAATTTTCTCTACCTTTAATTAATCATATTCCTAAAGGTTCTTAGTACAGCTGAAGCCATGACTATGCATTAAGTAAGGCATGGACATTTCCTTCCTTATAGGAACGTTCAGCATGGAGGGGTGACAGGCAGTTCCTAAGGTACCCTGGACCTCAGTTGCTTTCAAAGCACGTGTCCTACCACTGAGCTGCAGCCCTGTTTAAAAATGTATCTTTAAAATTGTTCTTTTCAATTCACTAATGAATGCACAGCATACTAGGGCAGATCCACAGCATGCATTTAAAGCACATTCAACATACATTTGAAGCACATGAATCCCACCACAGAAACATGGGAACTGTTGTTTGTTAAGGGTGGTGGGAACTATAACTGTGTGTGTGTGGGGAAACTACACTTTCCAGGATTCTTTGGGGGAAGTCATGTGCTTTAAATGCAGGTTAGATGTGCTTTAAATGTATTATGTGGATCTGCACAACTTCATAAAATTTGCCTGCGTATAAATCATTTTAATTACATTTTAAAATGGAAATAAGCTACAAAGTGGGTGACCATAAGCTACGCACCATCTCTCAGCCTAATCTGCTCCCCAGGGTGAAAACAACAGAGGGGGACTATGACCACCCCAAGGAAGAAGGGCACACTTAAAATGTAGAAAAATGGGAAAGGACTGCCTTCAAGTCGATCCCGACTTATGGCAACCCTATGAATAGTGTTTTCATGGTAAGTGGTATGGTTTACCATTGCCTTTCTCTGAGGCTGAGAGGCAGTGACTGGCCCAAGGTCACCCAGTGAGCTTCATGATTTGAACCCTGGTCTCCCAGGTCATAGTCCAGCACCTTAACCACGACATCACACTGGCTCTCTAAAATGTAGAGGAAGTAATAATTTGTAAATGATAATTGACAACCCTAGTGTGAAATCAGATACAGATCAAGACATAGTATAAAGAAATATTTATATAAGCATGAATGTCAAAGATGTTTATTATCTGCACAACCTGTAAAAATATTTATAGCGCAACCCTATGCATGTTTACTCAGAAGCAAGTCCCAATGTATTTAATGGGGCTTACTCAGATAGGGAAGCATGCACAGGGCTGCAATTCAGTGATAAGGAACTTCACTCACCCACAACCCTCTGAGGTAGGGTTGGAAACCAAGGCACCTCACAACAAGAAATAAAGCCATTTAAAACCCAAGTATAAAACAGTTGCGAAACAGCTTAACGTGGTATGATTTTGAATGATTTTATTTCTTGTTGTGAGCTGCCTACCTCAGAGGGTTGTTAGAAATATTCCATACACACACACACACTAGAGATGTAAAAATACATACACTCCATACAATAGTTTATTATCAAAACCAATTGGCCATTGCAGAATATTTTTTAAAAAATAAGTATTAGTTTCCTGCCAAATAAAAGCAGTGACACCAAAGTTAGCCCTGCCTAACTGCTTAAAAAAAAAAGGATCGAAGGGGGAGAGAAAGACTTACAACAATCTTTTTCTATGCTCACTCAAACATCCTATTTTCAGCACAATCCCAACCACGTCTACTCAAAAGCAAGTCCTACTGAATAATATGCCATTTTTGCAAGTAATTAAAAAAACTCTGCATGTATACTTTTCAGAGCTTGGAAAAGTTACTTTTTTTAAACTACAACTCCCATCAGCCCCAGCCAGCATGGCCACTGGATTGGGCTGATGGGAGTTGTAGTTCAAAAAAATAACTTTTCCAAGCTCTGATACTTTTATGACTACCAACATCCTGCTGCGATCCTCTGTTGCAGTGCAATCCTATGCCTGTTCACTCAGAAGCAAATCCCAATCCTGTACAGAGAAAGTACTCTTTATGCTGCTGAAAGCTATATATTTACTGAATTCCTGATGTGAGACAAGCAGGAAAAGGAAACTGTTCTCAGAACTTGAAATGGGGTTTAGCTATTGCTATTGTCAATCACAAGCCTGACTTCACTTATTGGCTAAAAACATGAAAGGGCAGGGATTAGAGCAGCCAGTACTAATAGAAGTTGGGGGAAGGGGCTGACATTTTGGTTTATATCTTTGAACCAGACCACCTAGAAACTTAATTTTTTTTTAATGAAAGCTAAGAGCCCACAGATTAAGGTGACTTACCTGGAGAGGACCCCCAAAACCCGGAGTCTCCAGGTGAAAACCTGAGACCTGGCAACCCTAGTTTCCATATAAAACAAAAGACTACAATTTGTAAATTGCAGTGGAGGTCTATTTCAATTTTTTTCTTTACATGGCCATTTTATAAATTTCTGTATGGTACTTATATATTCGCTGTGAGGTTCTTGGTAGTTTTGCTCACTTCTGCAAGATGGTTCTCCTATTTCAAATCCAAACATGTGTTATATTAAACTAACAAGATCATCCCAAACTATGAAAAGACAAAAGTTAAAATACCTAAAAGAAGTAGTGAACTAAGTCAAAAAAATAGTACACATACATTTTAATAGTTAACTATGTTAGTTCTGAAAATATACTTTCTGCATTTCTGGGAAGACAATGCAAATATTGCAGTTTTGTATGTAAAACATTTCTTTTGATTACATGGAGGTGTAGATCATCAATATTTTGCATCTTGCTTAGCAAATTCTTAATAAATTTGGTTCTGGGAACAGAATATATGGCACAATACCAACATAATGATGTTTGTTTTCAATTTACCAAGTTCCACAAATACATGACTGTTGATATATTATTTATATGAAAAACTGGGAGGGCATTATTTGAAATCATAATGCTAGAAAGAGGGAAATGTCCGGTATTAAAAATAAGTCTATGGTGTATGAGTAATTAAAATATGGTGAAAACAGCAAAGTCCAGGTCCATATCTTGGAGATCATGAAACTCACTCATCCTATTTTTAATGCACTTTTGCATCTGTTCTAGGTTTAAGTTTCTCAAATTTACGAGTCAGCACCAAGTTCCTGCATTTCAGTTTCACGCTGGAGGATCCTATGGATGCAATTTCTGCTTTTCGCTTGTTCCAATAATCATTTTTGTGAACCTATTTTCCTCTATTCTAATGTTTGTTTCTTCTATTCTAGTGCAGCCACTCAGTGCCATATTTTGCACTGTTGTCGTATCTGCTCATTCCCCATACCTGGTCTGGCAGCCTCCAGTGCCCAAAGCAATAACCCTAGATTGTCTAACAGCTCTGCAGGGTTACATACAGAGAACTGCCAGTACCTGGCACAGAAGAACAATTGAGAAAATTTCTTTTTCTGTCTTCATAAATGAGCACTGAAAAAATATGCTATTGCTCTGGACTCGATCATTTATACAAAAAATACAGCATCTTTTTATTATCTTAACCAATAAACAAGAAAGTACAGTTCTGTTGTAATCATGTTATATAAACATCTCCCATGAAGATATTATATTTTAAGCTCCCATATGCTATCAGAATTCATGCTGAAGCAACCTTACAACACAATCTTTATGACAGATTGCTTTGGATTAACCAGGTTCTCCTCCTCCCTCCCAACAATTTTCTCTGACATTTTGTTAAAACTTTAATACTCTAAGCATTGACAGTTGACATCCTTTCTGATGCTAGCAAACATCAGCATATGCTACAAAATAGTAAATGATGCCTTGCACGTTTAGGTCTCTTAGCTAGAAATACACAGAAATGGCTCAGAAACAACTATGTGTTGGTAATCAATGGCATCACCAATGGAATAATTAATTACAGAGCCTGTACTACGTTTGCACTGTTTAGTTCTCTGACTTCTTTTAGAAATCACTTAAGATTCTGTAGAACTTTTAGCATTATGTTGTTCTTACCACCTGCTGTATAAACTTTACTATGTGCCATAAACATTATAGCTATTATTAATAGGCATTATGCATTTAAATATCCTTTTATGTTCCAGCTGCTGGTGATACACATGAAACATGGCTTTTAATGTAACTTCAGATTATGGTGAGAAAGAGACGGAGTGCAGAAGGGATCTAAATGGCAGTTTGCAGACCTGACACAGTTTCGCTTTTTACATTCAGTCTAGAGCTGACAAAATACATAGACTGGGGTAAATCATCATCATTATCATCGTGGGCAGGGCATCCAGTACTAATTTCATGAAACACACAAGCATCTCTGGATTAGGGGCAATCTGTTCCATACAATGATGTTTCTATGGGGAAATGCCTCGTTCCAGTGAAATTACTCCATATTTCTATGGTAAACTAAGGTGCAAAGCTATCATGGTAATGTTTGGTTTAGAGGAGAGTGGGAGATTAGGAAAAAAGGGGGCTTCATTGAAACTGCTTTAGAGTTAATTGAATACTAGTTACTGAAACTATCAGCAGGTGGAGCTGCTGCGTTACTTAACCCTATCTTAAAGATTACACCAGTGAGCAATTTCCTCCCACTACAAAAAGCAGTTTCAAATGAGTGATTTTTGTCAGGAACACTACAAGAGGGTTAAATTCCTCCAACCTACGTACTGCAATCCCAATAATTACCAACTCCCCCCTGCTGCCCAGCTATATGCATTTTGAAAAACATGCATGTTAAATGCAAAGACACATTTAACATCCCATTTAGTTTGGCTCACACATTGTGTCCAAGACTGAGTGTTCTATATTATCACATGCTAAGATAGTTGAAAATATTCTCTTTCTCCAAAGTCTGCTTTTTCAAATGTGCTGTTGTATATATTTTCGTGCTGAGGACCATTACTCCTAGTTTTTTTGCATTAGAACTACTGTTCAAATTCAGAAATTGAAAGACACAGATGCTTATTTCGGCAAGAGATGAATGGCATTTCCTGCACAGTGATGCAGCAGTCCTGTTTGCTATGGCTAGCAAATGACGAGGACTCAGGAATATTCAGTGGAGTACTGTGCAACCCTATCCTAAAAATACAATGGATATGCATTACTTGTATCATAGGCCGCCTTACTGCAACATAGTTTATATGGTGTATGGCAGTGGTCCTCCGGCCCACAGACTAAATTTGGCTTGGCATGGGTGCCAATATAACCCATGAGGCTGTTTTCCCCAAACCATGACCACGTGTTATACCTGACATCATGTGTGAGCACCCACACCCTGTGGTTCTCAAGCAGCTGGCAAACAGCTGGCTGGTGGGAACCTGGGAAGTGCTGTGCAAGGGACTTTTGGCAGGTGGGCAGGGCAAACCACTGGGCCAAAAAGATGTAAGGGAAGATTTGCTGGAGTGTTCTTCCTTGTTGGAAACCCTAACTGTTCCCTGAGGGGGCAGGGAGGAGGAAGGAAATTACCGCAGGTTTTTAAAAGGTTTTCTGAAGCTGGAACAACTCTCATAGATTTTAGAAGCCATGCAAGTAATGTGCCATAGTCTCCACAGTGCAGATTCGTTCAGTGAGCTCTGCCATTTGTTTTATCTTTTCCTTGTCCTAGGATTTTCAATAAGGATTTTCTCTGTTTCAGAACTGGAGGGCCAAATACAGTAGGGCCCCACTCATGTGGCAGGTTACATTCCAGACCCCGGTCTAAAACCCACCAGAAAGCGGAACTCTGTCAATAAAATGGTGCCCGACACCTGAAAAATGCCGTAAAAGCAGAACAAGCACTGTACAAGTGGAGCCTTACTCTAATTGAAAAACGCCGTAAGCGGGCTGCCGAAAAGCGGGCCGCTGAAAAGCAGGGCCCTACTGTACTGAAACTAGGAGATTCCATTAGTAAACATATCAGATATACCCAGGAGCAGTTGGCAGAGAGGGGTGTCAGTACACACCTGGCGTCCCAGCATCTATATCACTGTAGTTTACTGGGAGGGGCAAGCTGGCAGGGAGGTTGATGCTGTGTGGATGCACCAGCAGAGCCAGTCTGGTGTGTCTGCTGGTGCATTTGCACAGTGCCATCCCTTCTCACCAGCAGTTCTAAAATTGGCACTCCTGGATATACCTTCAGTTCGTGACCACCATTTACTTCCATTATCAGCTGTGAGGGAAGAAAAGACTACACAAGCTATAGAGTATGTCTGCTCTGCTCATTCTTCCCTGATCGTGCGTCAGTGCTTAAAATTTTAAGAGAGCACAGGGAATTATTCCCATTCAGATAAATGAACATTTGGAAGGGATTAATAAATAATGGATGGAATGACATTGTCTGGCACACATAGTGGACACTTATACATCATCAAAAAAGGGGGCAAAGTTCAGCATAAAATTTTCTTATGCTGATATGTATGTATAAATGCATATTTAAAAATAATTCCTATAATTTAAATGGAAATACAATACACTCACCATCGTGGGGAAGACTGTAACCAGGTGATCTGCATGCTGGTTCAGTCTGCTGTATAAGTGCTAACTGATGACCAGGAGTTTCAAGGTGCCGGCTCTGCTTTCTTCTGGTTCTTTATCTTTAAATTTGACTTGGACTGCATAGCCTTTCAGACAGAAGGTTCCTTCCAACAGAGGACTAGCCTCATGATAGACAGCACAATAGAGGACTGTCCTCTGTAAAGTAGGGCACATGGCCACCTTACTGGGGCAGGATCATGGGACAGTGTGATCAGAACATGAGACTGAGAAGCCTGGTTCTTCAGTTCTCCCTTGTTCTCTTTGCAAATCTGGGAATTAAGAGGGCCAGTTAGTTAAGAAGAGATGTGTGAAAGCCAGGACACCTGAGTTATATTTTATATATGGGGCATATGGTATGTCCAGATTTAAGTGGGAGAGAGAATATGTTCATGTGGAACAAACTGTACTGGATTTTCAGCCCCAGCTGGAATCTCCCTAGTGAGCTTGACTATACCTTCTGGCTAAAAAGGCTTCCTAATAATCAGCCAAATCTCTGAAGAAAAATAAAAGGATTTGAACATAGGCAGCTGCCCTATGATGGTTTACTCACAAAATTTGAAGAAATGTCTTCTTGAGAATCCATGAACTGAAAGCCTAAGGCTAGGCAATGGTCTATTCAGAGAATGGTCAACTGGACTCTAAAATGGAATAATAAAGTATTCATTCAGCCCATACACACTGACCATTTAACAGCCCAATATAAAATCCAGCTGAGCCAAATTACTAGGAGTTTAGCCAGTTCTGTTTCTTGCAGCCATTGTGTCTCTGAAGTTGCAAATCTAAGAGTGAAGATAGATCCTCTAAAAGTGTGGTAGAAATTAACACATATTTGCTGCATTCTGAGGTATTTGTTTCCAGGGCAGTGAATGTGTTCAAAATCACTTCCTCTGCACTTCCTGAATCGGGGTTGCCAGGTTCATGGCCTGAGACTGATCCTGTATCTTTAGGAGAAGAGAAAGTCAGCCAAATGCAGGTGTTCTTGCAACTCTGTAATGGAAAAAACCACAAGGTGGGATTCTCCCTTCCCCCTACACAACTTTTAAAGATACAGAATACCTCTTGGAGGCTGGGCCTGGCAACCAAGAGGTCTTCTGTATCTTTAAAAGTTGTGCAGGGGGAAGGGAGAATTCCATCTTGTTTTTCCCATTACAGAGTTGCAAGAACACCTGCACTTGGCTGACTTTCTCTTCTGCATAGAACAGAAGATCACAGCAAGATCTTGGTAGGCACGCACAGTAAACAAATTCAGTTATGATTATAATATACATGGAGGTTGTTTTTAATTACAGCAAAAATAGCACATTATACATTTTATCTTTCAAATAATTTTTGAACAGAAATTTTAAAAAGTGTACATGCTGCAGTTTATGATGCCATTACAGTGTGTTATACTTTTCTAAATATCCAAGTTTACATTTTTCTGGGCTGTTGGAGAGGGCAGTTTATTTGTCTTATTCATAGCCTGTATTGAAAACCTTCCCGATATGAAGCTTTAATCCTGTACTCACTTTTCTGGGAGTAAAGCTGCAATGCTAAACCCACATACCTGGGAGTAAACCCCATTGAATTCAGTAGGATTTACCTTTGAGTAGACATGGTTAGGGTTGTGCTGTAAATCAATGGGTGGTTTGAATCAACATAGCAAAGGATTGTGTTGTAAAACATTCTCTCCTCCTCCAATCCTTTTTTAAAGCAATTAGGCAGGGCTTACTTAGGTGTCACTGCTTTTATTATGTAGAAAATTAATATTCTGCAATGACCAACTGGTATTGATAATAAACTATTATATGGGGTGTATGTATTTTTACATCTCCAGGTGTGTTTATATGGAGTCTTTCAAACAATCTTGCGAGGAAAGGTTGCCGACTGGAAACCAAGGCAGCTCACAACAAGAAATAAATGCATTTAAAATTCCATAACCACAAAACAATTATAAAACAGCTACAAAACAGCTTAAAGTGGCATGATTCTGAATTCTGGTTTGGGTGAGTGAAGTTCCTTTTCACTTGAGGTTGCAGTCCTGTGCACGCTTCCCTGTTTGAGTAAGCCCCATTGAACACACTGGGGCTTGCTTCTAAGTAAATATGCATAGGATGTTTACAGGTTGTGTAAATAATAAACATCTTTGACATTCATTCTTATATAAATATTTCTTCATATTATGTCTCAATATGTCTCTGCTTTCACACTATGGTTGTACATTATTATTTCCTCTACATTTTAAGTATGCCCTTCTTCCTTGATTTGGTCATGGTCCCCCTCTGTTGTTTTCACCTTGAAGAGCAGATTAGGCTGAGAGATTATGAGTAGCTCATGGTCATCAAGTAAACGTTGTGTCTAATCTCTATTTTAAAAAATTAAATAAAATGATTTATATGCAGGCAAAGGTTGTGAAGTAATGCAGATCCACGTAATATATTTAAAGCACATCCAACTGACATTTAAAGCACATGACTTCATCTAAAGAATCCTAACAAGTGTAGCTTCCCCCTCACAGTTATAGTTCCCACCACCATTAACGAACTACAGTTCCCATGTTTCTGTGGTGGGATTCATGTGCTTCAAATGTATGTTGAATGTGCTTTAAATGCATGCTGTGGATCTGCCCTAGTATGCTGTGCATTCATTAGTGAATTGAAAAGAACAATTTTAAATATACTTTTTTTGAAATGGGGAAGGGCTGTAGCTCATGCTTTGAATGCAAAGGTCCAAAATTCAATTTCTGGAAAAGACTATTGCCTGGAATCCTGCAAAGCCAATGCTAGTCCATGTCACTGATACTGAACTAGATGGTATCAAATGGTCTGACTTGGTATAAGATAGATTCCTTTGTTCCTAAAAGAGGAAAGAGACCAAAGGCCACAGTGACTCTGAAATGTATTTATCTATTTTACTTACAACATTTATGTACCACTTTATTGCAAAATCTCAAAGTGGTTTACAGAAGGAATTAAAACAATGACATTCTTGGCAAAAACAGTTAAAAACAGGTATTTAAGATTGAGTTAAAAACAGATAAAATGCATAATAGTTTCTACATGCCTGGGTAGGCTTGCCTAAAAAAAGTTTTTAGCAGATGCTGAAAAGAGTACAAAGAACGTGCCTGCCGAATGTCAATAGGCAGGGAGTTCCAAAATATAGGTGCTGCCACACTAAAGGATCGATTTCTTATGAGTACTTAACAAGTACTATGTGGCACCTGTCACATGGAAAGCACACCTTGAACTTGGTCTGATAGCAAACTGGGAAACAGTGCAGAGTTCAGAGCAGAGGTATTAGGTGTTGACGGGCTCTCGCTCATGTCAGCAATTGTGCCACAGCATTCTGCATTAACTGCAGCCCCCGGATCAGATTGTGCTGTATGGGGATTTCTGTGAGCTTGGCTGACTGGCAGCTGAATTTTCTTAGTTTTGGTTTGTGGTTAGGAACTCTGACTGGTTGTGGGATGCTGAGTTTTCTGCCTTACTCACTGGAATCTTGTTGTGGTTCGTATGGTGTTGCATTTAGGAAATCCTCACTGTCTTTTGTTTTTCTTTTTCTAGTTGCATTTCATTTATCTCTGACCTCACACCCTCATATCCATAGAAGCAACAACAGTGGTTCCATGTGTTCACCTCAATCCCCTTAAACCCACTGATGATGCACCTTGTTTGCATGACAGTTTGTTTCTTGCCCAACAATGGGAAAAGAGAAATCACATACTGGGAAGGGTGGCTTCATTTGCTGTTGTTCCTAAACTACTGCCTGGGAACGTAGACCAAACCATGTGCTTTCTCCCTGTCAATTATTATTCACTGGAATTGGGCTGGCTGTCAACTGGGGTTTATAGCAGCCCACAGAGTAGGCAGGAAAGGGTAGAGAATCTTCTTAACTCTTATTCATTTCTCAAACCACTCTCTGCAGTGAAGGGTTAAGTCTGTTAAGACATTTGGAGCAGCCATGTTAAAAGGCAGGGGCAGGGCATTCTAGGCAGGGGGTTGCCAACCCTGCTTGGATATGGATATCTTTGCAGAGGATCCCTAGTCAAGCCTTACCCACAGCACAATCCTAACCATATCTACTCAGATATGTTGAGTTCTATGGGGCTTAGTCCCTTAGTAAGTGTGTTTAGAATTGCAGCCTTCAGGGACATCCGTCTTTACTCCTGAGTGCTCCCAACTAACATCTCCACAACACGAGGCTCCCATCTTCCTATAATGGCCTTCTGGTGACTGGCCTGGCCTGACAGCACTTAAATGCTTCTTGCCAGGAGCAAGTAGGCTAGATTATAGGTTCTTTACCCAGGCTCTGTAAGCAGGTGAGAAGGAATGATCCTGTAACTTCAGCTGGACCTGGGAACATCAGCAATTATCTAAGATTTCTATCTTAATTTCCAATTAGAGATTTTTTTTGCGTGGTATGCTCCAAACAACTGTGGTTGATGCTTAATGACATCACTAGGGCCCACCCACATGACATCACTTGGGTCCTCCCCATCATATCACTAGGACCTGCCTCTGTGACAGCATTAGGACCCACCCCTGAAATCTCAGGGTTTGGGATGTTTCTGTCCTGGCAACCCTAATCCAACATCTTATGCAACTTCCTAGTCTTTCCTGCCTGCCCTCTCAAATCTTCTGCAAAGATAGACATTTTCCTATTTACTAAGTGTATCCTGTGTTAAGATTTCAACTAAAGAAATATGACACTGAAGCATATTTCTTGCGAAATGATCTCACACTATAGACAGACATGGGAAAAGCCAAAATCAACTCTAGCACAGTGCACACTTTTACAGTGATGGGATCATTTGGATGATGTCCTTGAGACAGGCAGGCTTATAGTGAATCAAGAAAGTAATGTTTGCATGACATTTTGAGCCATAACAGAACCAATAATGTTTATGAAGTAGGAAGACTTTAAAAATATGTGCAGCACAAGAAAAGAGACTTGTTGCAAGCAGAGATAAAACCGTTTTATCAAGCTCTCTATTATACAGTTGATTTGTTGACTGGAAGTTTATCAATGCAATACTGTTTCCATCTCATATCTCAACATTACCAGTTACTGGGTTTCATAGAAAAGAAAACAAACCTAAGTACTTGCTTGAATGCAAGATTGTCAACATTAATAATGTAACCCATGGAGAACATATTGCTTGCCACATTGTATTTATAAATCCAGCAGTCTGTGTTCATGAGGATCAGGAACAAGAGTTCTTTGGAGGAACTGCATCAGTGGTAACAAATGAGGCATTACATTATATTCTACCACACTATAAGCATCAACAGCTGAGAATCAAGGGGGTTATGCTAGAGGTGTTGAAACTCTTTTTCAAAGCAGAGCTGGCTGCAGACCAATTCTGAAGGAGGCTGCAGATTACCTCTGACATCAGTTTAAAATTATACAGGCTAAGGCTGCGATCCTAAACATACTTCCATGGAAGGAATGCCCAATGAACTTAATGGTTCATATTTCAAGTAAATATGCAGAGAATTGCACTGTAAGGAAGAAACTGGATATGTTAAATGCATTAAATGTACCATGTTTTTTTCTTTAAACAATAACAGCTATTGGGCAGGGGGAAGAGTATGGTGGGATAATTAAACTCCCCACATGCTGCAGTCCTAGTAAAAATATTCACCCCCACCTGCGGCCAAGCTGCTATTTCCTCTTGAAGGGAAGGATAACATTTCAAGACAAAATGAGAAGAAATCAACAAAACCCTCATTTTTTTATTATGAAAAAACTATTGTTCCACAGCGGACACATTTTCTTCCTCGCCATAAATACGGGCTTTACATTCAGTCGTCCTCCTCTGAACAGGATGATCAGTACTATCACAAATTAGTGACTCAGGATAGAGTGTGTGTAATCTGGATATGGGCCAAATAATTTTTGAAATTACTCTTTACTTTTAGTCTCATCATAATTCAGGATATATACTTATTTTGGGACAGTCCAACCTTTTCTAATCCAGGAAGAAAATGGAAATGGACTGCCTTCAAGTCGATTCCAACGTATGGTGACCCTATGAATAGGGTTTTCATGGTAAACGGTATTCAGAGGGGATTTACCATTGCCTTCCTCTGAGGCTGACAGGCAGTGACTGGCCCAAGGTCACCCAGTGAGCTTCATGGCTGTGTGGGGATTCAAACCCTGGTCTCCCAGGTCGTAGTCCAACACCTTAACCACTACACCGCACTGGCTCTCTAATCCAGGAAGAAACAGAGCTGTTAATACATAACTAAAAAGTTAACAGCCTTTGCTATAGCAATTTGGAAATTCTCTGCCAGGTTTATATTCCCATGATACTGCACCATATGCATTTTGTAATTTTTGAAAGCTTGTAAAATTTATTACTGAAGTATTCATGTTGCAACTTGCATGCCAATATGCTCCAGCAAACTTGCAATGGCATTTTCTGACATCAGGTACAGTAGTTTAGGCTGACATCTGTATCCCCTAGCATTGCTGAAAGTTAGATGAAGCCATGGCTGAATTCTCTAAATGAACTACTGCTGTTGTCAGACCTAAACTAACTCATCACTCCAGATTTCATAGATCTAAGGCATGGAAATAGGATTATTTCCAGTCGCAGAACGCAGCTACATTTTCATGATTCATACAGACTTTGAACATGCTGTATCTGCAGTACAAACGAAAATATGTTTGGATGACACAACATACTCATTTTATGCAAAAGTAATTCTAATCTAATACAAAAAAAGATTGCATGTGGGTTAGTTTTTCATTATATTGTATTATTTTATCATCTATAACTTATAAATTTGCAGATGATACAAAATTGGGGGGCACAGCTAATACCGTGGAAGACAGAAGCAAAATTCAAAGGGACCTTGATAGACTGGAGCATTGGGCTGAAAACAACAGAATGAAATTCAATAGGGATAAATGCAAAGTTCTACACTTAGGAAAAAGAAACCAAATGCACAGTGATAAGATGGGAGATACTTGGTTCAGCAATGCGACATGTGAGAAGGATCTTGGAATTGTCATTGATCACAAGCTGAATATGAGCCAACAGTGCAATGTGGCTGCAAAAAAGGCAAATGCTATATTCGGCTACATTAACAGAAGTATAGTTTCCAAATGGCATGAAGTATTAGTTTCCCTATTCAGCACTGGTTAGGCCTCATCTTGAATACTGCATCCAGTTCTGGTCTCTGCACTTCAAGAAGGATGCAGACAAACTGCAACAGGTTCAGAGGAGGGCAACCTCTGATCAGGGGACGAGAAACAAAGCCCTATGAGGACAGACTGAAAGAACTGGGCGTGTTTAGCCTGGAGAAGAGAAGAGAGGGAAGATATGATAGCACTCTTCAAGTACATGAAAGGTTGTCACACACAGAAGGGCCAGGATCTCTTCTCAATCATCCCAGAGTGCAGGACATGGAATAATGGGCTCAAGTTGCAGGAAGCCAGACTTTGACTGAACATCAGGAAAAAAATCCTGTTAGAGCCATACGACAATGGAACCAATTACCTAGAGAGGTAGTGGGTTCTCCGACATTGGAGGCATTCAAGAGGCAGCTGGACAGCTACCTGTCGGGAATGCTTTGATTTGGATTCCTGCATTGAGCAGGGGGTTGGACTTGATGGCCTTATAAGCCCCTTCCAACTCTACTATTCTATGATCTTCCATTCAACAAAATAATGCCTTCCTTTCCCCTATCAGGATCTCTTAAAGATCAATCACTTTGGCTGCTTCATGCAATGTGAGTCTCCCACATGTTCACCACTGCAAGAACATAAGACCACAATCGGGAGGTGTTCATGTCAGCTTACAAATTGTAGCAGATGCACAGACAATGCATGTACATGCACTCATTCATAAAGGACACCACCTTTGTAGGATCCTAACTGTCCAGCAGTGATCCTGCACACTCCCAGAGTAGCTTTCCTGAACATTCCCTGAACCTCCCACTAGCCTTTTGTTACGGTTATTTATTTATTTATTTATTTTATTTATTAGATTTTTAGACCACCCGACTCGCATAGCTTTCTGGGCGGTGTACAACAAAGTGCAAAAATATACAAAAATTCCATAGTAAAATACAACAACAATGTAAAAGAATAAGAAAACTAAAAACAATTACAACACATATTAAAACTAAATTAAGTTAGATTAAAATGCCTTAGAAAAGAGGAAGGTTTTGACTTGGCGCCGGAAAGACAGTAATGTCGGCGCCAAGCGCACCTCATCAGGGAGATTGTTCCAGAGTTCGGGGGCCACCACTGAGAAGACCCTAGTTTTAGTTATCACCCTCCGAGCTTCTCTATGAGTCGGAACTCGGAGGAGGGCCTTCGATGTAGAACGTAGTGTACGGGCAGGTTCATATCGGGAGAGGCATTCCAGCAGGTATTGTGGTCCCGCGCCATATAAGACTTTATAGGTTAAAACCAGCACTTTGAATCTGGCCCGGAAGCATATTGGAAGCCAGTGCAAGCGGGCCAGAACAGGTGTTATGTGTTCGGACCTCTTGGTCCACGTTACCAGTCTGGCCGCCGCGTTTTGCACAAGCTGTAGCTTCCGGACTGTCTTCAGAGGCAGCCCTACGTAGAGCACATTGCAGTAATCCAATCGCGAGGTTACCAGAGCATGTACCACTGATGTGAGGTCCTCCCTGCTCAGGTAGGGACGTAGTTGGGCTACCAACCGAAGCTGGTAGAACGCATTCCGTGCCACCGAGGCTACTTGAGCCTCAAGTGACAGGGAAGGATCTAAAAAGACTCCCAGACTACGAACCCGCTCCTTTAGGGGGAGTGTAACCCATCCAGGACAGGGTGTATATCCACCCCCTGATCAGAGAAACCACGTACCAACAGCATCTCAGTCTTGTCTGGATTGAGACTCAGTTTGTTAGCTCTCATCAAGTCCATTATCGCGGCTAGGCAACGGTTCAGCACATTGACAGCCTCACCTGAAGAGGATGAAAAGGAGAAGTAGAGTTGCGTGTCATCAGCGTACTGATGACAATGCACTCCAAAACTCCTGATGACCGCACCCAACGGCTTCATGTAGATGTTGAAAAGCATGGGAGACAGAACTGACCCCTGTGGGACTCCACATTGGAGAACCCACGGTGTCGAGCAGTGTTCCCCAAGCACTACCTTCTGGAGACGACCCGCCAAGTAGGAGCAGAACCACTGCCAAGCAGTACCACCAACTCCCAACTCCGCGAGCCTCTCCAGAAGGATACCATGGTTGATGGTATCAAAAGCCACTGAGAGATCAAGGAGAATCAACAAAGTTACACTCCCTCCGTCCCTCTCCCGACATAGGTCATCATACAGGGCGACCAAGGCTGTTTCGGTGCCAAAACCGGGCCTAAAACCCGATTGAAATGGGTCTAGATAATCAGTTTCATCCAACAGCGCCTGGAGCTGGCCAGCAACCACTCGTTCCAAGATCTTGCCCAAGAATGGAACGTTCGCTACTGGTCTGTAGCTGTTGAAATTTTCTGGGTCCAAGGAAGGTTTTTTCAGAAGTGGTCTCACTGCCGCCTCTTTCAGACGGCCAGGGACCACTCCCTCTTGTAAAGAGGCATTTATCACTTCCCTGGCCCAGCCAGCTGTTCCATCTCTGCTAGTTTTTATAAGCCAAGAGGGGCAAGGATCTAGTACCGAAGTGGTTGCACGCACCTGTCCAAGCACCTTGTCCACGTCCTCGAGCTGAACCAACTGAAACTCATCCAATAAAACATGACAAGACTGTGCTCCGGACACCTCACTAGGATCAGCTGCTATAAACTGGGAGTCTAAGTCCCAGCGGATGCATAAGATCTTATTCTGGAAGTGTCCAGCAAACTCATCACAGTGGGAAACCGATGACTCTACTATGTCCTGAGGGCCAGAATGCAGTAGTCCTCGGACAACTCTAAAAAGCTCCGCTGGGCGGCAAAGAGATGACTTGATGGTGGCAGCAAAATGTTGTTTTTTGCCACCCTCACCGCTCTTGAGTACAGCTTAGTGGAAGCACTTACCAGCGCATAATTGCATCCATCGGGAGTTCGCCTCCACTTCCGCTCAAGCCGCCTCCTATCTTGTTTCATCGCTCTCAGCTCCGGAGTATACCATGGAGCTGTATGAGCTCTACATAGGAGAGGGCGCGCAGGAGCAATCGTGTCAACAGCCCGGGTCATCTCCGCATTCCACAGTTCGACCAGGGCTTCGACAGGAGCGCCAGTCTTATCAGCCGGAAAATCCCCCAGAGCCCTTTGAAAACCTTCAGGATCCATTAGTCTCCGGGGGCGGACCAATTTAGTAGGTCCCCCACCCTTGCAGAGGGGAAAAGCCACTGAAAGTCTAAACTTCAGCAAGCGGTGATCTGTTCATGACAAAGGGAGAGATGTAAAACTCCCCACATCCAGATCACCATCCCCATGTCCCGTAGCAAAAATAAGATCTAGAGTGTGCCCCGACATATGTGTTGGGCCACTAACATATTGGGACAGCCCCATGGTTGTCATGGAAGCCATGAAGTCCTGAGCCGCCCCAGATAAAGTAGCCTCGGCATGGATGTTGAGATCCCCCAGTACCATTAGTCTGGGGGATCTCAGCAGTACCTCCGAGACCACTTCCGTCAGCTCAGTTAGGGAGGCTGTTGGGCAGCAAGGTGGGCGGTACACCAACAGGATTCCCAGTCTGTCCCTCTGACCCAAGACAAGGTGCAAACACTCCAAACCGGTAACTACATGGACATGGTGCTTGATGAGTGAGATGGAACTCCTATAGACCACAGCGACCCCCCCTCCCCGACCTTCGGATCTACCATGATGCTGAACCAAGTACCCCGGTGGGCAGAGCTGGGAAAGACTAACTCCTCCCTGTTCACCCACCCAGGTCTCGGTAATACATGCCAGATCGGCTGCCTCATCCACAATCAGATCATGGACGAGGGAGGTTTTATTATGCACCGATCTGGCATTTAAAAGAAGCAACTGGAGATCCGAGGGCAGGCTGAAAGGACAACCAACAACCCTGTGGATGTGCGAAGGACCGCAACAAGGCACAGTCTGTACATGTCTGGGCCACGTTCCCCTTACCTGGCACGTCCTTCGCACAACGCCATACCTCCCTCTGCCCATCACTACACTAATTGGGGCCCCCTCAAGTCCCCCCGATTGATGATTAAACCCCTTTCCCAGGCACATAATGAAACTAATATACAAACACACGCACTCATTCGCATCAGACACAATCACATATACACACCAGCACTCATTCAAAAAGCAAATACACCAACACAATCCCCACACTCAGGCATCAACGTCAGCGCCTCTCTTCGCCCAACAAAGTGATAGGTATTAACATATATCGTACACCACACACACAATCACTACATACGCACTACATACACACCCACATCGAACAGACAACAAAACAATTTAAAACCAATCCGTAACTGACAGCACCTTGGTGATGAAAGAATGTATCAAGCCAATTTACTCAAGACGAACAGCATCATCTCAGCTGTTTCTTGCTCCGTCAAGAATAGCCCAGCCAATGTATTGATTTTGACCCTCCCATTGACACAAATTAAAGTAATTTACTGTATATTTTCCTCTTCCTATGTGTATCAACACCTGAACCCCTTTATGCATTTATGTATCTATACTATTATTGATATTCCTAAATATAATTCCAGGGATTGAGCACTGCTATGCATTCACTATAAATATTATTCTATTATTGTATTCACATCCATCTTTTTCTCTCTCTTAGTACTGAAACCGACTAGAAAATTGGCAGAAATACAGCTTTCACACCATGGCTGTTATTGCAGATATTAGTACTTAATAAAAACTTCTTGTAATTTAATCATGTTTGAGACAGGAACGTTTATAACTTTCTTTATCTTCTTTGTAAAACAAAGTCAGTGACTGTTATATTGATTGTAACCAGCTGAATTGCCCAAGGCCACTGATAAACAGAGTGGTATATGTTATGATAACATCTAATGCTGTGATTCTCAAACGGTGTGCCCAGGCACACTGGTGCGCCCTAAGAGGTGGCTAGGTGTGCCTCAAATATTATGAAAGTATATTTTAAAAATGAGAAGAAACCCATGTGTATAGGGTAAGTAATAGTTTTCTATAGTTTATTTTTATTCATAGTTTAAAATATATTAATATATTTTTAATTTTGTACATGAAGTGTGCCAGAAAATTTTTATAAGTTTTACAGTGCGCCGCGAACCAAAAAAGTTTGAGAACCACTGCTCTAATGGATGTGGGGGTGTAAAGTATGAGTGAATCTTCCTCCCAGATTTTTGGGCACAACTGACAGGAGTCTTGGAGGTGCTGAAGATCGTAAAGGAGATAGTAATCTGGAACACCTCAAACATAAACAAATATTACAAATCTGAATACAAGCCTGAGTACTCAAAGGCGATCCCATGGCCACTGGCCATCGTTAAGCATCAGGTTGGCATAAGAAAAAGGCAATCCTGGGAGAGATGTACCAAGAGATGGACATCACAAAGTGCCAGCAGACTGATTGATGGATGAGATACCCAGGACTCAAGGAAGATATCAAAAGAATGTCAAAACCTCATCAGACTACAAGACACCCCAGCTTCACAAGATATTTATTTATTACATTTATATCCCACCCTTCCTCCCAGAAGGCGCCCAGGGCGGCAAGAAGTTTTTAGACAGCCAGCACCGAGACTCTTCTCCAAGTCTCTTCTTCTCACTATACTAAACTGGTTGACCACCAGTTACTTGTATGATTGTTTAAGAAAGATCAGGACTATTGGGCATATCTAATTTTGCATTTCACCATTCCTGCAATGGGGTGACTCACAAGGGCACTCCTGGCTCTATTAAAATTAGACATCTTTCAATAAATCTTTTTAAAACTTCTCCTACTAAACTTCCCATTCTTCTCAGCCTGATCAACTGGGAGCTCTGGGTATATTGGTAAGACCTACTTCTCCGACACTGTGTCAGTTGGTGAAGAATTTGAAAGGGGAAGGTATTGAGACTGTACCAAAATGCAAGCCTGTTCAGAAAGAAAAGGGATCCAAATAATGTTGTGAATTAAAATGCATGTGTAGGGTATATGCAGTCCCCTTATATGGCCCTGGGCAGTGTGAACACTGCCGGAGTAGAGGGAATTTTTATTCTGCTCAGAATAAGTGAAGGAGACAACTTATTCAAATCAAAGGAAAGACAACTTTGATTCATACAGATGGAGAACCTTGTGGGAGGTAATTTTGTCCTCAAGGGATCCAAGGGAAGGATATACCTTGGTGCATAGCAAAGAGCCCTCAGGGCGAGGTAATGTTAAACTTGAGGAGCCCGGGAGAAGAACATATCCCAGCTAGTAATGGCTTTGCTACAAAAGACATGTTAGTGGGAGGGAACACCATAGTGGTTGGGAACTGCTCAGCCCCACGTACAGACAGGGAAAAGGAAAGATGTGCTTTCTCTCAGGGATCTCTACCCCTGTCTGCAGCTAATAAGGATGCAACACATTTGGAGAAAGTCCTGGATCAGCTGCTGGTCTAACATGCAAGACCCTAGACAATATCCTACCTGAGGTGGAGCAGCAAATGGTGCTCTCTTCCCAAATTAAGATATATGGCACCTAAGGCTGGTCTTGTTATTTTTGCAACTGTGGCAGATAATCCCACAAGTGCCTCTCCCCTTCCCTGCCAGTAAAAATGCAATCATTATAGATAAGTAGCATCTGGTGAGGCACAGCTGCACTGGCAGCACTACAGCTTACCTGGATGGCACTGATAAGGTGGCAGAGAGATTGGGGCACGGCAAGGCCAAGCAAGCTGGTGGAGAGATTAGGGTTGTGTGTGGATATGGATGCACTGCATTGGGAGCATTAAACTGCCTTCACCGCTGCATCTATGCAGCCCTGATCTTGCACCTGCCCCACCCAACCCCAGCACCATTCAGGTAAGCTACAGCAATGCTGGTGTTGGAAGAGTGGCTCTGCCCCACCACACCGGCTGCTCTATAAATTAAATGATTAGCTGCCCATTCACAGTAGCATAGTGGGGAGGAGAGCCTGGCTGGGAGTCTAGAGTCTGTGAATTTAAACCCCCGCTCATGTCTCCTGGGTGTAAAGGGCCAGCTAAAGATCACCCCCACAGTGAGTGGCTCCGGTTACCTGCCCTGCCACCTGTGCAGCCGTGAGCAAGCTGCATAGTCCCAAGGAGCCCAGTTGCCCCCCAGCTGACAGTTGCAGACAAGGAAGGGCTGGCTTGTGCAGCTGTGGCAAGCTGAGCAGGCCCTAGCCAGCTGGGGAGGACTAGCCTCAGAGGGAGGCAATGGTAAACTCCCTCTGAATACCGCTTATCATGAACACCCTATTCATAGGGTCGTCATAAGTCGGGATCGACTTGAAGGCAGTCCATTTCCATTTCACAATATCTAGAATCAGCTGCCTGAGGCAGCAACTTCATTCTGCTCCATAGTGAGGCCAGTCCTGCCCATCGTCTTTTCTCATTGCTCTCTTATCTCCTTTACCTCATCGACGTCTCTCAAATGCAGACTGTAAGCCCTCTAGATTGGGACTATAAGAGCCAAAGTAGACATGACTTGCAAGGTCTGTGATTAGGATCTCCCAGGAATATAATACCATTAAAAAAATCAAACAGCAGCTGTAGCATGCCCCAAATCAGATTAGCATTGTGACACTGGGAAAAGGTTTTTTAAAAAACCCTTATACATTATACTATTTGTTTATTTATATCTTGCCCCTCCTCCCAGTAGGAGCCCAGGGTGGCAAAAAAAAAGCACTAAAAACCCTCTAAAACATCATAAAAACAGAGGCTAAAATATATTACAACAAAACATCCTTAAAAATATTAAAACAAAAATATTTAAAACTTTTTTAAAAAAAGCTTTAAAAACATATTTTTAAAAATGCTTTAAAAACATATTAAAAAGCAATTCCAACACAGACACAGACTGGATAAGGTCTCTACTTAAAAGGCTTATTGAAAGAGGAAGGCCTTCTGTAGGTGCCGAAAAGATAATAGAGATGGTTCCTGTCTAATATTTAAGGGTAGGTAGTTCCACAGGGTAGGTGCTGCCACACTAAAGGTCCGCTTCCTACGTTGTGCAGAACAGACCTACTGATAAGATGGTACCTGCAGAGAGTAGTGACCAACTGCCCCAGCTGCTACTTATCTCCACAGAGCAAACAGCAGTGTGTGTGTGTATGTGTGTATTTTAATCAAGAAAACATGGGGGGGGAGGCCAAGACCCCTCTTCCCCAGCCCTGCAGTCCTAATCCAATTTCCAGGCCCCCCCCCCCACAGCTGCTTTGTTTGCTTGTTTAAAGCATGGGAGATCCTAGCCACGAGTCTCGCCACCCATGTCATTACAAACAAAAATAAAAATACTAGTGATAGTACAGTATTATTTACAGTAGCTTAATGCAAGCAATCTGTGACCAGATATTATTGCCACAGTGAGAGATGATAAAAAAGAAATATTTCTCTTCTTTTTGAATTTTTTTTCATACTGCACAAAGTAAGAAATTAACCCATTTATGCAATTATATTAGATGACAGTTGCAGAAATGGGAATTTGGACAGCAACAGTTTTAAGCTGAGCTGGCAGCACTTTCACAAAGGAAAATACTATGATTAGCAGATTTCATTATTCCATACAAAAATAGATGTTCAATACCAGCAGTTTTAAATTCTTGTTGCAGATGTTGCAAAAACCAGACATCTACAATGTCTGAAAGTCATGGTTTTGCTATGCTGGGAGGTAGGGCTTATTTATACAATAATTTACAAAGCTTTCTGTGTAATGAATGAATGAATGAACTCAGTTTTCCTGAAATATTTTGCAGAAACTGCCTCCATCCAGAGTACCTAACCTCCTACTTCTCTAGGGGTAAAACCGTAACTGCTTGCAGCAAGAATGACAATCCTTGTCCTAACCTAATAAGAACTTTACTGTTTCCTCATATGGGCCGAGATGGGAACATTTAATATGCTACTGATCAGGATAATAAAGAATTATGTATTTACTTACAAAAATAAGTCATAGACATGTTGAATGAGACAGTAATATTGCTTATGGATTTGAGACAATGGGAGAGACAACAATAAATTCTCTTTCAGTGCAACTGAACTTTCAGTACTTTCGTTTGGGAAATGAACTGGAAAATGCCTCTCCCAGCATGCAGTCATAGTGGGATAAATCCATTTGCCATTAGCGGTGTCAAGAAATCAGACTCTCAAGTTATGTTTTTAAATGTATTTATTAAATCAGATGTCTACCATTCTTCTCCTAAATTGGACACATAGGACAGCCAGTAAATTACTTTGAATCATCTCAAAGTTGTAGCAAAAACAGGCCATGTTGGTGAAGAACCATGCAACTGCATGATACAAATAATCTTTTGTTTGATATTCTATCTGAGCAGAACTAATTATACTTTCTCACTTTTTCTTAATAGTGGAAACCATTTACTAGATTTTTGGAGCAGATAATAAACAATGAATTCACATAGTGTCAAGAACTGCTGCTGGGAACTTATTTTTCCCATTCTCATTTCTATTTCATCCATTATGAACATACACAGCATATAATAACAAAGAAGAAGGGAAAGTAAAGAAATGGGTGGGGGAAGTTAAACAAAGGATGGTATAATCTTATATTATGGTGGTCCAATAATTAATAAATGGGAGCCAGTGTTCTAGTAATGAGTTATCATTAGTTTCTCCTCCCCTCCTTTGAACCAGATTAGTTCATTTATCCATTACAGCTATATCTAGACAATTCCATTTCCATATAGTGAGCTCATTTGGATGCTTTCATTTCTTTGTGAAGGTCACACTGTAATAACTTCAGACTGTCATTTAGTTCCACATCTATGATATTTGGCAGGGCAAATAATGGGGTTGGCCTTACTACCCTTCCACATAGTTCAGACCTACAATGAAAAATCTGGATGCAGAATGCTTTAGCAAAAGCACAGTTCCACCATGTATGTGACAAGTGGGCATTCAGTTCTTTATACTTCCAACATTTGTGGTTAACTGAATACATTTTATTCAGTCTGGCTGGTGTTAAATAGCATCTCAGTGCAGATAATAAACAACAATGAATGTACATAGTGCCAAGAACTGCCGTTGGAAATTGTAATAATAAAAAATCAAATAATTGAAAACAAACAAAAAAAATATTTCAAATATATGTTCAGACACTGGTGCCTTTGGTAACATATGAAACAAAGGCTACAATTAGCTCTTTTCAGTTTCATACGGTGAAAAATGAACAAGACTCAGCATGCTTCTTTACTTCACAATGCATCCATAGGTTTTGTTTTGTAAAATGTCTTATACAACAACAGGTTAATACATTACCAGTATATGTCTACTAACAATAGCAGAAATGTTTGTATTCATGCGTTTTGCACATGAAGAATTAGATTTTAACCAATAATCAATATGACAGGGAACTAGCTATGGAGAGATAACACACCTAAAGTGATGTGTGTGCAGTATGAGAAGAACAAATGCTTTAATAATCTTAGCAGTCTTGTTACATACTCCTCCAGTTGTGCTATGGCTGTTTTATGATACTTTAGGTTAAGAGAAGAGTACGGCTGCAATCCTAAACCTATTTCCTGGGAGCAAGCCCCACTGACCTCAATGACACTTGATTCTGAACAGACGTGTATAGGATTGCATTCAGAAGTAAGTCACACTGAGGTCAATGGGGCTTGTTCCCAGGAAATAGGTTTAGGATTGCAGCCGTACTCATCTCTTAACCTTGTTGTTGTGGTTATGTGCCTTCAAGTTGATTACGACTTATGGCGAACCTATGAATCAGTGACCTCCAAGAGCATCTGTCATGAACCACCCTGTTCAGATCTTGTAAGTTTAGGTCTGTGGTTTCCTTTATGGAATCAATCCATCTCTTGTTTGGCCTTCCTCTTTTTCTACTCCCTTCTGTTTTCCCCAGCATTATGGTCTTTTCTAGTGAATCATGTCTTCTCATTATGTGTCCAAAGTATGACAATGTTTCATCATTTTAGCTTCTAGTGACAGTTCTGGTTTAATTTGTTCTAACACCCAATTATTTGTCTTTTTCGCAGTCCATGGTATGTGCAAAGCTCTCCTCCAACACCACATTTCAAATGAGTGGATTTTTCTCTTATCCATTTTTTCCACTGTCCAACTTTCACATCTATACATAGAGATCGGGAATACCATGGTCTGAATGATCCTGACTTTGGTGTTCAGTGATACATCTTTGCATTTGAGGACCTTTTCTAGTTCTCTCACAGCTGTCCTCCCCAGTCCTAGCCTTCTTCTGATTTCTTGACTATTGTCTCCATTTTGGTTAATGACTGTGCCGAGGTATTGATAATCCTTGAAAAGTTCAATGTCCTTGTTGTCAACTTTAAAGTTACATAAATCTTCTGTTGTCATTACTTTAGTCTTTCTGACGTTCAGCTGCAGTCATGCTTTTGAGCTTTCTTCTTTAACTTTCATCAGCATTCGTTTCAAATCATTACTGGTTTCTGCTAGTAGTATGGTATCGTCTGCATATCTTAAATTATTGATGTTTCTCCCTCCTATTTTCACACCTCCTTCATCTTGGTCCAATCCTGCTTTTCGTATGATATGTTTTGTATATAGATTAAACAAATAGGGTGATAAAATACACCCCTGTCTCACACCCTTTCCGATAGGGAACCAATTGGTTTCTCCATATTCTGTCCTTACAGTAGCCTCTTCTCCAGACTATAGGTTGCGCATCAGGATAATCAGATGCTGTGGCACCCCCATTTCTTTTAAAGCATTCCATAGTTTTTCATGATCTACACAAAGGCTTTGCTGTAATCTATAAAGCACAGGGTGATTTCCTTCTGAAATTCCTTGCTCCGTTCCATTATCCAACGTATGTTTGCGATATGATCTCTGGTGCCTCTTCTCTTTCTAAATCCAGCTTGGACATCTGTCATTTCTCGCTCCATATACGGTAAGAGCCTTTGTTGTAGAATCTTGAGAATTACTTTACTTGCATGGGATATGAGTCCGCAATACCTGATGGAACGCCTCTCCTGATATGAACCTACCCGTACACTGCGTGCAACATCGAAGGCCCTCCTCTGGGTCCCGACTCATAGAGAGGCTCGGAGGATGACGACAAGATCTAGGGCCTTCTCAGTGGTGGCCCCCGAACTATGGAACAGTCTCCCTGACGAGGTGCGCCTGGCGCCAACATTGCTTTCTTTTCGGCGCCGGGTTAAAACGTACCTCTTTTCCCAGGCATTTTAATATATTTTAGTATATTTATAACACTCTGGTATATTAAATTAATTGTGTAATATGTTTTTAGCTTTGAGAATTGTTATTATGTGTGTGGTAATCATTATGTGGTTTTATCTTATTGTATTTTTACATTTATGTTGTTCACCGCCCAGAGAGCCGTTGGCTGTGGGCGGTATAGAAACTGAATAAAATAATAATATAATAATAATAATAATTAAGGCAATAGTTTGATAATTACTGCATTCTCTGGGATCCCCTTTCTTTGGAATTGGGATATATATTGAACGCTTCCAGTCTGTGGGCCATTGTTTAGTTTTCCATATTTCTTGACAAATTTTTGTCAAAATCTGGACAGATTCAGTCTCAGCAATTCTATTGGTATGCCATTTGTTCCTGGTGATTTGTTTCTTCCAAGTATTTTAAAGAGCAGCTTTGACCTCACATTCTAAAATTTCTGGTTCTTCATCATATAGTTCCTCCGTGAATGAATCTGACATCCTTGCATCTTTTATAGAATTCTTATTTATTTATTTTATTTATTATTTTATTTATACCTCGCCCTTCCTTCCAGCAGGAGCCCAGGGCGGCAAACAGAAACACTAAAAACGCTTTAAAACATCATAAAAAGACCTTAAAATACATTAAACAAAACATTAAAAACATTAAAAAAAACCTTTAAAAACATTTTTTAAAAAGGGTTAAAGATATTAAAAGACATATTAAAAGCAATTCTAACACAGACACAGACTTCAGTGTATTGCTTCCATCTTCCAGCCATAGCATGACTGGAGAAGTACGTAATTAGACTGCTGACATTATTAAAGCATTTGTTTTTCTCATGCTGCACACATATCACTTTAGGTGTGTTATCCCTCTATAGCTAGACAAGCTTTGTAGGATTGCAGTGTGTAGGATTGCAGTAAGCTTTGTAGGATTGCAGTGTATAGGACTACAAACTTCTTTGTTTTAAATCAAACAAAAGAGCAACACAAAAAATTGAGACTAGGAAGAAAAATCAAAATCAAACACCAGTAATACAATTCAAAATGACTATATTTATTTCTCCAGCCAAGGATGGCTTTTTGTGCCTCATGCTGTATTGTGGTACAGATACACAAACATAACGTATGTGCACTCCACATCATATAAATAATATATATGAAAACAACATATCCCTTTTAAATAACTCTTCATAATGAAGAAAAATCATGATATGCATGTGTTTTGTACTACGCTATCTGAACTGAAGTTAGGGATGGGGTTCGCACTTTGGTTCTGGTCCATGTTTTGGTTTTCACAACTGGCTTGTGGTGCCAATCTGCTTGTAATAACTGACAAAATTGCTAATGCTGTTGGCGATCTTTCTACCGATGGTCTCTTGAGTTTTCTACTTAAATTTAAATTAGACAGTTCATTGCCTGTCAGCTCTGCCTCTTGCCTCAGGTTATTTCAGTGCTGACCAAAGATGTTACTAGCGATTGTTATCACCTCATTGAGACAGAACTTCAAAGGAATACACACTGCAGCACTTCAGAACAAAGCTGTTTACGTTAATAAAGATGTCAAATTAGCTGTGGATTTGTTTTTTTAAAAAGCTGGTGTTGCTGACAATCACAAGCATTAGTCAAACCCGATCAGAAGACATACAGGATTTATGGATTATGACAGAATTTGGTAACAAATCCAAAAATGCCAAAATTTGCCCCATCTCTAACTGAAGTACAAAATACAGTTTGACAAGCCATTTTCTGCACATGTTCAAATGCTCATGTTGTATAGGACATGTCCCTTTATTATAGCCTCTCTCAGCATGGAATGCTTTCACATCCTTAGCAAAGCTGTGGATCTCTATGTGCCTTCTGAGATGGTGCAGTCTTATGACAGAACTACGTCATCCACTACACATTTGAAATAGCTCTTATTTAAGCTTGTTCAATATCTTGGAAAGGATAGCCAAGGGGCTGCTTTATTGGGCAAGGATATCTATTTCTAGCAGAGCAGGAAGTATTATTCCATCCTCAAACTCAAAAAAGTATTTTAAAAAATATTTTTCTGCAGTCCTCTTTAGTTTGCAGAAAGCTGTAAAGAGAAGGGATGTGTCGAGGAAGCCTTTAAATGAGATAAGATTGTGTGTAATCTTATGTATAGTATAAGAAAAATGGGGGATTAGCTTTTGATTTCAAAATCTTTCATGTTCAGTTGCTACAGGAAAAAGGTTTCCAGGGCAACTGCCATTCCAAAAAGTTATTCGTGCACGTTTGCACTATTTGTGTCACTAATTTATTTAACTATTCCTAAATTCATTTTTTGAGTGAAAGCAATTTTTTTGTTTTATTTGAAAGTATATCCAGTCAAGAATATTTAGCACACATATAGCTGTGTTAAGACCATCATATCTGCAGTTATCAAAAACTGTGCTACACATTGGCCTTTAAGCCCAGGTAGGTGGCCCTTTCACTTCTTCCTTCATGGTGTGAGCAATCAAACTAAGACGTCAGTAACCATCATTGCTATTTCATCTAAACTGGGAAACTATGCTTAACAGCTTCAGAACAAGTCAGGATATTAAACCGTAGGTTGAAACTAATTTTGATAAGCAGGGGTATACAGCTTATAAACATGCAAGTTTTAGTTATAATTGCTATCATCCATCAACAGTCTTCCCCCACCCATGGCCTAATCCTGTTTAAAACTCTATCACTTAATTTAGTGTATGTGTATTATGTGAATATTTGCTTTTAATTGTTCTGAACTAATCAATTCCATTTGGTAATTAAGGTCTAGTGTTATGACAAAAGGTTTCTCTATATTAACTACTGACACTGTCGCTAATTTGATATTTCTCTATCTTGTGTCCTCCTACCCTAGTTACCTTGTTCCCAAGCAATCCCCCTCCCCACAAAAAAACCCTCTTTAGATGCTCTGTCTGGATGATTGGGGCTCTTTCATTCTTATGTAACTTCTCCGGTGCCAATATAACCTTTTTGAGATGTAGCAGCCAGAACTGTTTATATTACCACTGAACAAACTCCCAATATTAAATTTAATATTTTTATTATTCCTTTTAGTGACCTTTTCCATTATGGCCCAAAGATCTCTTTTTGGCGGTGAATGGTCACCATCTGTTGACTTTAGGATGTTTATCTACGTCACTTTTCAGCTACTGATTGAGAGCATTCTTTCGTCATACCTCTCTTTTGACTCCATCTCATCTAGCTCTAACTTGTCATGTTTAGCTGCTTGCTCCAGCCCAGTTTGTTCCTTTCTTCCAGATCTCTTCTCTTCTTCCTCCCCAAAAACTTGACATTTGACCTTTGGTTCTCCTTCGGTTGTGATTTCGGATTACTCTGCTGGTAAGTAAGTCTTGGCTCCACAATAACCTGCCTTCCTTTAGAGCAGGCATGGGTAGCCTGGGCCCTCCAGATGTTGCTGGATTACAACTCTCATCATGTTAGACTATTGTCCATGCTGGCAGGGACTGATGGGAGTTGGGAGTACATAACACACAGAGTACATAATTCACCGCTGCATCCAAGCCCTGCTGGCTCCTGCTCCACTTTTTGCTCTGCTGATTTGAGTGGTATAGCAAATGAGCCTGGATTTGCTTCCTCACTAGAGAATAGGCTAGCTCGGATCTAGTAGATCTGTCACCTACCCTTCTCTTTCTTACTTCCGTAATGTTCCATTTCAGGACCTGCAATGTGCTGGCAGAAATATTGCCAGTGGTAGTGTGTGCACCGCTGAGTTTTCAGTAGGAGATGGAGGAGGTGGAACATCAGAAGCTGCCTTATACTGAGTCAGACCATTCGTCCATCGAGCTCAGTACTGTCTACATTGACTGGCTGCGGGTCTCCAGGGTTTCAAGCAGGCGTCTCTCTCAGCCCTACCTGGAGGTTGGTGGAGGGAAACCTTTGCCATGCCCTAACCTCCTCCAGCACTGCAGATGAGGAGTTAGGAATGCTCTCCAAGTCTATGAAAAGTCCCACTGCTAGGGACAAAGAAAGCAGCATTTCCCAGGAAAACAGCATACAAAATGGTGGAATGCATGAAAAGATTTGGAATGTCAGTTTGAAATGGATTATGGTGGCAGAAAACAAGTGACCAAAATACACAATTATTATTTAGAGCCAGTGTGGTGTAGTGGTTAAGGTGTTGGACTACAACCTGGGAGACCAGGGTTCAAATCCCCACATAGCCATGAAGCTCACTGTCTGACCTTGGGCCACCCACTGCCTCTCAGCTAATGAAAAGCCTATTCCTAGGGTTGCCCTAAATTGGAATCAACTCAAAGGCAGTACATTTACATTATATTTGCTGTGGGATCAGATATGCATTCCAGAGACATACTTAGGCCCCACTGTGTTAGGCAGGAGTAACAACAAAACCCAAGACCATGTTGAAGAACTTCTAACGAGACTTTTAAAAGACTAATATCAAGACAAATGGCTGGATACCTAACCCTCTGGAAATAATCTATGGTAGGGAACTGATTTTCAAGATTGTTTTGAGACAATTTTCAGTGTGCCATGCATACTAAAGTAAACAACACAGTCTATGGTAGAAAACAAAAATGACCTAGCCCCATGTTTCCAGAAGGTAAGGTGCTTGAAAATGTTAGAAGTAGTTGCATTTGTTGGTTTTTGTTTCCAAAGTACATAATCATGACTTCTGAGAATAGCCTGTCAATTTCTTTAAAAAAAAATCCTTTTACTCCTTATCCAAGACACTTTGTGGACAAAATAACTTTGTGAGCAATAGATGATGTTACAACACATCACAAAGGAGCCAGTGAATCTGACAGGCTGACAACTGTGTGAGAGGTGTGTGGCAACTGATATAAAAGTGTAATTATTTCATGGTTTCCTATGGTTTGATAATACATTTTTTAAAATGACAGAAAAAGAGACAGATAGGTAAATGCTAGCATTTCACAAGTCTTGTTTCAACAAGTACACAATGTAGGCAGAATTGCTGAATGGTATGTAAAGTTGTGGGGTCGAGGAATGCAGTCATGGAACTGAGTTCCAAAGTTACTTCTATGAGGTTAATAACCTTTTCAAATGGACAACAGATCCGAAATGTAGACCTGCCTCCTTTAGTAGCAAAGTAGTAGAGCTGCTAGCCACAGCTGCTTCCCACTGCATGCAGTCTGTCTGAGATGACACAGTATATTAGTACTAACTGGAACTGTCACTAACAAGAAAGCCACTAACTTGTTTCAGGGTTGGTTAGAATTATGGAGAAAGAAAATCATGCCATGTGAACAAGCCCCTTGCAAAAAGAACTGCTGAACAACTTCCTCAATGTACTTTAAAACTGCACCCTGTTGGGACTTCCCAGGAGGATTGCTCCGCCTGTGACTGCCTCTGAGACGAGCTCCCGTCTCAGAGGAAGCTTTTTCAGTTTTAAAACCAGTCAGAAGAGCTTTTTGACTGGTAAAAACTTTCTCCCAGGCAAGGGAGAAATGAAGAGATCATCCATAGAAGCTTCGTTGTGTTTGTTGGGGGACTGGAATTCATTAGGATCGCCTATGAACGAAGGTGCAGCCAGCAGCGTCGGACGGAGACAGGAATTTCAAGCAAGCTCCAACTGATTAAGCGAGACGTTTTTCTTTTCTTCAAAGAAAAACAGATTTCAACAGGCAAGCATCCTTCTGTCTACTTTTATCATTTGGCCTAAATTGTTACAGCAAAAGAGATTTGTTAAAGAATCAGCAATAAAGAATCTCTGGGTGAGTTATACTTTGCTCCTTTATACACAGAATTAAGGAGGAAGAAAATCGAAATAGCTTATCTTTGTTTTTATTGCAAAAAGCCGGCCTGGAATTGAGCATTATAAAGATACAAACGGATGAGGGGCATCTAATCCGAGGAGAAAATCTGATTTAGATGAACTTTTGAGTATTATATGTTTGGGACTATTTTTTCTGGTCTACTTCATTTTGACGAATCTGCTTGTTCTTTATGCCACTAACTATTTTGATGCTGTGAACTAAATTTGTTTTGCATTCTTGGACACATAAGAGATAAGGCAGTTTGTGCTGCCTAGATTATGATGTCGTCAGGCTTGGAATATTAACTCCTTTGTTGCTGGAAAAAGAAATAAATTGCTCTTTGCTTGGGAATAGTGGCTATATTGGAAATTGAAGGGTTGTTTTTTTTCTCGGTTTTAAGAATGACAATCAAGAAAGTGGCTGAGACCCTGGATGTACAGGAAGGGCTCCTCTCTCTAAATATGTTTCAGAAAATAATGGATGAGATTGAGATGGCGAAACGTGAGCTGAGACAGGGAAGACAAGAGATGAAAATTGAATTTGGCAAAATGAAGCAGGAGCTGAAAGAAATAGGGGATTCTATGAGAGAGGAGGTAGATGAGATCAAAGATATAACTGGACAAGCAATAGAAGATGAAAGAAAAATTAAAGGGAGGATGCAAGTCCTGGAGATTGGAACAGATATATCAAGTGTGGAACTGGAAAAATATCTGGAGTTTGTGGATCCTGCAGATAAAGATTACTGTTTGGAATTCGGCGTTGTCCCTGGAGAAATTGATGAAGATATCAGAGATAAAGCTATCAATGTTTCGATGGAATTTCTGGACTGGAATGATTTGATGGAACTTGAAATAGAGAAAATTTATAGAATTAATTCCAGATATGTGACAATGGAAAAACCCTCAAGAGATGTGCTAGTGCATTTCATAAAAAAGAGGAACAGAGATATGACTTTACAACAATATTTCAGCAACATATTCAGAACTGATGGTAAGGAAATATTTGTGATGAAGGAAATTCCCATCAGACTCTTACTATATGACTATGACTATGACAGCAAGATTATTATGGGTGCAAGGATGGAAGTTGGAAGATGGAATTAACACTGATAATGGAAAAATGGCTATTGAAATTACTGGACCTAGCAGACTTGATGAGATGGATTAATTGACATGTTTATTTGGAGAAAAATCGATGGATATATTTCTCAAGGAGTGGAAACCTCTCTTTGACTTTTTGCGGAAAGAATAAAGTGATGTTAATGAGATTTGATGATTAATTAAGATAACTACTGGAGGAAAGTGATTTTGTAATATATTAAGAGACAGGTTTGTTATATATCATAGACCTATAACTGATCTGCGACAAATCGGAAGTCAACATTTTATTTTATTCTTTAATTTGTTTCTTTTTTGTTTTGTTTTGTTTTGTGTTTGAAAATTTGAATAAAATTAATGATAAAAAAAAATTGTACCCTGTTGCCTCCACACCATCTCTTTACTGCAGAGAGATTAAAGGATGCTGAAAAACACAAATGATATTTGCACAATTTTCCTCGTGGTAAGCAGTTCCTACTTTTAAATGGTGAGAAGCATTTTTTTTTAAAAATTCTTCATTTATCACAGCAGGTATTTCTTGACTGCAAATAGCCATTGTATTGCTTAAATGTAGCAAAGGGAATGTGTGTGTGTGTGGGTAGGAAATAAAAGGCTCCTAGAAAAGAAACTGCAGATGAAAATAAGCAGAAACAGTGTAAAATTTTGTGGAAATTCTGAACACTGCAGCAGACAAAACTCACCCATAGTGGAATTCAAGTTAATATTACAATTCTGAAAATCCAAAATATTCCAGAGAATTCTAGTGGCCTTATGTGAAAACAGGAACAAGCACACAGAGGTGGGTTAGGGGCTTCTGAGAAGTCATGTGCCCCTCATGAAGCAATAACATGGTGGGTGGTAAGAATATAGAAACTGTTGGATGATTGATGGTTCTTTGAGTACTATAATGTGGAGGAGCAGCACATGACTCTGAGATACAACTGTTCATAATATCAATCGCAGCACTGTGACAAACAGAAAAAAAACCCCTGTAATCCTCATAGTTATCATCAGGTCACTGAAATCAACAGTACAGGATCAGGAGGAACATGATTAGCTGAAAGCTTCCAAAAAGAGCTGAAAAGATTTTCTGGTAGAATCTTCATGTCACACACCATAGCTTTTACATATGGATGGTATCATTAGAAAACCAGTATCCAGCAAGTTTTATTTGGGGGGGGGCATTGTTTCGTTTATTTATACATTTAATGAGAGGAACTGGTGTTCTGTGAACTGCACAAAAACATGTTTGCGTCTGACAGAGAGGCTCATTTGTTAACACATAGCTAATATTGGAACACAGAAATAAAATGATGGAGGAAACGGGAAAACAAGTCTGAACGTAGGGATCACATAGAAATAGACTTTGTCCACTTAAAAAAAATGCATACACCACAATTCTGTTTTTCTGGGACAAAATTTTGCAAGGCTCTGCAGTCAGGATTGAGTCATATGTTGAAAAGAAAAGTGGCAAAGGACATAGGCATAGGCTGGGGAGCCTGAAGGCATGGAAACCAAGGGGGTGGGATGGCCGAAGGAAGCAGAATAAGACACTGAGGGAATGACAAGTGGAGGAGGCAGAGACATGAGAGAAGAGGGACAGGGATAAATTACCTTGAACCATTCCAGTCTGGGTTCAGGCCTCGTTATAGGACTGAATTGGATGTGGTCGCCCTCACAGATGACCTTTATCAGGAGGACGGGGGAGTGTGGCCCTGTTATTCTTGCTTGATCCCTCAGCAGCTTTTGATTCCATTGACCATGGTATCTTCTGGGCCGATTTGGTGAGATGGGAGATTGAAGAGGCGGCAGAGAGATTGGCGGTGAGAGGAGGAACGTGAGGGAGCAGAACTTGTAGGCTGCTGGAAAGCCTCCTGATTTCTGGTTGATTCATCTTTACGAAAAGACATGCCGCAGGAACCGGAAAGTAATCAGCATATATTACAGTGGGACCTGAGGTCCCAGTAACAGTGGCAGCACAAGCAGCAAGAGCCCTGCCAACGTCTACTCCACCACTGCTGTCGGCAGTGCCGCCAGCACCGGCAGGCCCGCTGAGACTTTTCTCCATATAGGATGCCCCCCCTCCTCACACCGGCCCCGCAACAGCCTTGGCTCAGCCTCAGGTAGACAGATAGGCAAGCCCAGTGATGGCGAAGGTGGCCACATCAGCTTGGCAAAGGAGGAGGAGGCAGTGGCAGCAGTAACAGCAGCAGAATTCAGTAACTGATGCTGAGGCTTTCCACAAGAGAATTATCAGACAACTGGCCACTGAAGACAGATGCACACGTCTGCTGAAATTTTAAGATTCTTTTACTTGGCTTATGTGATTTACTGAAGAGTTTAATTTTTTTTGTTGCCTCATGAATTTCTTTCACCTCTGGAAAGCTAGTCAGGACGCTATTGCTAATTCCAGAGGAGGAGAGTAGAAACACCTGCAGCTAATTGACTGCGCCCAGCCCACAGATTAGCTATGAAGGTTGCTGCAATGCAGAACCTTTGGGGTCTCCATGAAGGCATCACCCCTTTAATATTATACCGCTGAATGTATTATCCAGTAGATAGAGAGAGACAGAGAGAAAGAGTGATGTTGTATTATTGGATTATAGCTGAATTGTGCATGTGCAATGAGTGAGAGTCTGGGTTGTCATATTTTTGTATGCTTCACAGATGCCCAATACCACTCAGTATGAGAAACTAAACTGGTATTGAGTATGGCCCTACCTGGGTGAGAGAGGGGGAGGGAGTGGTTGCATTGGCTGCTATGTATTTTTGTAGGCTAAGCATTTGTTCCTTATGGTGGTTTGGCTGGAGATAAGTTATCTGTATGATTTGTGGGTATGAATCAGAGTGGGATTTAGACATGGAGGACTGTTAAGGACATATCTGGGAGGGATTATTGGGGTGTGTTTGCAGCTCCTAGTACAGTTGTTTTAATTAATTAACTAATGATGCTGTTTTGGGAGTTTGTATTCTGTATGTGATTTTTAACTGATGATGTTTATGTTCAAGAGAATACTTTTATTTTTCTGTTAATTATGCTGTTTAGAATGTGTCTTTTAAATTTGGCCTGAATTTGTAATGTTTTCTTTTAATATTTGGTGAAGTTTTGTTCAATGTTTTAAACTAGGTTGTAAACTGCTTTGCGATTCCCCCCCCCCCGAAATAATATAAAGCGGTATAGAAATGACTTAAATAAATAAATACAATACAATACAATAAATACTGGAGGCACTGTTTTAGAGTGGTTCTGATCCTATCTCCAGGATCTTTTTCAGAGAACAGCATTGGGTGATTGTCTTTTGGCCCCCTGGCAGTTGTGCTGTGGGACGCCATGGGGTATCATCTTGTCTCCAATGCTGTTTGACATCTATATGAAGCCCTTGGAAGCGGTCATCAGGAGATTTGGGGAGAGGTGTCAGCAGTACGCTGATGACACCCAGCTCTATTTCTCTGTAACATCTGAAAGCCCAGGACTAGTCCCTGGACTCACTGGTGTGCTGGATGAGGGCCAATAAACTGAGTCTGAATCATAGCAAGATGGAGGCACTGTGGGTTGGTGGTGCCCGAGTTCAGACAATTAGTCAATTGCCTGCTTTTGATGGGGTCTTACTCTCTCTGAAAGAGCAGGTTCATATCTTGGGGTGCTCCTGGATCCATCTTTGTTGCTAGAGGCCCAGGTGACCTCAGTGCCTTTTACCAGCTTCAGCTGGTAAGACAGTTGCAGCTGTTTCTGGACCAGGATAGCCTGACTACTGTTGTCCATACTAATAACCTCTGGATTACCATAATGCGCTCTATGTGGGGCTGCTCTTAAGGTTGGTCTGGAAGCTGTAGCTGGTGCAAAATGCAGCAGTGTAACTGCTCAGTGGGGCAGGGTATTGCCAACATGTTACCATGTTACCCCCTTAGCTACCAGGCCAAGTTCAATGTTCCGGTTTTATGTATTTATTTATTGAATTTCTTAGTCGCCCATCTGGCTGGCTATCCAGCCACTCTGGGTGACATACAAAGCCCTATGCAGCTTAGGATCAGAATACCTGAAAGATCATCTTACCCCTTATATACCAGTCAATCACTTCACTCTGCAAGGGACTGCCTCCTGCAGATACCAGCTTATCAGTAAGGAAACGGACCTTTAGTGCTGCGGCACCTACACATTGGAATTCCCTCACCTTAAACATTAGACAGGCATCATCTTTTTATCTTTTCTGCGCCTACTGATGACCTTCCTCTTTCAAGAAGCCTTTTAAGTAGAGACCTTATCCCAGTCTGCGTATGTGCTTGAATTGCTTTTTAAGATGTTTTTAAAGTTGTTTTTTAAAAATATGTTTTAAAGCTTTGTGGGTTTAAGATGTTTTACAATGCTTTTAGCGTTTTTGTTTAATGCCCTGGGCTCCTTCTGGGAGGAGGGGCTGGGTACAAATTTAATAAATAAATAAACAAAAACAAAACAAAACCCCCAGGCAGCATAGGAACAGGGAACATCAGAAAGGATCCTCTACTTTTTCTTCTGTGGAGGGGACATTCCACACAATGCTTCCCTTCTTCCCTTGTCCTTGTCAACCCCCATGTGCCCGCCCCAGAAAATGTGCTTCTGGGATTTGGGAGACCCTTGGGAATAGTAAGGGGATTGGAATTCAAATGGAGTAGACAGCTGACAGAAAGTTGCCTCCCACTTATGTGAATGGAGGAGCAACTTGGAGCCAACCCATTATGTTATCTTGGCAGGAAGAAGTGCAAGGCTACTGTGTGGAGGAAGGAAGGAAACTATGGATGAGGGCACCCAGGAACTAGTAAGGCCAACCAGAAAGGGGGGGAGGGGAACAGAGATGAACTTCATACATTGATGTGTAAGTATTCCAGTCATTTGCTCAGTAGAGCATGCACGGGGGGGAGGAGAGTGGTAGTGGCACTCTTCCAGTGGCCTGCACTCACCAGTATGGGTCTCAGCAAGTGCAGTGCTGCTGGGAGGGTGGTTTATTGTTCCCTAACATGCCAAGATATATAAACCAACAACAGGCTACCTAGGGATCCTAGGTTGTTAGGAAACAGCAAACTACCACCCAGGTTTGTACACAATGGAGGCCAAGCATGTTGATCACGCAGAATAAACCACTACTAACAAGGTTATTTAAGAAATGCTTGTTCTACACCTATCCAGCCTATCCATCCATCCACCTGCTCACACATGTGTAGTCTTCCCATGTATAATCATGTCTATAAACAACAGCAATAATCTCTATTTATACTTTCTTCTTACCTTCTTGTCGAATTTACTTCATTTCATTTTTCTGCAAAACTAAGAATTTAAACCATTTTAAGGCCATTTTTGCACCTTTAAGTGTTGTTTCAGTTGTTATTTATATATTCCTAAATGTGCTTTTGGACCAAGATGAAGGAGGTGTGAAAACTGGAGGGAGAAATATCAATAATTTAAGATATGCAGATGATACCATACTACTAGCAGAAACCAGTAATGATTTGAAACAAATGCTGCTGAAAGTTAAAGAGGAAAGCACAAAAGCAGGACTACAGCTGAACGTCAAAAAGATGAAAGTAATGACAACACAAGATTTATGCAACTTTAACGTTGACAACGAGGACATTGAACTTGTCAAGGATTATTAATACCTTGGCACAGTCATTAACCAAAATGGAGACAATAAGAAATCAGAAAAAGGCTAGGACTGGGGAGGGCAGCTATGAGAGAACTAGAAAAGGCCCTCAAATGCAAAGATGTATCCATGAACACTAAAGTCGGGATCATTCAGACCATGTATTCCTGATCTCTATGTATGGATGCAAAAGTTGGACAGCGAAAAAAGTGGATAAGAGAAAAATCATTTGAAATGTGGTGTTGGAGGAGAGCTTTAGGCACACCATGGACCACGAAAAACTCAAATAATTGGGTATTAGAAAAAATTAAACCACAACTGTCACTAGAAGCTAAAATGATGAAACTGAGGTTATCATACTTTGGACACATCATGAGAAGACATGATACACTAGAAAAGACAATAATGCTGGGAAAAACAGAAGGGAGTAGAACAAAAGGAAGGCCAAACAAGAGATGGATTGATTCCATAAAGGAAGCCACAGACCTGAACTTACAAGATCTGAACAAGGTGGTTTATAACAACTGCTATTGGAGGTCACTGATTCATAGGGTCATCATAAGTCGTAATCTACTTGAAGGCACAAAACAACAACAAAATGTTTTTGCAGAAAGCATTTTCAGGGCTGGTTTATGACCTAATTCACCTACATGGAAAATATTGCGCTCCCTTTACATACAGATACATAGCACCAAACTAAATGAAATGTAAGGCATCCATCATGCTGATACTATATAAAAAAGCACAAAGCTGGCAATATATCTTATTGATTGTGCTAGTGCTTTATCGGACAGATCTAAGTGGAAGGAAAATTTATCTTTCCATAATATTTCATGTTGCTGTTATTAATTCTAGGTCATTATTGCTGAACTGGAAACAACCATAGAATATTGAGAAATTCAGGTCACAGTCTCCACTAATAAACTGTAATTCCATGCTTTGTTTTTTCTCTCTTGATTGCTATATACCACACACAGTTAATCATACATGCACAGTCATAAACAATGACAGCCATTATTATTTACACTTAAATAATACAAATGTAAAATACTTAAACTCGCATTAGGTAGGTTAAATTTGAAATTTGAAAGAGGTTTAACAAATAATCCCTATTTAAAATTTCAAAAGAATTCTGGTGGCTCACCAGCAAGGACAACTATAGTTTCTGAAAAGTTATATACTGAACATGTTAGTGGTGCTGCCAAGTTTCTTAAATTTTTGGTTCAGAAATATGAACCTCCATGGCTCATCAGTCCTCCTCACGTTATTCACATGTAGAGGGAAAACATGGTGAACAGGGTCTCAGAGCTGCACATTGAGCCCCACCCTCCCAAAGTCATGCTGCTCTTGCTGCCTCCACCTTTGCTGACATCATGGTCAGGATAAAGTCTGCAGAGGGGAGCCTTCTATATGCATGGAGGTTTTCTGTGCAATTTACAACTATAATTAGCAGTGGCTTTAAATTGTGTGGGGTGCCAAAGGCACCATTTTGCCCCCAATGTTCTCTCCCCTCATCCTCCCCCCAAACAAGGCAACATTAAAGAATTTTCTCAAAATATTCCCCACCATATTTTTGTGGTGGCACTGTGGAGGATGCAAAATGTTGATCACGCTGCCAGAAAGAAAAAAAAAGGAGAGGGATAAAAGAAGCTGTGCTACTGCTACTGCTAGTAGTGAGCCCCCCCACACACCCAAGAATCAGCTGGAAAATTTCTCTTTACCCTAAAGAAATTAAGTAAAATGTTTCTCCGCAATTGAGTGGAGAATTTCAAGAAGCCATTTTTACACAGCTCTAGGCACAATAGATCCATATTATATGTCTCACCTTCTGGCCATCATCAACACCTCACAATTTTGTAAATTCAGTTTCAATTTGTTTGTCCTTATTAATTTTTTTGTGTGGTACTTCATCTTTCTAGCAGTTTTGTGCACGTTTTCAATACAAGGTACTTCTGGGGACATTATGTCACTACACAGAACCCATCAGGAACATTCCTATGGGCTTCTTTCCAGATTCTGCCATGGCATCATCAATTAATAATTAATTTATAATAAAATTTAGAAGAAACTGTTATGAAGAGAAAGAGTAGACATGGACAGCCAGAGCTTTCCAAGGCAATAGTCCACTGAATTCTTTGACTCCTCTCTACACCAAAATTGATGTCCTGCCTCCTGCTTCCATCATGCACCATTCCTAGAAAATACAGAAATCTTTTAAATGCATCACAAGCATTTTAGTGATGTAATTGCGATTAAGATTTCATAAATTAGTAGATTAAGTATTAAGATTTCACAAATTAGTTGGCAAAACACAAGTACCTGAAATTCTGTACTACAATCAGGACAAAATTTTAGAACTCAAGCTGAGAAAGTGTAAACTGAAAAACTTAAGCATCCTATACGTTCTCTATCTCCAGTGTGCATCCAGGGGGTATCTCATAATGGCAAATAGCATGCAGAATAGCTCAATGTCTAAATCAGAGTACAAGCCTTTATCTATAAATTATTTTGGAACTCTCTCTACTCTTTCCTGTCTGTTCTAAGCCTTTTTAGGTTTTCATACATCTCCATCCATTTTTAATTTGCTTTATATAGTTGTATGTATCTAGTTCTTCCTTTTGGCCCCTTTTCTTAGTTTTATTAGTTCTTTTTCCTTAATAAGTATGGAACAACATGGAAAAATGACATATACCAGGGTCCTCAGTGGCTGGGACACTACAACACAGCCTTTTAAAAAAATGTTTATGTTTTATTGTGTTTTAATTATTTTTTGCAAGCTGCTTTGGAAAAAGCAAAATGAAAGAAAAGGGGGGGAAGCAAACACATCCAATAATATTTTAAGAAATTTTGAAAAGAATGGAGCTCCCCATAACAGCCCTCCTGTTGGCACTGCCTAGTAAGCTTAAGTAGAAAAGGTTAAGGCTGGTGCCAGAGGTGACACCAAGCCCAGTATCATTTAAAAAAAACAAAAAAACAGGACCACCCTTCTTCCCAATGTGATCCCAGGGTCGGGTACAATAAAATAAATTAAAACCACAATTATCAACAACAAACCATAAAAACAGGAACATTACATGCCAGACCTGAACTTCAGAGGGCATTTAGCCTCAGCTCATAGTAGGTGTGGAAATTCTAAACCAACAGAGTTTGTTTCTGGCCTAACTCCACTCCTCAATTCATTATTATCACTTTACTGATAGTGTTATTAGCAGCCATTCTCATATCTTGGTTCTCTTATTACTAGTAATGCTGATGGGTACCTCTGCCCTCCACCAGCACTCATACTCCAGTCTGCAGTAAGGAACATCCTTCACTATTGGTAGCACATATAATCCCCACTTCACCCATATATACATATCAAAGAGATGGAGAAAACTCACCCCCTTTACAAACTTGAATAATGAATGAGAAATGTGGATGGTTATGAAAAAGAATACTGAGTGTGCGCCCCTATGGATATGAACAGCTAAGTAAATTTGGTAAGGAAATTAAAAGGCTTATCAATCAGAGACCTGATGAACTGGAAGAACTGCAGATGGCGACATTTTTATCTTGGAATTTGACAAGTTTATGAGTGATATCATGAGCTATTTAAATTTCTTGTTTTATACTAGAGTTCACCCAGGCTTTCTGCAAATGCCTCCTTTCAATGCCAGGGTGCAACTTTGAAACATATGAAGTTAAAAAAACACAAGCCTTTCAGCATATGCCAAGTAAATGCAATTGAAGCATCACTTTCTTAATTAAACTATGACAAAAGGAGAAGGAAGAGCTGAGGCAATGGTTCAAGCAAATCCAGTGTGTCAACATGTGCCACGTAAAGAGTGATGTGCTACTTGTACTTACTAATTGCTGGTTCAGATGATTGGAAATTGCTCCATGTTGACTGCCTTGAGCAGGTAAGAGAAGCAACCACATGGAATGCCACTTTCTAGGGGTAATGTTGTGTGGCTGCCAACATGCACCACCAGACAGGTAAGAAGCAGTGGCTGCATCCACCAATGTGCTGTGATGTTAGATATTACTTCCTTAAATGAGGTTGCTCAGGCATTCCATATGAAGCAGTTTAAAAAAATCTGAGCCAGTGGGGACAAGGGCAGAAAACCAAGTTGTTTCCCAAAGAAGAGATGAAGGATTGCCATAAAGCACTTAAGAAATGGAACAGCACCAGAGACCACCCAGCTTCATGTGTATGCACATACAAAGTTACCCAACATAGCCATTGTCTGCCTTGAAAGCCAGGGGTAGAGCTTATCAGTTAGTACACTGATGATTCAGTACATCTCTCTTGTATGTACAGAAAATATCTATACTTTTGGGTAGTTATTTTAATGGCAGCTTTAAGCGTTTGCCAGTTAAAGAAAATCATATCACAAAAGCTCTCTTTCATATATGGAGGAGCTCAGAAATTCAGTGGCAAATGGAACTATGACATGACAACATATTAACAAGTCTTAAAGAAGTGGTTGGAATCCATAAAGAGGGGTTAGAATTGGAGCAATAGTGGGTGGACATAAACTGCCAGTTTTGTATTAAGGGCCAAACAACACGCGCACACCCTTAAAGCCATCCAGCACTATGGATTGGCAAATCTGTCTATTTGTTTCTCATTTTTCAAATCTTAAGTTCAGTTCTCCACATTTTCATATCAGTTGGCATTTTTTTCTTTAAAGTCTTCATGAAAATTCATCAGCATTTTAGTGTGACATACACCATACAGTGTGACATACACCATCGACTTCAATGACCAATCTAAACCCATAATTTAAACATATAAAAGATAAAGAATTGATAGTAATCCTCATGCTCCTAACCATGAACTCCCAAAGACATTTGAGTGAGACTTTTAAAGCTGAAAATTGTCCATCAAACACACAAAGTAAATTCCTCTAATCCTTGTGCCACAAATTACTAATCCATCTGGAGAGCTACATTTGTTTTGTGTGTTTACAAGGATCTAAATGTCATCAGACACAGAAACAACTAGGCTAGTAGCTTGTGAAAAAAAAGGTATAATGTCTGAATCAGTCTGAGTATGCAGTAAGCAGGATTTACAAAAAGTACTTACAGCTCTCTATCTCCAGTGTGCAGTTTTGTTCATCCAGGGGGTATCTTCGTAGATCCATCATACATGCAGCTGTTGTTGTAATTCTAGAAAAAAATCATATACAAAGGCTGGTTTTATGGATTTTGTTCAATTTTTTTTGAAATGCTGATGGATTATCATCGTCTGAGAAAAGACATGTAAACCTGCAAGAAAATGATCAAGGATTTTTGCCTGACTTTCGAACAAGTTGAATACGCTTTTCATTGCTTCATTAGATATCAGTTTTATTTAGTCATAACTTAATTTCTAGACCAGGGTGGGGAATGTTTTCAGCTTCATGATGGCTTTCCTTCATGGGCAAACTTCCAGTGGCCACATGCCAATGGAGCGTGGGTCAGAGGCAAAAAGTGGGAGTAGACTACATTCCAGCTATGGAAACACACAAACACACTCACATACACCCCTATCCTGGATTCAGGTAAACAAAATATATTATCACAGTTCAAGGACACATTCTAGCCAGGCAAAAGCACTTAGGAAGAGCAAACAGTATGACAAGTAAGAGGTGTGGCCTGAGGAATACGTGTGGAAAGAGTCCTAAGGGTCAGATAGAGGTTCCTGAAGAGTTGCATTTAGACCCAAGGCCTGAGGTTCTCGACTCCTACTCTAGACACTAAAAAAGTGAATAGTAGAGAGAAGCCAGGCCAGGGAGCCCAAAACCATCACGTCCATAAGAGAGACCAAGGGTAGCCAGAAGCATGTTGGGACACTGCTTCCCCCTTCGCCTTCTCTAAGCTTTAGAAGGTGATGAAAGTACTATTCTAGCTGGCCTCTTGCCACTTTTGGGCTTTGGGAGCTGATAGTATGGAAAGTTCTCATACATGTTACCTGTGCTTTAACAAAATGGGTTGTCAAGCAGGCAGGCAGGCAGGCAGGCAGGCAGGCTGCTGCAGCCATGCCTCTGCCTTCTTCCCTGTCAGCAGGAGCAACTCATTATTCAGCCACTGAAGCTGAGCACAGACTAGAGAGTTTTGGCAGGATCCATCAGCCCAGACATCTGTGAAGCACAGCTGGGTTCACTCAATAGTCTTTTAAAAGCAGGCTGGAAGACCAAGGAGGGGCTTTTCTCCAAGCTGCTTGGAAAGGCAACTGCCCACAAAAAGTGTGTGGGTGTTTATCCTCAGCTTGCCTTTGGCCAGCCAACTTTTTGCTAATGGGGACTCCTAAGAGAGGGAACACAAAGCTACAGGTGGGGTCCCCAGGCTTTCTGAGAGCTGGCACAGGATGAGAAGAGGTGCTGCCAGATGAGCAAAGCTTGCTGAGGAAGGAGCATGGCCACCAGATAGGCAGAGGATGCTGCAAACAGGAAGATGACTAGAGGGATAGGGCCTGCCAGGCTGAACCAGAGGAACTCTTAGCCACAGAAGGGCCATAAAACACAGACTTTGAAGACTGTGTGAGGGCAGCAGAAGTGAGTCCTGTGAAGTGAATAGAATGCCAGGAACGTTTAGGGTCTAGACTTTAAACTGTAATGCATTGTCAAAAAAGGAGCATTTGTAGAAAGTGTCATTTGGCTTTATTTGACTGGATGTGGGATGGGTCCTAGGTGCTTCCATGTGCCCCTCCCGCAGAAGCTCTCACATAGTCACACAAGGTTCTAAATTAATTATGCAGCCACAAGAGTGGCTGTATACCATAGCCAGCATGGTATGTTAAATTGAACATTAACATTAACAATGTTAAATTGAAAATATCACCCATGCCATTTTGATGCTTCCCGTAAGCTCATTTCAAAACAAAACCTTACAAAACTTAAACTTCTGAACTCAGAAATGCTTGCTTAACAACCCTCTCAATTTTCATGGTGATAAACAAAACAGTCAGAAAGAAGCGAGAGTTGAAAGTCTAAAGAGAGGGGGGGAAACCCAGACCCCTTTTGGACTTTCTTTTCTCAGAGTTCTCATAATCTGTTGAAATGCATTAAAAATCAGCCATGTTTACAGAGTTCCTGAAATCCTGTTACTGACCTTGCCCCATGCTCTGACCTTCATCTTCTGCAGTTTAAAAGTTTAAAAAATGCCTGGCTGATTTTTTATTAATGTAGGAAATTTTGCATTGAACTGAATGATAATGTCAGGCATGCTCAGTAAAAACCAACTGTCAGTGTTCTAAATGCCAGGCTCACAGCTGCTGAGCTTGCCTAAGCGGGGGGCCATACCCACACCAGACTTTGATTTCCCATGAGACAGTCATGGCTTCCCTCAGAGAATCCTGGGAAGTGTAGTTTGTGAAGGGTGCTAAGATGAGACTCCAGTTTCACTGACAGAGCTCCAGTGGCCAGACTGGTTTAACAGTCAGCCACTCTGAAGGTCTGTGAGGGGAACAGGGCATCTCCTAGCAACTCTCAGCACCTTTCACTAACTATACTTCCCAGGATTCTTTGAGAGAAGACATGATTGTCCAAAGTGAAATAAAGATCTGGTGTGGATGTGGCCAGGGACAGCTTTGGTTTAAATTTGGGTGGGAGACTACATGTGACTGCTGTAGAATAAAAAGGTGGGGGAAACCCTAAAAAGCAACTGTTCACAATGTTTTCCTTTTGGAAAGGAAAGGGGCTTCCCCTCTGCCCAGTGCCCACCCTCCCAATCTCCTCCCCTCCCCCTCCCCCCTCCCTGTCCCTCCTCCTGGGAGGCCAGGGTTCAAATCCCCACATAGCCATGAAGCTCACTGAGTGACCTTGGGCCAGTCACTGCCTCTCAGCCTCAGAGGAAGGCAATGGTAAAACCACCTCTGAATACCATTTACCATGAAAACCCTATTCATAGGATTGCCATAAGTTGGGATTGACTTGAAGGCAGTCCATTTTCAAACATGATTGCACAGAAATAAATCCCATTGGACCCAAAAAGTATGCAACTGATTGAACCCACCCTCCCTTCTCCTACCCCCTCCCTCTCCAATCCCCTTCTTCTCCCCATGGTCAGTTTTACCTATCTTAAGCATGATTGCATGAGAGTAAATACCATTAAACTCAATAAGCATGCAAATGATCAATCTTGCCCTCCCCTGCCCCTTCCATTGTCCCTCCAATCCCCTTCTTCTCCCCGCTCCTTTCACTCCCCTCCCCCCTCACTTTCTCCTTCCCTCTCCTCTCCCCTCCCTCTTCTCCTCCTCCCCCATGGTCAGTTTTACTTATCCTAACCATGATTACATAGGAGGACATCCCATTGAACTCAATAAACATGCAAATGATCAGACCTGGCTTTCCCCTCCTTCCCCTCTCCTATCCCTTCCTCCTCCTCTCCTCTTTTCCTTCCTTCCCTGGCATCTCCAGCCATCCCTCCCTTCCCCCATCAGTTTTACCTATCCTAAGCATGATTGTATGGGAGTAAATCCCACTGAACTTAATAAACATGCAAATGATCAAACCTGTTCCTTCCCTCCCCTCCCCCTCCTTCCTGCTCCCCTCCCTCCCCTCCCCCCTCCCCATCCCCTGTGGTAAGTTTTACCTATCGTAAGCATGACCACAGGCGAGTAAATCCCACTGAACTCAATAAGCAAGCAAATGATCAATCCATTCTCAGCAAGCTTGCAGAGGATCCCATTTCTTACCTCCCAGATTAAAAAGGACAGAAATTAACTAATAGGCAAAACACCTTGCAGTTTAAGAACGTTCCTATAGCCAACAGATATTTCTGTCACACTTTAAAAAGCAGGGAAATTGGGCAGCTATAGTGAATGCACCAGGGGAGCAGGAGAACTGTCCTCCTCTCTGAGCATATGGTGAGTGGTGGCAACACCTGCAATTAGCCCAAATAATTGAAAGAAGACGTGTGCTATGCTGATCTTGTTTTAGCAGGGAGGAAGCAACCTTATTAAGAGAGTTGACATAGTTCAGACAGTCACTTTAAATATGTCTGATTTTAGTGAAGTTTCCTATAGGAAATCATTTTCTTTTGCTTCTATTTCTGTGAATATGTGAAGCACAGCAACACTTTGCAAAATTTACACTAAATAAATGCCAAAAATAATTGTGGAATAGTGGCACTGACTATTCTGCAGAATAGTCTCCAGTGGACATCAGGAGTGTCTCATTTTGCACAAGATAAAACAGTGGGATGTGAAATATATTCCAGGAAAATTCTAGGTGTTCTGTATGTTTATAATTGACCATGCCCACCTTGCCTTAAATGAAGTGGTTTAAACATAGCAGGCTGAAAACATGCATCTTGGGCAGGCTACTTTCCCCCCCCCAACAGCTAAAGTCATTCCCCTGCTCTAGGATGCACACCTTAATGTGGTGAGGGGGTTTGAGAGTGTTAAAAAAAGCTGAGAGCAATGCTGTCAGGAGTCTAGACCAAGAGGCTAGACTCCTAGCAGGGGCACCCAAGGCGGAATGGTCAAAACTGAGACACCAGACTAAGATGCATCCAAACTCAGAAGAAGACAATGGTAAACCACCTTTGAATACCTCTTACCACAAAAACCTATGAACAGAGTATCCAAAATGCAACACAAGATAGTGCTGGAAGATGAAACCCCCAGGTCAGAAGGCACTCACCAAGCTACTGGGGAAGAATAATGGACAAGTACGAGTAGCACTGTGACTAATGACGCAGTTGGGTCAGCCAAAAGAAACCCAGAGGCTGATGCGTACAGATGCAAAAGGAGAGTCTGGAGTTGTACGATGCAAAAAATAGGAACAAGGAATGTGAGAAGCATGAACCAGGGAAAGTTAGAAATTGTCAAACAAGAAATGGAACGTATCAACATTACAATACTTGGTGTTAGTGAATTAAAATGGACAGGAATGGGACATTTTCAATCAGGCAACTACAAAATATTTTATGCAGGAAACGAGAAATCAAGAAGAAACAGGGTTGCTTTAATAGTGAGAAGTGATGAAGCAAAAGCAATTAGAAGCTACAACGCAAGGTCAGAGCGAGTGATATCAATGAGATTAAACGGGAAGCCCGTTAACATAACCATCATCCAAGTCTACGCTCCAACAGCAAATGCAGACGAAGAAGGAGAGATTTTATGCAGAAGTACAGGAGGAAATTGATCACACACTAAAACAAGATGTGCTCATAATCATGGGGGACTGGAATGCAAAAGTAGGGAACAGGGAAGAACTAGGAATTGTGGGGAAATGGGGCTTAGGAGATAGAAATGAAGCAGGAGAAAGACTTATTGAATTCTGTGAAGCCAATGATTTGTTTCTTGCAAACACGTTTTTTGAGCAACTGAAAAGATGACTATGCACGTGGACATCACCAAATGGTCAGTATAGGAATCAAATTGATTATACAATTGGTAACAGAAGATGGAGAAGTTCCATACTTTCTGCAAAAGCAAGAACAGGAGCAGACTGTGGTACAGATCATGAACTGGTCATATTGAAAATCAGAGTAAAGCTAAAGAAGAACAACAAAGCAATCATAATGCCACAAGACTATTTAAATAACATTCCAGAAGAATATAAAGATCAAATAAGGAACAGATTTGAGGCTTTAAACTTAGTTGACAGAGAAACAGAAGAACTATGGAGTGAAGTCAGAGACAGTATCAGGGAAGAATGCAAAAAGACAATACCTCTAGTTAGAAAGAGAGAAAGACCCCAACGGATGACTGAAGAAACTCTTAAAATGGTTAAAGAGAGAAGGAAAGCAAAAGCAAAAGGAGACAGAAACACAGTCAGAACCTTAAATGCAACAATACAGTGACTATTACATAGGGACAAAAAGAACTATTACAATTGTAATTGTATAGAAATAGAAGTGGACAACAAAAAGGGAAGAACCAGAGCCCTATTCCATAAGATTAGAGAAATGAAAGGGAAATTTAAACCAAGAGTAGGGATGTTGAATAATCAACAGGGGAACACACTGACTGACCGAGATGAAATAAAAGGAAGATGGAAGCAATACACAGAACAACTCTATAAAAGAGATGCAAGGACGACAGATTCATTCACGGAGGAACCATATGATGAAGAACCAGAAATTTTATAATGTGAGGTAAAAGCTGCTGTTAAAATACTTGGAAGAAACAAATCAGGAGGAACAGATGGTATAGTATTAGAGTTGCTACAAGCTACTGAGACTGAATCTATCCAAATTGTGACAAAAATCTGTCAAGAAACATGGAAAACTAAACAATGGCCCACAGACTGGAAGCGTTCAATATATATCCCAATTCCAAGGAAAGGGGATCCCAGGAAATGCAGTAATTATCAAACTATTGCCTTAATATCCCATGCAAGTAAAGTAATGCTCAAGATTCTACAACAAAGGCTCTTACCATATATGGAGCGAGAAATGACAGATATCTAAGCTGGATTTAGGAAGGGAAGAGATGTTGGTCAGTGAAGCAGGCTGTGAGACTCACAGACAGGGTTTTTAGCAAAGAGAGTGAAACCTGAAGCAGAAGGGTTAAGCTGTGAGAACAGAGCGCCAGGTTTGCCAAGGTCAGTAGCTGGCTGGGAAGCCTGATAAGGTGGGATGCTTGGAAAAGCTCAGTGTGGGGGAAAAGCTGTCTGTGAAGAGAACTGTGTCTAATGTCTTTGCCTAGTAAAGACTCTTACAAGAAACCTGCCTGGCCTAGCTTATTCCTGTTCTATGCGACTCTTGGATTCCATCCTTGTATGATCTATACACGCACATGCAACAGGGGTTATGGGCCCAGCTTATCATACAAGGTAGCAGGTTCGAGAGCCGTTGACGTGACATTGGTGCTGAGAGAAACAAAGTGCAAGTAAGAGGCAAGTAAGAGTGGACAACATGGCTGTAAACCTGTTATCCGGGATGCCGATGGAGAGGCTGAATGCTGTAAACTACTCCAGCTGGAAATGGAGAATGAGAGCAGTTCTGATTAAAGAAGATTTGAATGATGTTGTAGAAAACCCCCCTCCGGCAGCTCCTTCAGCAGCGTGGTTGAAGAAAGATGAGAAAGCGAAGGCTTTTATTACTCTGGGGCTGTCTGATTCTCAACTGTTGCTGGTGAGTAATGAGCCGACAGCTAATCAGATGTGGGAGAAGCTAAGAGCCGCTCATGTGCAACAAACTGCTGGGAGCAGGCTGTGTTTAGCACGGAAACTTTATCAGATGCGTTTTACAGATGAAGTGACTATGACAGAGCATCTGGCTGAATTCTGTAGATTAAATGCTGAGCTGCAAAATAGAGGAGTGCATCATAGTGACATTCAGATGGTCTATATACTGTTATCTTCATTTGATCAAAAATGGGATGTCACGGTCTCAAGCCTGGAAACTTTACCCGACGGAAATCTGAATTTGGACTTTGTAGAACAGAAACTTCAACAAGAGTGGAATAGAAGACAAGAGAATAAGAAAACAGAGTTAAAAGAGACTGTGGCTGTACAACAACAACAAAATCAAAGAAGCAGGCAAGAGAATAAAATATGTTACTTTTGTGGGTCCCGTGGACATATACAGAGACATTGTTTAAAGAAGAGAAATAACAGGGACTTTGAAAGTCAGAGAACAAGCGTGAACTTTATTACTAAGGAGGACAATAAACTCATTAACTCTAAGTGGCTTCTCGACAGTGGAGCGTCTAATTGCCTAATCACAGACTCTAGTTTATTTTACACTTCAAAGCCGGCGCAGGAGAAGATTTATCTGGCTGACGGATCGACTCAGGACGCGATTGCAAAAGGCACGCTCAGGTTACGTAATTTGGGAACTATATTAACAGATGTGTTATTGGTTTCTGGTTTAAAATATAACATTCTATCAGTAAGAAAATTGGCTCAAATAGGTTGTAAAGTTACATTTGAAGGGGATAGATGTTTTGTGAGAAAGGATGGTGAAATATGCATGCAAGGGAAATTACAGAACCAAATGTTTATGGTTGAGTGCAATCTTGATAAACCCACGTGTGCTTGGATAAGAGTTAATAAAGATAAACATGATAATTGCTTACATGAATGGCACAGAAAATTAGCACACGCACATTTCGAAAAGGTACAAAACACCCCAAAGCATAGTCAAGATTTGAAATTAACACATTGTGAGAATGTGGATGAGTGTGAAGTATGCTATAAAACAAAAATGACTGTGACTCCGGTACATAAGAGCTGTGAAAGCACGACCACTGAACCCTATCAGCTCATACATGTGGATTTGGCTGGACCTTTCCAGTGCTCAAAAGGTGGAGCAAGGTTTTATTTAGTGATTGTGGATGATTTCTCCAGATTTACACATGTGTTCTTATTGAAAAAGAAAAGTGAAGCAGAAGAGAAATTGAAGGCATTTATACAGAGAACAGAGACACAATATGGGGTTGTTATCAAAAATATCAAATCAGATCAAGGTGGGGAATTTACCATTAATTCATTTAAAATATATTTGGAAAAGAAGGGAATAATACAGAGTCTCACTGCTCCCTTCAGCCCATCCTCCAACGGAACTGCAGAGAGGAGGAACCGGTCATTGCAGGATTCAATGAGAGCCATGCTAGCAGATGCAGATATGAATAACACTTATTGGGGTGAATGTATTCTGTACACTGTTTATATTCAGAACCGTCTCATGCACAGAACAATAGGCATGTCTCCCTATGAGAAACTGACTGGAAGAAAGCCCAGGGTGAAACACATAGAACGTTTTGGGGCAAAATGCTGGGTACATGTTGCAAAACAGAAAAGGCATGGTAAATTAGGCTCAAGAGCTCAGGCAGGATGCATTTTGGGATTTCAGAATTCATATTATAGAGTTTGGTTGCCTGAGAAACAACAAGTAGTGTTAAGCAGAAGCATAAAGGTGATAGATAAACCTTGGAGAGACAGTCAAACAGTTATCCTAGATAGTGCAAGCAAGCAGGAAGCAGCAGATGTTCCTTTTGGGCAGCAAATTCCATTAAGAACTGCATTGACTGATCTAATACACGGTGGCAAACGTACTGTAAAAAGGCTGAGAAGTGAAGACATGGCAATGCAAGATACAGAAATGCCAAGTACAAGTGCAGGAACAGGTGCAGGTCCAAGTAAAATAGAGAGTGAGGAAGAAATGGAAATAGATAATGTTAGGAGATCAGAAAGAAAAACAAAAGGTCAACCACCTCAGAGATTCACATTTAATGTTACACAACAGAATAATGAAACAGATAAATATCCAGTAGAATGGGAAAAAGAAGGACCAATAGATAAAGAAACAATGGATCTCATGTGGAAGTTTTGTGTTGAAGAATGATATATAAATGTATTATCAAATAAAAGTGAACAAAATGACTCTGAAAAACCTGTGTGAATAAAGAAATAAAGAAACAAGAACTGAATTGAAAATGTAAATAGAAACTGTAAGAAAACAAACCACGTACTGATATGTATTGTAATGAAAAGTTAATATTGTAGAAATGTAATAATGAACAATGAAGTTTTGTAATCTGTGAGTCTCAGGTGGGGGCTGTTGGTCAGTGAAGCAGGCTGTGAGACTCACAGACAGGGTTTTTAGCAAAGAGAGTGAAACCTGAAGCAGAAGGGTTAAGCTGTGAGAACAGAGCGCCAGTTTGCCAAGGTCAGTAGCTGGCTGGGAAGCCTGATAAGGTGGGATGCTTGGAAAAGCTCAGTGTGGGGGAAAAGCTGTCTGTGAAGAGAACTGTGTCTAATGTCTTTGCCTAGTAAAGACTCTTACAAGAAACTTGCCTGGCCTAGCTTATTCCTGTTCTATATGACTCTTGGATTCCATCCTTGTATGATCTATACACGCACACGCCAACAAGAGACACCAGAGATCATATCGCAAACATATGTTGGATAATGCAATGGAGCAAGGAATTTCAGAAGAAAATCACACTGTGCTTTATAGACTACAGCAAAGCCTATGATTGTGTAGATCATGAAAAACTATGGAATGCTTTAAAAGAAATGGGGGTGCCACAGCATCTGATTGTCCTGATGCACATCCTATACTCTGGACAAGAAGCTACTGTAAGGACAAGAGGTGTGAAAATTGGAGGGAGAAGTATCAATTTAAGATGTGCAGATGATACCATGCTACTAGCAGAAACCAGTAATGATTTGAAACGAATGCTGATGAAAGTTAAAGAGGAAAGCACAAAAGCAGGACTACAGCTGAATGTCAAAAAGACTAAAGTAATGACAACAGAAGATTTATGTAACTTTAAAGTTGTCCTGCCCAGAGTGAGAGTCAGGAAACAGAGGCAAGGCTGGAATTAATTCCTGTTTTATTAGAGTAACATCAAAGGCAATGCGTTTCATAGACTTAGCTGTGCTAACTCACTACAGTCCCTAACTAAGCTACCTAGGCTTACTCTGCAGCGTGTGAAGAAAGTTGACTAGCAACCGGGTCGGGGGGGCACCACCTTAAGTAGGGAAGGCAATCTCTGACTCCTGCGAAGTCCCACCTTCTCTTGATGTTTTGTGCGGGGCAAAGGGGGAAGAGCCTCCGCCAGCTCATCTGACAGTACAGGCTCGATAGATGCCTCAGGAGGCGGGAAAGCATTTGAAGTGCTAGACTGGGAATCCTGGGGAGGTGGAGCTGGCGTGCCCGCCCGGTCATCCCTCAATGGCTCTGTTGAGGCGTCTGTAGGGGGAGCGAAGGCAGCTTCGGTGGGAGAACTGTCTGTGGGAACTGGCAGGCTGTCAGCTACTCCCCCTCCCTCATTGTCCTCAAAAGTCTCATCTACCTCTGATTCCTTCCGCTGCCCTATCTGAGGAGGCTGGGACTCGGCTGGCTCCCCACTCTGATTTCCCTGGGAGAGCTGGGGCTCAACAAAAGTTGACAATGAGGACATTGAACTTGTCAAGGATTATCAATACCTTGGCACAGTCATTAACCAAAATGGAGACAGTAGTCAAGAAATCAGAAGAAGGCTAGGACTGGGTAGGGCAGCTGTGAGAGAACTAGAAAAGATCCTCAAATGCAAAGATGTATCACTGAACACTAAAGTCAGGAACATTCAGACCAGGGTATTCCCAGTCTCTACGTATGGATGTGAAAGTTGGACAGTGAAAAAAGCGGATAAGAGAAAAATCAACTCATTTGAAATGTGGTGTTGGAGGAGAGCTTTGCTCATACCATATACTGCGAAAAAGACAAATAATTGGGTGTTAGAACAAATTAAGCCACAACTGTCACTAGAAGCTAAAATGATGAAACTGAGATTATCATACTTTGGACAAATCATGAGAAGACATGATTCACTAGAAAAGACAATTAATGCTGGGAAAAACAAAAGGGAGTAGAACAAGAGGAAAGCCAAATAAGAGATGGATTGATTCCATAAAGGAAGCCGCAGACCTGAACTTACATGATCTGAGCAGGGTGGTTCATGACAGGTGCTCTTGGAGGTCAGTGATTCATAGGGTCGCCCAAGTCGTAATCGACTTGAAGGCACATAACAACAACAACAAAGAGTCATTCCTGAAGTAGGAACATATTGTAATCAGTTTGATTTTACATCAAACTGCAGTTTCAGGTCCAACTGTTAATGCACCCAAAATAGAAATAGACCATAACCTCCAGTTTGAAACAAAAAAGGCTATCTTCACCATCATATAACACTGACCAATAAAAAGGCTTTGAAATTAATAAAAATAAATTTGACACAGGTTTCTAGGATGAATAATGAGTGAAATAAAATTTTCTAGATTAGATTCTCTGTAGAAACAATAGTAACACAGGAATGAAGGAAAGTAAGAAGAACACCAACAAACATACAAAAATGTAGCTCTCCATCTTTGGAGATGGCAGGTGTTGCCACCACTCACCATATGCTCAGAGGCACATTTTACCAAATTCTTCCAAGCTACACAGGAAGTGGATTGGACTGTGAAAAACCAACTCAAACAGTGTTTGCATTTTGACCCATTTGTAAGGCAGTACAATATCTCAGAGAGGAGGTCAGGTCTCCTGCTCCCCTGGTGCATCCACTTATAGGTGCCCAATTTCCCTACTTTTTAAAGTTTGATAGAAAGATCTGTGGGCTATACGTACATTCTTAAACCACAAGGTTTTTTGCCTATTCATGAATATACATGAAACTAATGTGCAGTAAAAGACGTGCTCTGTTTAACAGCATATCAAAATAGATTTGTACTTTGAAAAACGTTTTGCAAAATGACACATTTTAGTGACTTCACAAATATTCTACAGACTATTTATATGTTGCACATTGCATATATTTTGCAATTCCAAATAATACAAATTGTGCTATTTTAGCATGTATCAGAAACTTTTCAGATATTGGTAGGAATATCTGCCCCATCAAAAATTGTTTATTGCTTGTTTTGAGGAAGGAATTGACCTGAGCTATATGGAGGCAAACAAGTACATTCTGTTCACATCTTTGGAAGGGAAGGCAACGTTAATTCTTAAAATCCTATAATGTTCCACAGTAATTTGCAGTTCTTGAAAGTAGCAGTTTTCTGAGCCTACCAATGTAACTTTTTAAAAAATAAATTGCTTTCTGTGCTCCACAAAATGTAGAATATATGTTCAATATGTAAATGCCGGCAGAAGTTTATGCTGGAAAACTCTTGGGAAATTTTTCCTCGCATACAAGAGAGCACAGTTGACTTCAAAATAAAATATCAAGTTTCCATTTTATGCTATAAGAAAAGGTCTTAAGTGCCATGTGCAGATAGTACAGGATATCAAGCAGAACTGGCCACCATTCTAAACAACCGCCAGGCATCTTATGTGAATACAGAAGGGCCCCGCTTTATAGCGCTTCGCTTTACAGCATTCAGCTAATACAGCAGTTGTGAATTGTAGAAAGGCCCTGCTTTACAGCGCTTGTTCTGCTTTTACGGCGGTTTTTTGCTGCTGGGTGCCATTTTGGTCAATGTAAGTCAATGGGATCCGCTTTACAGCGGTTTTCGCTTTACAGCAGGGGTCCGGAACGTAACCTGCTGTATGAGCGGGGCCCTACTGTAGATCTTTTTAAGTATTACTAATCTCAGCTGATTTAATACCAAACAAGCATGTTTTCTGGAACCAGTACCTCTCGCATAGTGGGGAAAAGAATGAGGGAGTACTCCGAGACAGAGCTTTCTGTGCAGCACCTCTGAAAAGCCTGATGTCTCATGTATCCTGCAGTCTGTTGGAAAGATGCAGTACTGTCAGTGACTGATAATTGTTATTAATACTGCCAGGGAAAGTGAGAGGTAGTGAAAGTGAGTGATTCCTCTGTGAAACCCATCATGAAGTTGTGTAGCCCTCTGGCATTGATGCACCATAGCCAACCATATCTAGAGAAAGAAAATTGGGCTAATCTGTTTTGCCATTTATCTCAAACAGAAGCCATGGTTCTACCATTGGGGGGGGCTAAACCATAACAGCTTTGGCCTGAGGTTTTAAATTTCATTGGAAAATTCTGATAATTGCATTTTTCTTCACAAAGACTCCATCTTCTCTCCCACATCTCAAAGGGGGTAAAAAGATTGTTGGTATACCCACTCCTTCATTCTGCCCAAAACAGCATATAAGATATGGCACATTTTCTCTCTGTCTCTCAAACACACACTGAGAACACTCTGGAAAAGTTTAGACAAAATTTGAGGGGTAAGAAAAGTTCTGAAAGTTACTCATTTCCCCCATACTACACCCAAACATGGCTCAACTGAAAACAGATAATATGCATCAGAGGGCAGATTCAAGTTGCTCACTAGCAATCTCTCTAATGATCCTTCAGCATAAAATTATATTCTGCACCTGACTGCATACTTTTATTAGACCCCTTATCAGAAACCTTCCATGTGCAATGACTAAGCGCTGGTGACACTCATGTCTGAAATAGTTACCAAAGCTGTGCACTTGTAGCCCTGCCCAGTGTTCATTTCTGCTTCTTGGAAGCATGCCTGTTTGTGACAGTTGGAAATGCTGGCAGCAGACCCAGCAGTAATATATGGAAATCTGAGGACAAAACTGCCTTGTGATTAATTTCTCTCCTGCACGGAGAAATCAGCTTTGAAGACAAATTGTTATGGTTTTTAGCAACAGTATTTTCCTCTTTTCTTTTAATTTGCTTCCTGTTGTAAAATTCAGGGTAAGTTTCCAGGTGCCTTGTGAAAAAAATAAAACCCAGAGCTTTCTTTTATTTGCACAGCAAGCTGGAGGGAAGCATTTTAATAAACACTGAATTATAGTGGCATAATCCCCTCTTCCCAACATCTGAACTTTTCAACAGATTTTGGGATTTGAAATTACTCAGACTAGTTTGTTGGTGCAATTCCCCCCCCTCTCCCCCCCCTCTCTCGTTTCTGGACTTTTTCAGTCCAGGTGTCCAATGCACAAAAGTGCTTGCGCTCTTGGATAAAACACAGCATAAAAAGGAATGTTGATATGTTGCACACCATATCCCTATGCTCGTGTGTCCTGCCCAAATTGGTAGAAGGCAGACACAGACACGTGGCTGTGCATTTCTTTAATAGATTTCATAGCACTTCATAAATCAGCTTACAGATTACACAGGATTCAGCATCATTACTAGGAGTCAGATAAGCAAGGGTACTACCCCTCTAATCATCTTCCTGTTTGCAGCATCCTCTGCCTATCTGGTGGCTATGCTCATAAGAACATAAGAAGAGCCTGCTGGATCAGGCTAGTGGCCCATCTAGTCCAGCATCCTGTTCTCATAGTGGTCAACCAGGTGCCTGGGGGAAGCCCGCAAGCAGGACCTGAGTGCAAGAACACTCTCCCCTCCTGAGGTTTCCAGCAACTGGTTTTAAGAAGCATGCTGCCTCTGACTAGGGTGGCAGAGCACAGCCATCATGGCTAGTAGCCATTGATAGCCCTGTCCTCCATGAATTTGTCTAATCTTCTTTTAAAGCCGTCCAAGCTGGTAGCCATTACTGCATCTTGTGGGAGCAAATTCCATAGTTTAACTATGCGCTGAGTAAAGAAGTACTTCCTTTTGTCTGTCCTGAATCTTCCAACATTCAGCTTCTTTGAATGTCCATGAGTTCTAGTATTATGAGAGAGGGAGAAGAACTTTTCTCTATCCACTTTCTCAATGCCATGCATAATTTTATACACTTCTATCATGTCTCCTCTGACCTGCCTCTTCTCTAAACTAAAAAGCCCCAAATGCTGCAACCTTTCCTCGTAAGGGAGTCGCTCCATCCCCTTGATCATTCTGGTTGCCCTCTTCTGAACCTTTTCCAACTCTATAATATCCTTTTTGAGATGAGGCGACCAGAACTGTACACAGTATTCCAAATGCGGCCACACCATAGATTTATACAACGGCATTATGATATCGGCTGTTTTATTTTCAATACCTTTCCTAATTATCCCTAGCATGCTCCTTCCTCAGCAAGCTTTGCTTATCTGGCAGCACCTCTTCTTGTCCTCTGCCAGCTCTCAGAAAGCCTGGGGACCCCACCTGTAGCTTTGTGTTCCCTCTCTTAGGAGTCCCCACCAGCAAAAAGTTGGCTGGCCAAAGTGAGGGGAAAGACCCACACACTTTTTTGGGGCAGTTGCCCTTTCAATAAGTAAGCTTTGCACTATGATGTTGTCACAGCAATTAGACATGTCTCCTTACCAGCCTTAGGTAAGGTAAGCAGGGGTGGGCTCCCTATTTGCACTCCCAACAGTGCCACTTTTATCATGCAAGTGCTCCTCCTCAGAGGAACAGTAGGAAATCTTTGGGCCCGCCACCACCACAGCCTACATGTATGAGGTAAGGATGGTTGGACTACCTCAGCAAGGTCCTCCACAGGAATAGGGATGGGTGAGAATTTTGATTCAGTTCACATATCAAGCAGAATTTATCAAATTTGCACTTTCCAAAACAATACGTGAACCGAAACACAGCCATCCTTTGAAATTTGCATTTATTAGAATCTTGGGATGCAGTTTGCCAGCCAAGCAATATTTACAAAAATGCATACATTAGAGGAAAGTGTGCATAAAAATGAATATATGGGTGAAAATAACATGCAAAAAAGCATGATGTGATGAGAAATGGCTTGCAAAAATGTGTACCTTTGTCAAATTACTACAAAATGTGTTTATTTGGAGAAACTTGCACTGAAATGGTGAAGAATTTTCATAAGGATTTTTTTAAAAAAATTGCAGATTGCTGCAGAAATTTAACATTAGAAAAATGTGAAACTGAGAGAAGCGAAATTGTCAGATCTTTCTACCCCTACTCAGGAGGGGGGTTGCATGGTGGTGATGGCAGGGTGAGAGAAGAAGGGGGTGTGAAGAGAAGATGGAGAGACAAGTTCCTGACTAGGCAGCAAAACCTCAGTGATAACTGAATCTACAGGGGTAGAGCTGTCACTGTCAGTGGTGTGGGAGTCTTCAAGTTCAACCACATCTGGAGGCACGTCACTAGCGCCTTTCCCCAAGTCAAAGTCTGACTCCTCCTCTTCATCCTCATTGCTCCGCACCATTCCACAGGGTGCATGACATCATGCTTGGAGGAGGGAACTACAGGCTGCAAGCTCAGATGTCAACAGCAAAGGTCAAATGGTTACATGATGAGCAAAGAGCTGGCTCACTGATTTGTGAATAGAAACAAGCAGGAAACATATGGAGATAATCAGAAGTACTGGAAGCTACAACACTACCTATATAAGATACCATTAAACTATCACTAGATGAGACACCAGCAGTAACACTAAATTCCACCATGAGAATCAGGTGATCCCAGGAAATATCTTGTCCTTGCCTGCTCTATCCCATGTGATATAATAGAGTGTGATTGCACTCTGTGAATAGAGTTTGACTGGGTTGATACACATTGAAATCTCCACTCAGCCATGATGTTCGCTGTGTAAACTTGGGCTAGTCAATTTCTCTCAGTCCAAATTATATCACTAAATTGTTGCAAGGATTAAGAGTGAGTTGCAAAGAACACATGTGGCACCTTGAGCTTGCTTATTTATTATCTTTAATCACTTTACGGTATATTTTATTTTATTTTAAGCTACATTGTAAACTACCCTGGGATAAATATTATGAAGGGCAGTATTAGAAACACCTCCAATCAATGAAATGTGAGGAAAGGTGGCAGTCAGAGGGCATGAGCCACCATCTCATTCATAGCACGACTGTCACTGTTGATACGATCGCTCCTGTGCGCCCTCTCCTGTGTAGAGGTCATACAGCTCCGTGGTATACCCCTGAGCTGAGAGCGATGAAACAGGATAGGAGACGGCCTGAGCGGAAGTGGAGACGAACTCCCGATGGATGCAATCATGTGCTGGTAAGTGTTTCCACTAAGCAGTATTTGGAAGCGGTGAGGGTGGCGAAAAAACAATATTTTGCTGCCACTATTAAGGCATCTCTTTCCCGCCCAGTGGAGCTTTTCAGAGTTGTCCGAGGGTTACTCTATACTTGCCCTCAGGACACGGTAGGGTCATCGATGGTCCGCTGCAATGAGTTTGCTGGACACTTCCAGAATAAGATCTTATGCATCCGCCGGGACTTAGACTCCCAGTTTATAGCAGATGATTCGAGTGAGGCGTCCGGAGCTCAGTCTTGTCATGTTTTATTGGATGAGTTTGTTGGTTCAGCTTGAGGACGTGGACAAGGTGCTTGGACAGGTACGTGCAACCACATCGGTACTAGATCCTTGCCCCTCTTGGCTAATAAAAGCTAGCAGGGATGGAACATCTGGTTGGGCCAGGGAAGTGATAAATGCCTCTTTACGAGAGGGAGTGGTCCCGGGCTGTCTGAAGGAGGCAGCAGTAAGACCACTCCTGAAAAAACCTTCCATGGACCCAGAAAATTTCAACAGCTACAGACCAGTAGCAAATGTTCCATTCCTGGGCAAGATCTTGGAACGAGTGGTTGCTGGCCAGCTCCAGGCGCTATTGGATGAAACTGATTATCTAGATCCGTTTCAATCGGGGTTTAGGCCCGGTTTCGGCACTGAGACAGCCTTGGTCGCCCTGTATGATGACCTTTGTCGGGAGAGGGACGGAGGGAGTGTAACTCTGTTGATCCTCCTTGATCTCTCGGCGGCTTTTGATACCATCGACCATGGTATCCTTCTGGAGAGGCTTGCGGAGTTGGGAGTCGGGGTACTGTCTGGCAGTGGTTCCGCTCCTACGTAGCGGGTCATCTCCAGAGGGTTGTGCTTGGGGAACATTGCTCGACACCGTGGGCTCTGCAATGTGGAGTCCCGCAGGGTTCGGTTCTGTCTCCCATGCTTTTCAACATCTATATGAAGCCGTTGAGTGCAGTCATCAGGAGCTATGGAGTGCGTTGCCACCAGTACGCTGATGACACGCAGCTCTATTTCTCCTTTTCATCTTCCTCAGGTGAGGCTGTCGATGTGCTGAACCGTTGCCTGACTGCGATAATGGACTGGATGAAAGCTAACAAACTGAGGCTCAATCCAGACAAGACTGAGATGCTGCTGGTGAATGGTTTCCCGGATCGGATGGTGGACATACACCCTGTCCTGGATGGGGTTACACTCCCCCTAAAGGACTGGGTTCGTAGTCTGGGGGTTCTTTTAGATCCTTCCCTGTCACTTGAGGCCCAAGTGGCATCGGTGGCACGGAATGCTTTCTACCACCTTCGGCTGGTAGCCCAGCTACGTCCCTATCTGAGCAGGGAGGACCTAACATCAGTCATACATGCTCTGGTAACCTCACGACTGGACTACTGCAATGCGCTCTACGTAGGGCTGCCTTTGAAGACAGTTCGGAAACTACAGCTTGTCCAAAATGCGGCGGCCAGATTAATAACGGGGACCAGGCGGTCGAAACACATAACACCTGTTCTGGCTCGCTTGCACTGGCTACCTATATGCTTCTGGGCCAGATTCAAAGTGTTAGTTTTAACCTATAAAGCCTTATACGGCACGGGACCACAATACCTTTCGGAACGCCTCTCCCGATATGAACCTGCTCGTACACTACGCTCCACATCGAAGGCCCTCCTCCGAGTTCCGTCTCATAGGGAGGCTCGGAGGACGGTGACAAGATCTAGGGCCTTCTCAGTGGTGGCCCCCGAACTGTGGAACAGTCTCCCTGAAGAGGTGTGTATGGCGCCGACATTGCTCTCCTTTCGGTGCCAGGTTAAGACTTGCCTCTTTGCTATGGCATTTTAATATGTAACTCATTTTAGTTTTAAATTTTGTTGTAATTGTTTTTGATTTCTTATTATAAATGTTTGGAGGAAGAACTCTTGTTACCTTTACAATGTACAATGAATTCAATTTTGCAAGAGGGAAAGATACCGGATAGTTGGAAAAATGCTAATATAACATTAATACCGAAAGAGCAGCAGGACCTAACTAAAACAAAAAATTATCGGCCAATATCTTTATTGAATAATGATTACAAAATTTTTACAATGATTTTGGCTGAAAGAATGAAAATAATATTGCAACAATTTATTCAGGAAGATCAAGCGGGGTTTTTACCTAAAAGACAACTACGTGATAACGTCAGGAATGTTTTGAATGTGTTGGAATATCTAGAACAACGAAATGACATACAAGCAGCTTTGATTTTCTTGGATGCTGAGAAAGCATTTGATAATTTGAATTGGAAATTTATGTTTAAGGTTCTAGAGCAAATGGATTTTGGAGATAATTTTATAAAATGGATCAGATCGATTTATACATCACAGAAGGCACAGATAATTGTCAATGGGGATTTAACGGACTCATGTGAAATACAAAAGGGTACAAGACAGGGATGTCCACTGTCCCCTCTTTTATTTATTTTGGTTCTAGAAGTGCTGCTTAGAGACATAAGGCAAGACAAAAGGATTTCGGGAATAAAGATAAAAAAAGAGGAATATAAACTGAGAGCATTCGCTGACGACTTGATAATTGTATTAGAAAATCCCTTGGAAGGAATTAAAGTATTGATGGATAAATTAAAAGAATTTGGACCATTAGCAGGATTTAAGATCAATAACCAAAAAACAAAGAAGTTGGTGAAGAATTTATCTTTAAGGGATCAAAAAGACTTAATGGAGAAGACAGATTTTAAAATAGAAGAAAAGGTGAAATATTTAGGTATTATTATGACAAATAAAAATTCAAAGTTGTTTCATAATAATTATGAAAAATTATGGACAGAGATTAAGAAAGATTTGTTAAGATGGGATAAATTACAGTTGTCATTAATGGGTAGAATATCTGTAATAAAAATGAATGTATTGCCGAGAATGATGTTTCTATTTCAAACAATACCTGTCATATCCTCTGATTTACCTTTTAAACAATGGCAAAAAGATATTTGTAAATTTGTTTGGCAGGGGAAAAAACCAAGAGTTAAATTTAAATTATTACAAGACGCCAAAGAAAGAGGAGGACTGGGATTACCAAATTTGAGACTTTATTTTGCTGCTTGTTGCTTAGTCTGGATAAAGGAACGGATTGTATTGAGGAACAAAAGATTATTGGATTTGGAGGGCCACAACCTGAAGTGGGGATGGCATGGATATCTATGGTATGATAAAGTAAAAGTTAATGTGGATTTTAATAATCATTTTATAAGACGTCCTTTGTTGAAAATATGGAATAAATACAAAACAAGGTTTTTTTCGAAAATACCACTATGTGTTTCAAGTCAAGAAGCATTTTATAGAAGAGAAATAGCTGGAAAAGAGAAATGGTTAACTTACCAAGAACTATTAGAAAATGTGCATGGAGAATATATAATGAAAGAGAGAGAACAACTAATAAAGGAAGGATATAGTTCTCAATGGTTTGCCTATTTACAATTGTTAGAAAGATACAAATTGGATAAGAAAATGTATGGGTTTGAAATAAATAAATCTGATTTTGAAATAGGTTTGTGTACAAATGATGAATGTATAATTGCAAAAATGTATAAATTTTTATTGAAAATGGATATGGAAGACGAACAAGTAAAAGAATGTATGGTCAAGTGGGCAAAAATTTTTGGTTATAATATACAAATGGATCAATGGGAAAATATGTGGAAAAAAGGTTTGAAATTTACATTATGCTATAATCTTAAAGAAAATTTTTATAAAATGATGTATCGTTGGTACATGACTCCAGAAAAGTTGTCACAAATGTATAGTAATGTTTCTAATGTATGTTGGAAATGTAAACAACAAGAAGGATCTTTTTATCATATGTGGTGGTCGTGTAAACAGGCAAAATTATTTTGGGCACAGATAGGTAGGATGATGCAAAAAATCTTAAAGATAAATATTCAGTCAAAGCCAGAATTTTTTTTATTGGGTTTTATGGATAAACAAAAGGAAAAGAAATATGGAAGAATAATATTATATATGATTATGGCAGCAAGATTATTATATGAACAAAAGTGGAAAATGGAATTAATACCAACAATGGAAGAATGGCTATTGAAATTAATGGATTTAGTTGAGATGGACAAATTGACATGCCTTCTCAGAGAAAAAACAACAGATACATTTCTCAAGGAATGGAAGCCTCTTTTGGACTTTTTGTTGAAAAAAAAAATGAAATGATGATAATGGGATTTGACGATTAATTAAGATAGACTATGGAAAAAAGTGAATTTCGTATGTTTTAGGGGACAGGTTTGATATAATATACTTATAGCTGATCTGTAACAAATCGGAAGTCAAGTTCTTCTTTTTATTTTTGTTGTATTGTTTTTGTTGTTTGATTTTGTTTGTGTTTGTTTTATGAAAATTTGAATAATAAAAAAATTATTAAAAAATTGTTTTTGATTTCTTGTTTTATATATGTTTATGCTGTATTTATTATGAGATCTGAGATGTTTTGTATTTTTATATTCTGTTGTTCACTGCCCAAAGAGCTAATGCTAGTCGGGCGGTATATAAATCTAATAAAATAAATAAAAAATAAATAGTGCATCCACAGCCTGTTACTGATGATGGCTGGAGCGGAAGACATGCAAATTGCTGTGCCTGGAGCTGGTACAGTGATCTGGCTCAGATCAGGCCCGATGCCATTGAATGATAGCAGTGGGGCTGGCTTGGTGTGAGATAGCAGTGAGGTTGGAGACGTTCCAGGCTGATGATGGTGATAGCCACACAATGTGTTTGTGCACATGCAAGGCGACCACCAAGCCAGAGCTCCTCTGACCTCACGACATACTTGCCCTTCCCTGGTAATCAGCAGCACAGCCACTGCCAGGAGTGTACTGTTGCTGCTCTGCCTCCCCTCATGCAAAAGTGTGGCCCATGTTTCTGTCTTTGGTGAGAACACTAATGTTGCTGACTTTCTCCTGGCAAAAATAAACAGAACTTGGTTTAAAGGAACTCTTCATTGCCATATATTCATATTATTTTTTAAGGAGCAGATGTCTATCCCACCCTTCTAGTGTCTGCACTAGTAGGAGTTAGAATGAACAGTTGCCAGTCATTTCAGTGGACTCAATAAAATGCATCTTGAGTGTCCCTAAGGTCTACAAACCTAGACATCATGTTTTATTAAATATTAACTGGTGAGTTGAAGATTTGAGAGAAAGCAGGACATTTTGCCATCATATTCTTCATTCTTTAAATATTAATGGCATAATTATAAGGAAGCAGAAAAATGATATTCAAATGTAATTTTGCACTTTAGTGAGGCTGAAAACCTTTATTAAAAATAAGACTGGTTACCATGCCCTTTCCCAGTTCCATGTCAAATTTTACAGAAAGGTATATTGAGAAACTAATGACAGAACTTGCTGTTTTTGATACACAAAAGGAAGCAATGGAATGGGTGTTTAGCAGGCTGAAGTTTCAATTCTATAATAGATTAAACCTAGGGGTGGGTGTTCACCCTGCTGCTTGCTCCAAAAGTGCTTTGAGTATTTGATTGAAACAGTAAAATAGAAAGAATGAAGCTCCACACTGCACCTATTGCTTCCTTTGCCTTGAAGCAGAGGAAGGGGGAGGAAGTAAGTGCTAGGAGCTGCAGGAGTCAAGCTGAATCTAAGGGAGGCACTACTTGCAACTGGCTGTGCCCACTTCAATTCTGATCGTAATAATCTCAGTGGCAATTAGGGGCATGCCTAATGAGGTCACAGGGGTATGGCCAATGGTTCTTGTTTTCTGCCCATCTTTCTCCCTTACAAAGATACTGCGGACAATAAGCATTGTGGTTGTTGTACAAACACTTAACACCTAAATAAACTGAAAAGAGTCTTAGGTTGCAATCCAATACATGTCTACTCAGAAGAAAGCTCCAGTGGGTTCAATGGGGCTTACTCCCAGGTAAGTGTGTATTTGATAGCAGCCTCACTTTGGTTCAGAAGGGGTCCCTGCTCTCACAGCTGCTTCTCTGATGGGAGAAAGGTTGTGTGGCCTCTACCTGTTCTGGTTCTCTTGTTTCTCCTTTGCAAACAACAGTGGAGACTGTAACATTGCAGTTGTATAAACACTTGGCACCTAAGTGTCTCACCTTAGTTCAGAATTGCTGTCACAATTGTTAGTGTGGTTCATACCTAAGAAATTGTGCAATAATCAGCAGTAAGCCCCTCTGAATTCCATGGGGATTTTCCTGATATGTATGTAGAGATCTGCAGCCTAAATTAGTTTGTCTTAAAAGTGCCACACAGAACTATTAACAAGGGCCCCTACAGATTTCTAGACCTATGCTAAAGTGTTTTATAATATTTTTACTCAGAACAATTCTTTAAAGTAGATTATGGTGCATTTTTTGCAAAACAATGAAAAGAAGGAGCAGTGGCACGTTAAAATACTAACAAATTTATTATGGTATAAGATTTATTGGGCTACGGTCCACTTCATCAGATGCATCATTCTTGGTAATCCATGAAAACATATGTAATAATACATTTGCTAGCCTCTAAAGAGCAAGTGTGGTATAGTGGTTAAAGTGTTGGACTAAGATCTAGGAGACAAGTGTTCAAATCCTCACTCAACCATGAAGCTTATTGGGTAACCTTGGGCCAGTCACTGTCTCTCAGCCTAACCTAGCTTACAGGGCTGTTGTGGGGATGAAATCCTCATGAACCCCCTCCTCATGAGCCATCTATACCACACTGAGCTCCTTGGAAGAAAGAGGGGCTATAAAATAAATATATAAAGTGCTACTGGAGTATTGTTTTGTTTCTGCTTTAAGGGCTCATCCATACCTAATTGCAAAATCCACGTTGTCCATATTCGGTTGGTGGCCTTGAGATCCATACATGTCTTGTTTGTGGTCAGATTTATATTGTGAAAACTTGATTTTCAAGCATCCATACATGTGAGCTTTTTTTGTCTTTAGCATTGGCCACTCCCCTAAGTCCACCCCTTTTCAGTGATTGGTCAATAACTGTTATTTGCTTTTCATGCTTTTTCAGAAGATTGCAGAAACTTTTCTTTTTAAATTCCCATACATGCACAGGTTTGTGGATGTGCAAAAGGGCAATGTTAATGGATCCCCCCCCCCAAGTGCAAGCAAAGTAAACACCTGGGCTGTTACATATAACACAGTGCATACTAAGGATGGCAGCCGCTGGTTACTCCCGATTCCATTTAATTTGTCAAACTGGGAAGCAAATCTCTTTCCATGTTTGATTGTTTCCCGCTATCTCCTGCTGTTACCATTTTGAAAGGGCTTTCTTTCTGCCCAGTGCACCCACCAAATCTCTTCATGCCTCCTCCTCCTCACAAATTGTATTAGATTCTCCATTGCCCATCAGGAGAGAAAGCAAAAGATTGTCTGTCATTCAGTTTCAAGTTAGCAAAGGGAGGACCCAGATTACAGGATTTATCCATATGACAGAACTGCTTCGTACTAAAGATGCTGTTTTTACCTCCATTTTCTATATGCACCATTCACAGTAATGGCTCAATGCCAGCTGCAAACACAGTGTTTTCTATTCACACTGAGGGGAAGGATCAACCATGCAGTTTCCTAATGACCACACCCTCTAAGTTAACATTTCCACTCCCTCTGGTTATTTGGCAACCAAGCATGCTCAGTTTGTTCTACCAGTAAGTTTCATTTTAAAAAGTGTGATTATTTGTATTTTTACCGGTACAATACAGCTGAAGTATAAATTTTTGTTTAAGCAGTGTTTTGCTTTTTCATATAAATTAAGGGGAAAAGAAAAACAAGGCACTGTTTGCAGCACCATAAAAAAGGCTAGCAGAATGGGGAAGAGCAGCCAAAAGTTGCTTTTCAGCCTACAGGAAATAAAATGAACAAAAGGAAGAGGAGGGAGTGGGTGTGAAAAGGGAAACGATTAATACACCCACCTAAAAGCTCTGGAGCAAAGCATCTGCAAGCACTAGATACATAGTGAAGACTTTTTTCCTTCCCTTTTCGTATTATCAGAGGGTGAGTACGGATTTGCAGGGGGAAAACTGTGTGATAGCTTTTGTTTGCCAGTAACGTCATGTGAGCCATGCCAATTAAAACAAGGCACTAGTAGCACCAAACACACACTAAACTATTGTGTAGATGAGCCAGGCAAAGAACACACCTTACAGCTCATGCACATATGTGCACACACACAGGGAGAGGGAGATCTGGCCGCCTGGCTCTTTGGTATGTTTGGTTCCCCCTCCCATCCCCATCAGCTGTGGGGCAGGAAAAGAGAGGCTTTGCCTACTGCTGGATCAGCTGCAAGATCAATGCCACTTTAAAGTACTAGAGCTTGCCCCTCTCCCCCCCTTTCCCCCTATCAACCCAAGGAAGCTCAGTTAAAAACCTCCTCCTTTAAATTCTGTGTTTTCCATAAATTGTTTGTGTATTATTGCAAAATAGTACCAGAAGCAGGAATGAACTGTAAGAAAGGAGGAGGCATGGACAGAAATTAGGCACCCAGAACTTCTGGTGCTCTTGCCAATTGGTTTACTGAGAAGGAAAATGTGCAGACATGATTAGGAGTTATGAGCCTTTGAAAATGGCCTAGGCATGCACAGAGTGCACCTTTATCACCAATGGAGAATCTCTGTGTGTATTTAATAAGATGATTCCACACATCTATTTTTGGCCAAAAAGAAATAAATACACCAGCTTTGAAGAAAGCCCCCCCCCTTTTCCTCTCAGCATAAGACATAAGCATAAGACTTTACTGCTGCAGGATTAGCAAACATTTTTTAACAAAAAAAATTTAAGTTCTCCCAATATCCCCATCCATAGAAGAAAAATGGCATAAGAAAAATGTTTATTTTACAGACAAGAGATTTAAAGTGTGTCTAGTGGTGATCACTCACACAAAAATGCAGTAAAAGAAAAATAAGCCAACAGCATGGACAAATATACTTTTGGGGCCTGGCTGTGTAGGTGTGGCCTTCAAGGAAACAGCTCTGAGCATGCTCTGAACAGATTGGCTTCTGGGTCTACCCTACTAGTACACCTGCTAAGATTAGATTCATCATAAGGTTGCCATCATGACAACAAAATGGAAGGGGAAACTGTACAACCAGAGCTAAGAGCCAGTAGCTCTGGTAAGATACAAAGTTACAGCACAAACTCTGGTAAGATACAAAGTTACAGCACAAACAGAAGCACTAGATCTACATTTGCAGCAACTGGACTTACTGACTCCATCTGGTCGGTTGTCTGCAATCAACATCTATCAGGGAGCACATATCCAATTCCTAATGTCTCAAATTCCCTTACATAGAACATTCTGATTGCCTAATAAAAAATTAAGAAACTTACTAAAATATTATGAGTATTGCATTCTTTGTCTACAAATTCATTGCAATATCAGGACTTTTCAGATATTATAGCACTTTCTATGAATGCACATTGGGAAGACGGGAGTGGCATCATATAAGTAGTCTCTGCTTCTTGCATTCAACAGTGTGCATGGAGGCTTTCTCCAAACCTTCCAATGAGTATATATAGAATGGGAGAGAAGTCTGCTGACATGATGATCTCTCTCCCCCCCCCCCAATGCACACTTGTAGAAGCATTATAGTCTGGAAAAGATTATTATTTCATTAACAAAATGACAAAAAGTCTTATCACCTAGCCCTCCAAGATCAAACAGCACTGTATCACCCTCCAAAATAATCCCAAAATACAGTAGTAGTATTCTTTCACACTGTGCCTCGTTTCCTCAGCCTTCTGTGTTTTTAATTATCACATCCACTTCTACTATTTCTTTCTGCTAGACTATATTACCCTACATACTATTATCAACTTCATCCTCAAGGAATCAAAGGGTAGTTAGAGGAGATCTTTTATTAAGCCATCAAATTAGATTGCTGCTCCATTAAACACTGTGCCTTCAATACAACTTTTGTAGAATTTATTAAATAAGTTATTCAAATTTTGTATCAAACACTGCTTATTAGGGCTGCTTTGATATTTTTTATTAAAAATAACAGGAAACAAAAATGAACGTGAAACCAAAAGAACCATTTTAGCTCACATTTTTGATATGCCATCTGGGAAGTTTGTCCTGCTAAATAAATACAGCATAGACAGCCATCTAGACAGTCACTTAATTATTAGGATTAAGCTTAAAATCTGTTACCTCATAAACACTCAAGTGACTGTGTGTCTCACTATGACTGGAATCACTGGGTTGCATTCAACTAAGTCCTACTCAGAGCAGACCTATTGAAATTAGCAAACCTAAGTTAGTCATTTCTGTTAACTTCAATGGTCCTACTCTGAGCAGGAATAGCATTGAATGCCACCCACTGAAACTAAGGCCTGCTAAGCTAAACAGCTGCACAATCGTGATCTACATTCTATGTTGGAAAAATTCACAGAATGCCATGGTACAGAACAGAACATTTGGTCATAACACAGAGGAAAGCTGAGAAACAGACACATAATGGGTTTAAGAATACAGTCTACCAGTTAACTAATTTTAATAACAAATACAGGTGTGGTTGTGAGGGTAATTAAAAAAAACACAGTCATTAGATGTGTCTGGTGTAGGAGTAGATGGATCTATGTCAAAACCAGAGAAATGTAGCTAGACTAGGAGACAGCTCATATATTTAAAGAAAGGGCAGAAGAGGAATGCTTCTTCTTTTCCTACTTACAACACTATGTGGAAGGATCGACTCATCCACAAGAGGTCTATACTGGACCAGTACCTTCCCACAGGTGAAAGTCAGGTTGCTTGCTTGCTCACTCCAGTTTCTGACAAATTCCTGCTACCAGGAACAGCCATTCTCTTCTTACAAGAATCCAAATCTCCAATTTATTGGGGATTGAAACAGAGAAAGGGGAAAGGGCTGGGGCTCCAGCAGATGCAATGGAATCTCAGGAGAATCCTGAAGCCAGAGTGATGACCCAATCTGGAAAGAGAGGGGCTCATTCCCTTCTTCTGATATCTCTGCAGTAAGCAAAAGGGAGTGCATGTATGCCCACATATGCAAAAAAGCAAACTGACCTAAATGAAAATGGTGCGTCTGTTGTTGTATTGTAATATGGATTATAATACTTCACTATTGTTAGTATAACATGGGTTTGATTGTTAATCAATTTTAGAATGCAGTAAAAACAGAACAAAAGAACTTCCTGCAAATCAGACCACACATTTTTGGCCACTCTGATCCGCAATACTGATGCCAGATATAAGCCTAGTGGAATAGTTTTTGCTTTGTAAAATACATTTATGTATTTCATTTATATCCTGCATTTCCTCAAAGGAGTTTGCGATTCCCAGGCAGTCTCCCTTCTAGGACCTGACCACACTCAACTCTCCTAAGCTTCAGCAAGTTTGCTGCTCATGTGATATCACTGGCCTGAAATCTACCCAGTAATACATTCTAACATTAGTCATAGATGTGAAAATGTGGAGAAACCACGCACTGGGGAGATAAAAGTGAACACGGTGCTTAAACAGAGTAATCCAAGACTGGGCGAGTATTAAATATTTAGGGCCACTCACAAAATCCAGTATGGGTTGCATTCATCTAAGTCCTACTCAGAACAGACCCACTGAAATTAATGAACCTCAGTAATAATGCTTGATTCATTTTTTTGGCCTATTTAGTAAATATTTTAAAACAAAAACAATTAGGTGAACTGGAGGGAGTGTGGGGAGAAAGTGAAGGAAACAACTTATAAACAGGGAAATAAATTTGCATGTTCTGAACCAATACATTAACCAAAACACAGCTATCTTTAAAAAATTGTATTTCTCTGAATTTTGTGTTGCAGTTCTCCAGTCAAAAATGTACACAAAAATCATGCATGTAGAGAAAGTGCACACAAAAATGCATTATATTACAGAAGATTGCAAAAATGCATGTATTAGGCAAAATTGTATATAAAATTGTGTATATTAGGTGAAATGTACACAAAAATGTATACAATGCATTTGTTTGCTGGTTAAATCATAAACTGAAGTCAAAATAGGTAGAACTGAACCTAAGATTAGAAAAGTAAGAGGCTTGCAGATTCATCTGTTCCTAAACTCAACACCAGGAGAGAAAGGGAGCTAATTTCCCACTGGAATAATCAAACTGTGATGTGAACATACAGGCTGGAGATGCCCAATCATTTCTGCCTATGTTATTGTCAACCAATACACTAATAATCTATTAGACCAATTGTTTAAAACCATCCCCTTAATGAAACTGCAGCTGCAAGTCATATAGTTTGCATGTGGGTGAAAAAGAAGGCATTCAGGAATTACACTACATGAGAAAAAGCATGGCACCAGTGCTTAGAAAAACAAACAGTTATAACTGTCCTCCTTTTAGTGGCACAAGATCTCCAACCTATGTAATAAAGTACTGTACATTTTGGAATAGTAAACTTCAAGCCAGAATCTTTATTTGTTCAAGACCTCATTAAACACCTTTCACTGCATCTCCCTCTAATATCCCTGTAACTCTATTTAGTAAGAATAGCAACTTGATGTGGAAAACATTTAACATACATTCTCCTCCACAAAGTTTCATCACCATTAATTTAATCTTCTGATTTTACTATATATTTCTTTCCCCCGCTGCTCAATTCAATTCAATAGCATCCTCAGTGCACATGGTGGGTGGAAGCCTCACCCTATGTTAAGTCAATACAAAACTTTTAATGCTTTCAATTGAACTGGAAATTATTTCAATTCCCTATCAATTCCATGGTTTTTTCCATCTTCCCTGTCACCAGGACACTGCACATTGTCCCAGCAATCTTCTGGATCACAGATTTAGATTGTATTGAAATCAGATGAACAGATGAAGCTTAGAGGAAATTAAATGAGGTGAAACAGGCAAGCAGTGGTCAGATGAGACAGATGAAATCTCTCCTTTAGCAAATAAATATACAAGAATTGCAAACAGATTTTCTTTTAATTTGGTAGTCACTTATCTATACAAATATGTGCACTCAAAGTGACTTACAATTAATAAAAAGTAAAAGATTTTGTGTGTGTGTGTGTGTGTGTGTATAAAAGAAACAAGTATATAAGGCAGTGGAGCATCCCTTCTTAGGAAGGTTCCACAACAGAAGCCCTCTAAAAGCCTTCCAAGTTAAGAACCAAATGCCTGGGAGAACAGAAATGTTTTTGGCCAAAGATGGATAATGATGGCACCAGGTGTACCTTCCTGGGAATAATGTTCCACAAACGGGGGGCCACCACTGACAAGGCCCATTCTCATGTTGCCACTCTCCACAACTTCTTTGAAGGGGGCACATAAAAAAGGTCCCTAGTGCCAAGCACAGGGTCCGGGTTGCTATATATAGGGAGTGGCGGTCCTTGAGGTATTGGGGTCCTGAGCCTTATAAACTTTATTGGGCAAAACCAGCACTTTGAATTGAGCCTGGAAACTAACTGGTAGCCAGTGCAGTTGTGCCAGAATTGGTGTTATGTGCTCAAACCATCTTGTCCCAGTGGACAGTCTGGCTGCTGAATTCTGCACCAGATGCAGTTTCCAAAGTGTCTTCAAAGACAGTCCCATGTATAACGCATTGCAGTAATTAATTTAGAGGTTACCAGAGCATGTACAACACAAGTCAGGCTATCTCTGTCCAGTTAGAGTCAAAGCTGACCCACCAGCCAAAGCTAATATATGGCACTCCTCACCACCGAGGCCACTTGAGCCTCAAGCGACAGTAGTGGATCCAGAAGTACTCCCAAGCTACGTACCTGCTCCTTCAGAGGAAGCATAACCCCATCAAGAGCAGGCCACAACCCCTCTACCTGGTTTAAGGAACCACTCACTAACAGTGCCCCAGTCTTGTCTGGATTCAGCTTCAGTATATTGGCTCTCATCCAGTCCATTACCAAGGCAAGGCATAGGTGTAGCACATCTACTGCCACACCTGGAGATGTAAAGGAGATACAGAGTTATGTGTCATCAGCATACTGCTGACAACTTACTCCAAATTTCCAGATGACCCCACTCAGTGATTTCATGTAGATGTTAAATAGCATGGGAGATAAAATTGAACTGGGAAATCTCACATTGGAGGCAATAACTAATGCAATATGATGTAGAGATAAAGGTGGTTGCAAAAAAATCATGGTATCGTAAGAGTGGGAAAAAACTCTACATTTTAATTTCCTGCATATTTGTATCACTTTTATTCAGAGCAAAAAAAAACTGAAGAGGAAAGGATGGGGGAATATGGATTTGAACACTATAAAAATAATTTTTATATGCATTAAAGTTCAATTCTACAAGTTCTTATATATGCTGTCAGGAATGTACAGTTCATTCTGGGTTAGACGGTATTTTTAGAAGGGCCCATAAAATAGGCCACTTCAAGAACAAATACAGAACCAATTGGAGCTCTTTTCTTGTTCAAGGTTGTAGAGAAAATGATGACAGAGTGGGGGGAGGGGGAATAAGCCTCCTTAGTTTTTAAACTGTAAATAATCTCTCACACTTGAGTAAAGTCAAGAAGAATGAGAGGTAATAATGTGAGAAATAACACTTGAATGGCCAAGAGAATGGCAACAGAGATTGCAGGCTGCTTTGGGAGTGACATTTCATGGATAAATGTAAAATATTAATTTTAGTTATAACATGTCAGGGGGCTATTACTTGGTTAAGATATATGCAGCATATTCTCCATGACTGTGTGTTCCAGCCATTGACAAGGAAATGGGGGGAAGAGTAGTGCCTCCTTCTGAAGGGAGGTCCAGCATTGGAGCAAGGGGCAGTGCATTTTTTTATCCAGTTTCAGGATGGGAGAGGGGGAAAGGAGTCAATGTATTGGGAGAGAAAAGCAAGGGTCTGAGATTAAAGGAAATGAGGACCTTGTCTATGAAAGCTATTGTTTACTGTATTCCTGTAAGACTAATAAGCTATATTTCCAATAAAAATGTTCTCTGAAATTCCACACACCTTTCACTATTATGGTATTAATTCTGTCTGTGCTACTCCACACAAAACCTAGAATAACCACAATTTTATTATTATTTATTTATCATTTTGTTTATATCTCACCCTTCCTCCCAGCAGGAGCCCAGGTTGGCAAACAAAAACACTAAAAACACTTTAAACATCATAAAACAGACCGTAAAATACATTAAAACAAAACATCTTTAAAAACATTTTTGAAAAAGCTTTCAAGACTTTTTTTTTAAAAAAGGTTAAAACACTGGTTTTAAAAAAGTTTTAAAAACATATTAAAAAGCAATTCCAACACAGACACAGACTGGGATAAGATCTCAATTTAAAAAGCTTGTTGAAAGAGGAAGGTCTTCAATAGGCACTGAAAAGATAACAGAGATGGCACCTATCTAATATTTAAGGGGAGGGAATTCCACAGGGTAGGTACCGCCACACTAAAGGTCCGTTTCCTATGTTGTGCGAAATGGACCTTCTGATAAGATGGTATGTGAAGGAGGCCCTCACCTGCACAGCGCAGTAATCAACTGGGTAATCAACTGGGGATAAGACAGTCATTCAAGTATCCTGGTCCCAAGCTGTATAGGGCTTTGTACACCAAAACCAGAACCCATGAATTTGGCCCAGTAGCAAATGGGCAGCCAATGAGAAAGAGCTAGACATACAATCTCAAAATGTGATTTTTTTAAAGGAGTTCATGGACCTATAGGGAAATTCCTAGGTAATATTCAAACCTAATTATCTATAGCGTGTCCAGTTTTCAACAAAGTTTGAATCCCCAGTTGAAGCACAGTGGGTGTGTGCTTCAGAGGATTTCTGGGCTTCTCCAAAGTGAAGAGAGAACAGAACAAGGCACCCCAAGTTGAAGCAGAAACTTGCAGAAAAACACACACACACACAGTGCCTCATGGGACCTAGGTGACCATAACGCCAAAAAAAAGTGCTGACAAGTGTCTGTGAAAAGTGAAGCTAATGCCTCTCAGCTTACCGTATAAGGCAAGTGCCAGCATGTAGTATGAAGTAGACCAAACACCAGGATGGCCGGGGGGGGGGACTTCATTGTGGATGACAGCAGGTCAAGCTTGTAGTCAAAGGGAATGGTTTTCCTGGATTCTCCAATTCTAGAGCTTTTGGGGAGGTATGTTCATGGGGGGGAGGGGGAGAAATAGCATATTTTACTTTTTGAACTGTAAAAAAAACTTTCCTAGGGATGTTTAATTTTAAATATATGTGAGCGTTCCAGAGGTAGGCAGATTCATATTTTGAATCGGGCAACTGGGAACGAGGGCAACATCATGTTGCTTCAGTCTCGGGAGAAAGATGTTTTAAGGAAAGGTATATATGTGTCATCTGACTCTCTGAAAGATCTTTTTTCCTTTTGGTAGTGTACAATCGAGACCCTGTTGCTACTTTATGCACAAGTAAAAATGACAATTCCCGCTCCCCCCTCATTTGTGAACATCTAGTTCTTCAGCATATCTTAAATTATTGATATTTCTCCCTCCAATATTCACACCTCCTTCAATTTCCATATGATATGTTCTGCAAATAGATTAAACAAGTAGGGTAATAAAATAGACCCCTGTCTTAGCAGAAACAAGTAATGATTTGAAACAAATGCTGTTGAAAGTTAAAGAGGAAAGCACAAAAGCAGGACTACAACTGAACCATGGACTGCAAAAAAGACAAATAATTGGGTGTTACAAATTAAACCAGAACTATCACTAGAAGCTAAAATCATGAAACTGAGGTTATCATACTTGGACACATAATAAAAAGACATGATTCACTAGAAAAGGCAATAATGCCAGGAAAAACAGAAGGGAGTAGAAAAAGAGGAAGACCAAACAAGAGATCGGTTGATTCCATAAAGGAAACCACAGACCTGAACTTGCAAGATCTGAACAGGGTGGTTCATGACAGATGCTATTGGAGGTCGCTGATTCATAAGGTTGCTATAAGTTGTGATCAACTTGAAGGCACATAACAATAACAAAGTTCTTCAGCTCTTTGCCAGATCTGAGCCTTGGAGAGTTGGACAACCAGCAATTCTGCTTGGGTAGAAAGGGACATTAGGCTTTGAAACTGGCAAGGTCCGGTCCCCTTCCTGTGAATACACAGGATCAAGGGTTCTTGCTTCCTAAAGCTTGCACGTTTCCAACAGCAGTTGTCTGAGTAGGCGGATTTAAATAGTTGGAGACTCCACCCAAGGATACATGGATCTTGGGAGGTATCAGGAAATTAAATAGGGAGTCAGACAGCAGAATATTCTTCTAATATGCTATTTATTTGTGTCTTGCACACTACAGCTATTAAATGCACTCTAGATAGCCTAGCCATCATATTGGAACCAGAAAATAGGATTACAGAATCAAGACAAGATATATTGCTGTATACATTCACTTGACATCAAAGTATAAAACCTTGAAGGTACAAAACCTCTTATATGAATGGACAGTCCAGACTCAAAATCTTGCTACAGAACTAGAGTTACAAAGTAGTTTAAAATACATACAATAATACTTCTCACCATCAGATGACATGGATGGATGGGATACAGGCTTCTTGCTTCAACCAGTCTCCAGAAAGACTGGTATAGTACCTCAAGTGGCATGGCTTTTTATGTTTTATTATCAGAAGGTGTGCATTCTAGTGAATCTGGTTCTCCATCTAGTTTCTCAATCTAGTGTCTCAACTTAGTTGCTCAAGCACTTTTCAGGTACCTAATGGGATCCTGAATCCACTGTCCTTAAAGTCACAACAATCATCTACCTGGACTGCACATTATCTTATATTTACAGAACAATGTGTGAATGCTGGCTGTCTTCCCAGAAATATTATCTCTATGTACTCAGTCATCTGAATCTAAGAAAAGATTCACTTCAACTGGAGGGGGAGAGACTGCTCTTTGCTCTATGAAACAAAATAATATAACAAAAACAGCAGGCTCTTATGTAAGCAATAACAGCAATGTGAAGCCACTAAAAGCCAATATAGGGCCTGGCCCATAACAGCTTCAGACAGACTGGAAAACAGGTAATGCATGTAATTAAACTGAGGTAGGCAGCTCAGTTGCCTACCTCCACTCTTACCCAAAGAAACACCCCAATACCTGCCTCTTTCCCAAAGAAATACAAATGCCTCACTAATATTAGCAACATACACACATACAATTTCAGTACCTAGAAGGAAGCACTATCCTCTGTGCCCTTTAAAGACTGCAGTACAAGACTGTTCCTGTCTCCAAAATGTTGCAACTGGAAGAGGTGGAATTGCATGAGTGACCTTCACACTCTATAAAACTATAGATTTTAAAAGAATGCTTTCTTTAAAACCACAGTACACCAAGCATCACTAGATACAAACTTGAAGTGGCAAGTTGAACTTCCTGTCTTTGACAAAACTAACTCTTCAGTTCCATATACAGAAACAGTTGCTTGCAATATTCATGGTGTTAGTATACTGGGAGACCAGGGAGATAATGATAGAACGAAAGAATCCAATGAAAAGATCATTTTTAAAGGACGGAGCTTATTAAAAACAAAAAGCCGACAACGCTGACTAAATCCTTTATTCATCGAATTGACAGTGAGGGAATGTTCTGTGGCACTAGTTACATGATGTTAGGATTTTCTAAGCTGTGCTAATGTGGCTTCCCCACCATGAATGAATGGAGCCTTTAGCGTTTTTGTAGCATGCAGTCAGTCTCATTCCTACTTTAAAAAGAAAATCGCCATGATGATCTCAACACAGAAGTATTCATATTTTTCTACGCACATAATTAAGTATAATTTTGTAATTCATTTATTTATATTTTATGCTATCCCATTTTGAAGTTGCAGAGCAATCTACTTCAAAGAAATCCACACATTATGTAACTGAATAGGAACATTTGTACCCTTTGATCCGAGACCATACCTGCATTAAAATTCTAACAATAAAACACAAATGGAATCCAAAAGCTCCAGTCTTTTGAAACCCTGCCAGTTGTCCCACCTTGCCTCTTAACCAAAGAAATACAAATGCATCTCTAAAATTAGAAACATACACACAGTTCTTTGCCTCTCATGCAGGGAAGTCCATTCTCTCCCACCCAAACACACACTTAGGCTGCTTGCACACATGGGGCTGATTGCATTATTTTAATGGATTTAATAGGTAGTGCTTCTGTTTCTATTTCTAAAATCCCTTTCACACTGCAGTACCTTTTGTGTTAAGGACAAGCAGCTTTTTCAGACGATATAGCAGCATTTTGCACAACTGTCTTTCACATGACTTGTTTTCGTCCTGCACCCATTATACACATGCACACTGTTCCCCACTGTGTAGGAGGTCTAAGATCTCATCCTGTCGCCATGCAAGCCCTCTCCCTTTAGGATCTGACTTAAAAAAATATTTTAGTTGTATTGACACAAAGGTGTGTGTGGGAAATGCTGCTGCTATCTGCACAGATGCCGGAGTACCAGTACAATTTCGTAAGGCAAAAAAACCCACACTCGACTAAAGGGCAGGAATGCACTGCATGCTGGGATGCCTGTTACGTGAGCAGCTGCCGCTAGCGACCCCCCCCCTTGATTTTACGGGTTCCCACCATGCTAACAGATTATTTCTGGTATTATTTATCATGGAAATTTGTGCTAAACTTGCACTACATTCCACTAGAATTCCAGAGCCAGCTTGTACTTTTGTGTGAAAGATCAAATATAATGCACAAATTACCAGGTAAGAAATCATCAGAATAGTGGAATAAAGTGCAATGTGAAAGCAGCCACACACACACACAGTCCACAGCATGCTGCTCTCTCTTTCAGCAATCGTAACATGCTGTCCACTCTTCCCATTTTAACTATCTTCCCAGCTAATCCTACCAATTGGCCATGAATTCTATTCCTGATCCAACTGTTTCAATCAAAGCTGAGCCAAAATTTCTAAAAACAGGCATCTTTCTTTTTCTAATCGCCTGGGAAAAAGAATGCCATTTTGCAGAATTTTATCTGAGTATTCTCCATCATTTTTGTGGCAGCTGCCATTTCCTCTCATACTGCCTCAGAATGACATTAAGTTTACCAACACAGTTGATCCTGCCGCCACTTGTAACAGTAGAAGTTGCAGTGACAAAATAAAAACTTGGGGAAAAAAGAATAAAGCTATGTTACTACCACAGCTAATGGTGAATCCCATCACCAAGTAACTGCTGAAGAACTTCTCTTCCTCATGTAGAAATTTAGTGACATAGTCCCCCAATCAATCTGTCACAAATAGGGTGCAGAATTTTGAGAAGCCATTTGTGCACAATTCTACTGTGAAGCAACTCCAAAGTGAGATGTCACAGTAAAATGAAAGAACCCCAATAAAGCCTCCAAAGACCAAAAACACGAGTCACCAACTCTTGAAACAGAGGGCAATACCAGGTATAGTCCCTGTGTATAGCTGGGGGCAGAGCTGACAAAAATGCTCTATTTATTTAAGCCTTTGAACTATAACAAGTTTTCTTCTGTTAAGCACATATGATGCTATGCCCTCAAAATCATGACATAATCCAGGATACAAGTAAAAAGCACATACACGCAGAGCAGTTAAATCAAGTAAATAAGTCATATGTAAGACCTCTATATCGGCTCAGGCTTTAAGGCTCAATAAAGCTCCTGCCTTGCAACATATTCATTTTTATAGCTTTTACATTTTTATATATTTGTATTTTAATTGATATAGTTTAATGTGGTTTATTTATCAATGTCTACATTTTGTATGTATCTTTAAAAAAGAATTATAAATGAGTAGAATTTCAAAAATATTCAAGTCTTATATATTTAAAGAAGCATCTAGATAACACTGACCTATTTTAGAGATACATAACACCAAAGCCTACAAGATGGCAATGCAAATACTTCTGCCAATCCTGTCTCTTATGCACCTAGGTAGGGCTTATACAGCTATCACCTAACACACACACTCCTCTCTCTAACACACACATACCAACAGCTAGCTTGAAATATACTAACATGAAACTCTTTCAAGCTGTGCTTGAGAGTCTACTCGGACTCTAAGTTCCTCCAGCATAGCCCTCCAGCAGACAACATCTCCACTGTTCTTTCACCTGATCTCTGTAGCAATTGCAGATGCTTGCACCAACTGTCCATCAAGGCTCTTCACTACCAGCATCTGTCTGCCTTTAGCCATCCCTAAGTATGGACAGAAGAGTGATGCCAGGTTGGGATCACCTGCCTTCACAGAGTAAGGGAGTGTTGATAAAGAAGATGAATCTGTAGCATTTCAAAGCTTCATTCATGTATGAGGAGCTCTGCACACTGTGTGGGGCACATCCCCTTGCTCGGTATGTAACTCATATTATAGCCCTTTTAACATATCTTGCTATCAGTTATTTTTTTTTCTTATTTAAAGAAAATAAAAGGTGTTTGGAAGATGGCTTCTGTCAGTCAGTACCAGGGAATAAGGAGATGATGGAGCATGTGCAGAGCTTAAGCTGCTTCCATATCATCTTCTGTTGGAAACAAATTCCCTACTAAGTCCGGTCAGCAGCAGGAAGGACAATGCAACAAAGGAGGCCTTTAACCTAATATTTTTGATTTGAAGCTACTGCTACTTTGTTTGCTGCTTGAGAATGAATTTAACACAAGGAGTCACACTCAGTACGGACACGGCAGGAGAGATTTATATGATGTCTAAGGATTTGTTTCAGACTTTTATTATATTGGATATCCCTCTTCATGGCATCTCTGAGTGCAGCAGTGTACTTTCTTTGGATGATAACTAAAGGAAACATAAAATTTAGTCAACAATGGCCCAAATACTGCCTCTGTATGTGTTTCCTTTTTTTCAGCAGGACAGCTATTATTTTTAAGACCCAAAAGGATATATGGAAACTATTTACAAGTACAACTGGCCTGTCAATTACAACTGCTGTGACCTTCTGTCCAAACAAGCTGGCATTCTAAAACACTAGATCGCAGGTGATGACTGAAAATAAATGAATTCCCTTTTTGCTACACTGAAAAAGGGTTCAGACATAGGCTTCATGCTTCCATGTCTTCCAACACCTGGCACTGAAGAAAATGTGCTGTTATTTATTGTGGCTTTTTAAAACCACAGCTGCAACTCCTGCTATAGTTTTTTATTTGTTTGCAAATGTTTGTATCAGAGCTAGAATTGACAGCTGATACCATCCAGAGTCCCTAAACAGCTGATCCCAAAGGAAAGTTTATTTTCCTTAAATGCACCAGATCATAATGATTTTGGCCAAACTCCCATTGGCCAGAACATTCACCCCCAAGACCATATGGCTGTGCTCTAAGGATTCAATCCTATACTCACCCAGTAGTAAGTAGTATTGAATTCACTGGAGCTTACTTCTGAGTAGAAATGTCTAGGATTGAAATGTCAGTTCTTTTTGTTTGTTTGTTTCTTAGCCCAAAATATTATTTATTTCATTATCTGCAAACCAGAACAGTAGACAACAAAACTGTGGGCAGATATGGTATAATTTGTGCTTTCCACAACAAAATGTAGCATTGTTAGCATCAATTCAGAAAGAGTTGCTAAAATTGCTATTTCCAAGTTTTAAGGGAAAACAATTATATTTGCTCCTTGTGGTTCATAGCATGAGCCATGGTATATAGGGGGCTCTGATTCGAGTTGTAGTTCAGCCACAAAATGAATGCATAGCGTTAGTATATCAGCTTAAGAAACACAGAGGGGAAATGGTTACTAAAGTTAAATAAATACTTTGAACAGATAGGAAAACGTCTAGAGAAATTGTAATTAAGATTTTCATAGCTCATTTGGAGATGCAGGAGTGTTCAAACATTGATAGTACAATCTTATACATGTCTACTCAGAAGTAAGCCTCAATGGGTTTAATGGGATTTACTCTCAGTTGAGTATGTATAGGAAAACAACCTTATTCTTTCAAAGTATAGGGAGTATAGAATACTTTCAAGGTATAGGAACCTGACTGCTATGATGCTATGCCTATTACAAGCCCTAAGAACATAATTTTGTACATAAACAACAATTTCTAGTGGCTACTGCCAGATCACTTAGGTAATTCCGGCATCTATGATCTATTCTGCTTTAATGCTTTTTAAAAGGTGCATGTAATTCCTTTCCTTCTGGTTTGATTTTTGACATCTCCCTCTGGCCCTGTAACATATTTCCCATCTGTTCATACAAATGGCACATTCCAACAAAGTCAAAGAAGCTGGTGTCCCAACATTCCAATATAATATGCTGTACTTGCATGCACAAGCTGCAAAATGCTAGGGGAAAATACTGGGGGATGAAAATTAAAGAAGAAATATATATGCAGAATACTGATACCTTCTGCCAGTGCCGTGAGTAACATTATAACAATGAGATTATCTTGCAAAGGGGCTTCAATTGGTTAGTCTCAAAATGAAGTGAAGAAAATACCTCTGCCAGTTTTATCAATACTGGTACTCTTCAGACTGCCTCTAAGCCAGCCTTTCCCAACCAGTGTGCCTCCAGATGTTGTTGGACCACAACTCCCATCTTTCCTGACCATTGGCAATGCTGGCTGAGGCTGATGGAAGTTGTGGTCCAACAACATCTGGAGGCACACTGGTTGGGAAAGGCTGCCTAAGCTGTGGTCAGACTCACTGCCAAGGTGAAATCTGCCAAGAGACTTTGCCACACTTTGACTCTATACCCAGAGCTGGTACAGCTACGTAGGTGATTACAAACACAAGTTGATCTTTTAATTAAAATCTTTGCACAATCATAGATATACAAAGTGGTCTTTGATCTTTTTAGATAAAAATACTTTATAAATGCTAAACATACAGTTCTAAGCCTGCTTTCTTGTGGCCTTGCTGGAGGCATCTGGTTGGCCACTGTGAGAACAGGATGCTGGACTAGATGGGCTGTTGGTGTGATCCAGTGGGTTCTTCTTATGTCAGCCCTACTGTGTTCAGTGGGAATTGGGGCAATTCCAAAATGGTATTTATTGTGGGATGGGCGTTCCTCATGCATGAAAATTTCTCACAGCATCCACATGATATTGTTGGCTTCAAAATACCAGCCAGTATTCTTCCCTCTATTCCTCTTTCTGCAAAAAATCCAGTAAGTTAAAAGAAAAAAACAAACTTGTGCTTAACAACCCATTTACAGTATGGAGCCCCCATCTGGAAGCACCCTAACTCTCTGGAACTGTGTTGATAATTATTCTTTCCAAATATAGAATCCTACTAGGATGTGATCTGGTTTTAAATATGCATTTAAGGAGACACTAATGGTCACATAAAGCAGCATTCAGTTCTCTAATGTTTTTACATGAAGTTAGACATCCTTCTTCCTCATCTGCACAAAATTGCCTCCTGCTACCTTACAAAAGGTGAGAAAATAGATTCCTGGTTTTCATCTTCTAACTCTGTAAAACATAGCATGGGTTACCCATACAAGCTCAGTTTCCACAATACCCACTAAAAGTTCATGGATGCCAAATATTGAACCATCTTTCAAAATGTGTCACAGTACCATGGAAGCAAGAATCAACTTGCCCTTCTGAAACGGTTCACATCACACAGTAGTGTGAGCATCTTTCTTTTCTTTTTACAAGGAGACAGTTTTCTGTATCTAGGCAGTAGAGCTTAAGGGTTTAAAATGTGGTTATTTTTTATGACTTAATTAAATGTTCTGCAGTAAATATGAGTCTGGGAACTCAGGCTGCTGCTTCTCCACAGTAAAATATTTTTAGGGATAAGCAGTTCTGGGTGGGAAAGCTGAATTCTTCCACAACTTTTCCATGACCCCTCAACTGCACACTGCTCCCAGACAGGGGCGTGCCAGAGAAAATAGCAGGTGAGGGAAGGGTTAAGCATTCCCTTTCCCACCACTTATGCCCTACCAATCTCTATTGTGCCCCACCCACTCCACTAACCTCTTTACAACAGAGAAGGAGCAGTTGGGATTCACACTGTCTTTGCCACAGAAACATTACTTTTCTCTTAGGCTTTACAAACAATGCTTGGCCTTTTTGAAATACTCTGGCACAGCTGTGATTGGGATGCCACCACTAGCTTCATCAAGAACTCTAACTACAGCGATCACATGACGTAGGAGGCAAAGGGAAGGAGCCCCGCTGCTTTTAACTTTTAATCAGCAGCAAATCAATCCAATTTTAATCCAAAATTGAAGGAAAAACGTCTGTACTTTGTATCTCTAGGGCAGCCTTTCCCAACCAGTGTGCCTCCAGATGTTGTTGGACTGCAACTCCCATCAGCCTCAGCCAGCATTGCCAATGGGAGGCTGACGGGAGTTGTCGTCCAACACCATCTGGAGGCACACTGGTTGGGAAAGGCTGCTCTAGGGACTTGTAGATGCTTAGCTCCGATGCTTTTATGAGTCCCTCCCTCCTCCTCCCTTTATGTCATTTCCTGTTGGCTCCTGTTCTGCAAGCCTGCTGCAAATGGTGCTTTTTTTTTTCTTCCCCCCCTAACTTGTGCAAAAGAGCATAACATCGTACAAACAAATATTTGTATTTCTGCTGGATTCTAAAAATACAAATAATCAAACTTGAGGATTTTTTCTTTTTTAAATGAAACTTACTCTGGAACAAACTGAGCAGATTTTGATAATTTGATAATCTGACCTTAAGAGGGTGTGGTCATTAGGAAGCTGCGTGATTTACTCTTCAGTATGAACTGAAAACAGTGATTGGAAGGTAGAAAGTGTGATCTTTAAACTCCCATCACGATGACAAAAGATTCATCTTTAAAACGGAGTGCAGCTCCCGTGTGAATGAGCCCATAGATGATAACATGTATTCTTACTTTTTCAATGTTTACAAGATACTAGTGCAGGAAAACTAATACTTCAGAAATATGCTGCTGCAGTGCAACTAAAGTCAAGAAGATAGGCAGAGCATTTTTCCAAAGGTTAGGCACATATATTTCATACATACATATAATCATGCACATCTGGAAGAACGTTTACTGAAAAAACTCAGTTGACTTGTCTGTGATTACAGTAGCTGACCATCAGTAGATGATCCACTTTTCACAGTTCAGTTCACTACCATGATTGCTTACAAAGGAATAAATCTGTTTCAATTCAGTGAGACTTACTTCCAAGTAAACAAGCACAACACTGGGCTGCTCTATTATATGTCAACTCTACCAAAGCTGCACCCCAGAAACCCTCCCTCTCTTCCTCCTTTGTTGCACATAACATGTTGTCCATTCTTCCCTCCTGTAAAGTTCAGTATCTCTTAAAGTGCTTAAGGCAGAAGAACAATCTTAAAACCACCCAGAAAAGAGTAGATGTGAAACTATGGAAAGCTGGAAAATAAAGGGATAAAAATCAGTGTTAGCTTTAGATATTACATTATTTTAAATGTTGGATACTGACCTGAGGCCATAGAGAACTGTCCCATCGGGATGTAAACGAATCATCCTGTTCTTCACAGTGACACCATGTACAAATGACTTCTTATCATTCAGGAAGTAGGTATCGGGAACCCAAAGCTGATCTGCTACTCTATTGTCCAGTGTAAGATTTAAAGGTATTACATTATACGAAAGCCTCTTATCCCTCCATGCTTGCTGAAAGTACATCGTCAAAGTATAGTCCTGAAATGATAGAAAAGAGAAGGAAAAATAGGTTAAAGTGGTTTTACCATTTCTTGTGTTATTTAAAATATGCAAAGCAAAGCAGCAGTTCTCACTCCATAACTACCCACATATGGCCAATACCTAAAACATAAATGTTTGAAGCATGTATGTCCCATAAAATAGAGGATACAAAAATGTTTGAGTTATAGGACTCATAAATGATCTGCATGATTAAGCCATCTTTTAATTATTCTACCCTCTCTCAGTACAAGATTTCAAAAGTCTTGAAAACATAATAGTCCAAGAAGTACTGTTTTCCTTTTAAGATACCATATTTAGTTTGATTTGCATTACTTGATTAAAATTTTAAAAAGCTAGCTTTGGAAATGTAATTACAGTTCTCTTTTCCCAGATGCTAGCAATATAATTCCTTTATTTGTGTAAGCAACTGAAGTATTGCTGATGAAATGACACATTATTTTTTGAAAGTATCTATCCAACAATCAGACAAAGGTGTTGTGCCCAATAAATAATATATAATAATTTTGAATAAACTATAAAATAACATGTATGTGATTCACCATGTGCTTATTAACATAACGTGCTGAAGTTTTGGTTGGTCAGACACAATTTACTATGCAAATTGTAACAACCATCTAGATCTAAAATAGAGAGTACAGAACTGCAAAGTCAACCTATCTCTGAGAATGCAAGTAGCTACTAACAGAAAGGAAGGAAGCACAGGCGTCTTCATGCTGAAATGATGTGCTTGTAAGGAAGATCTTTCTTGGGCTTCTTGGCAGTGTGCAAGAATTGCTTGTCAACGTATTCATGAAGACATATTATATGATAGCTGATGCAGATAACATCCCCTTCCCATTCTTGTACTATTTCCCCTTTTTTTACTTCTTGAAATGAATTGAAATAGAAATAATATTACTCATTCAAATACACAAAACCAAGACAATCTAGATATCCTGGGGTATTTTTTTTGGGGGGGGGGGTTACAACAAAGACACCAATATCCATGTTTCTCTTATGCTTCTTGGCTGAGCTATTGTGTCATCTAGTTAGACACTTTAGCAATTGTACACGTACATCAGTAGTTCACAAACTTCGGGCCTACTTCCTTTAGTCCCCCTCTCTCACACACATACATAAATATTCTGTTCCACAGGTAAGTCTGTGGGGATCCTCACATGTTGCTGCTTATGAGAATCTGGGTATGGGGGCACAAATGCAACACAGGTGTTAGAACATAACAGGACATCTCTAACCTCGTGCGTGGGCTCTTACACTCTGGCCCCCACGATACTACGGAAACATCGGAAGCCCGCTGCAACGAAATTGCTGGACACTTTCAAGATAAGATCGCATGTATCCGCAGAGATCTTGACTCCGATGTTGCGACAGATGAATCCATTGAAGTGTCCGGAGCACGGCCTTGTCCTTCATTATTGGATGAGTTTCAGTTGGTGCAGCTCGAGGAAGTGGACAAGGTGCTTGGAATGGTTCGGGCAACCACATCTGTTCTGGATCCTTGCCCATCTTGGCTAGTGAAAGCTAGCAGGGCTGGGACCACCGGTTGGGCCAAGGAAGTGGTTAATGCCTCCTTGAGGGAGGGAGTAGTCCCTGGTAGCCTCAAGGAGGCAGTAGTGAGACCTCTTTTAAAGAAACCCTCCTTGGACCCAGATAACTTGAACAACTATAGACCGGTGGCGAATGTCCCTTTTTTGGGCAAGGTTTTGGAACGGGTGGTTGCCGGCCAGCTCCAGGCGCTCTTGGATGAAACCGATTATCTAGATCCGTTTCAATCCGGTTTCAGGCCCGGTTTTGGCACCGAAACAGCCTTGGTCGCCCTGTATGATGACCTTTGTCGGGAGAGGGACAGGGGGAGTGTGACTCTGTTGATTCTCCTTGATCTCTCAGCGGCGTTTGATACCATCGACCATGGTATCCTTCTGGGGAGACTCGCGGAGTTGGGTGTCGGGGGCACTGCTTGGCAGTGGTTCCGCTCCTACTTCGCGGACCGTCACCAGAAGGTAGTGCTTGGGGAACATCACTCGACACCCTGGACTCTCCATTGTGGAGTTCCTCAGGGGTCGGTCTTGTCCCCCATGCTTTTCAACATCTACATGCAGCCGCTGGGTGCGGTCATCAGGAGTTTTGGAGTGCGTTGCCATCAATATGCTGATGACACGCAGCTCTATTTCTCCTTTTCATCTTCCTCAGGTGAGTCTGTTGATGTGCTGAACCGTTGCCTGACCGCAATAATGGACTGGATGAGAGCTAATAAACTGAGACTCAATCCAGACAAGACCGAGACACTGCTGGTGAACGCCTTCCCTGCTCAGATGGTGGATGTTCACCCTGTTCTGGATGGGGTTACACTCCCCCTGAAAGAACAGGTACGTAGTTTGGGGGTTCTTTTCGATTCTTCCTTGTCTCTCGAGGCCCAAGTGGCCTCGGTGGCACGGAATGCATTTTACCATCTTCGTCTGGTAGCCCAACTACGCCCCTATCTGGACAGGGACGACCTCGCCTCCGTTGTTCATGCTCTGGTAACTTCAAGATTGGATTACTGTAATGCGCTCTACGTAGGGCTGCCCTTGAAGACAGTTCGGAAGCTTCAGCTGGTGCAGAACGCGGCTGCCAGACTATTGACGAGGACCAGTCGGTCTTCGCATATAACACCTATTCTGGCGCGTCTGCACTGGCTCCCTATTTGCTTCCGGGCGAGATTCAAGGTGCTGGTTTTGACCTATAAAGCCTTACACGGCGTGGGACCTCAATACCTTGTGGAACGCCTCTCTCGCTATGAACCTACCCGTTCACTTCGTTCAGAATCTAAGGCCCTCCTCCGGGTACCAGCTCATCGGGAAGCCCGGAGGGTGGTTACTAGATCTAGGGCCTTTTCTGTGGTGGCCCCTGAGTTGTGGAACAGCCTCCCCAAAGAGGTACGCCTGGCGCCTACACTTCTATCTTTCCGGCGCCAGGTAAAGACCTTTTTATGCTCCCAGGCATTTTAATCTTTTAATTTTCTTAATCTTTCTACTTTTAACATGTATCCTTCTTAATTTGTGTTGTATTTCATTTTTGTTGTGCTTTCTGTTGTTTGTTTGTACACGTTTTTGTGATTTTTTACTATGATATATTGTATTTTATCTTGTTTGTTCACCGCCCTGAGAGCTATTCTGCTAAGGGCGGTATATAAATTGAAATAATAAATAAATAAATAAAACCTCCTTCTAAAACAATACACAGGGCAGAAAGGTAAGAGAAAAGCAGCAGCTGTTCCTGAGCTTTCTTCTTCCCAAAGCAGGTTGGGATGATGGGGACAGTGCTGATGAGATTATCTTTATTAATCAGACATGGATCAGTATCTTCTTCCATTGAATGTTTATCAAGCCACACAGGCTGCTGGGAGAAAAGACTTCAGCTACTTCAGTATCCTGTGGCTCCACTGAAATTTGTGCTGTTCCTTCAGGTGTCCCATGATTCTGAAAGGGGGTCTAAACCACAGTTTGAGAATCACTGATGCTGTAAAAAAGTGGATACTTTTATGGATAAATGGAATAGGATAGAATTGCGTTGTTCATGGGGACAGCCCCATATGCCACTGGTTCACTGCATGGAGACCACCTCTACAGAGAATGATTTAAAGGGCCCTTCACATAGCAGTGGTTTTGGATGTGGTGGCCCAAATGGCCTCATTTGTGGCTTGCTTCAGTTCACATCTGAAGGTTTCCTGGCTATCCCAAATTCCTAACTGAATACGTGAATGCTCCAGAATGACACATTGAAGACTGGATGCTATTCTATGTGGCTCTTTGCAACAAGTCTGGAAATCGTAACCTGAACCTATAACTACATGCGGTAATTTTCTGCAAGAATCCAAGCACTGAAGCGCGCCGGCACCCTCAGAAATTGAATGCTCAAAGTATAATGTTTGTAGAGTGAACAAACACACTGCATGTTCTATTATCAAAGACACTTGTGAGGTTACCGACTTATGGCATCCCTAGGAATAGGGTTTTCATGGTAAGCGGTATCCAGAGGGGGTTTACCATTGCCATCCTCTGAGGCTGAGAGGCAGTGACTGGCCCAAGGTCACCCAGTGAGCTTCATGGCTGTGTGGGGATTTGAATCCTGGTCTCCCAGGTCGTAGTCCATCACCTTAACCACTACACCACACTGGCTCTCAGTTTACTACAACAATTAATTAATTTTCACCAGATTTTCCTTATGTCACTGACAAAGGTAAGAAAGGAAGTTGGAAGGAGATAACTTTTGCACATGTACTGAAAATTCCCTTGGGAATGAATTCGCATACATTCTTCAGTTTCCCTTTAGCACAGAGCAGTACACTCAGGCCTATCCTTGTTCATTTATTTGTGCACAACTCAAAGGTACATCCACCTCAACTGAGTAAATGTTAATAAATCTCCACTGCATCTCAGTCTATATTTTTTTTTAAAAAAAATATGAAATAGCAATCAGTATAATCTCTTTATCATAAAGTACTATAATTTGTCCTAATTGCAGGGAAACTAGACTAATCCTTCACAGGAAAGTCCAAAAAACACATACACACATTACGCTTACATGTTTTCTCCTTTACATTATAACTAGATTATGTTTTGCTGGTGAAGAGACATTTCTACAATTTTAGAGTTACACTGCCACCAGTCTTTAACCTCCCTTCTCCTCCAGGGCTTCACAGTACAATATAATTCCGGCTGCTACTTAAATTAGCTTACTGTTTTTCAAAACATTCAAAGTGTGATTCTGAAGCATGTTTGCCTACTATGTATTTATGCAAAAATCATCAGCTATTAAGAATAATGGTGAATGAGGTCTCCAGAAGGCAGCACAACAGAAAGAGTACAATATCAACAATGGAAAGATCACATGGAAACATATGGGCACAAATACACCCAATCTACTGTTAAAAAACCCTGCACCTTTAGCAGAAAAAGAAATAGCAACCTTCTTTTCAGTTAAATGCAACATTAAGCACAAATTCAATTGGCACATGTCTTTTATTCAACCTGTCCTAGATATACTAAACATGTGTGCACACCCATACAGAGTAAGGCTTTCTGTACTGTTGAAACCAGTGGTGCAGGAAGACAATTAATGGACTTAATGGTTTTACTGGGGGGGGGGTTCAGATGGCCATGTATATTATTTTAATTGTGAAATATTTCTCCCCCCTCACCCCCATTTCATGCTTTACAACAATGTCTATGTTACTGAGTGGTGATTTTGGAACCCCTGGCTGTGGAGACCTGAGCTTCAGCCCCAACAGCTATATCACTGGTTGAAACACAGCTTAGTCCATAAGCACCTGAAGCATTTATTCATTTTGTTATTTTAATTGTGCATAATCCGCATTATAATATACTTGTTTCTTATATACATATAGCATTATGAAAAGGAAAGTTTCTTAACTTGTCAACTAAACAAGAAGTCTGTATTTTTATTAAGAAGCTCAATGAAGCGAACTACAAACCACTGTATGCTAATTCACATTATCCAACTTTGGGTTGGCTACTGTACTTCTCCTTCATTAGTCCCCAGCCTGACAACAGTTCCTTGGTATCTTTATGTCATCAGAACTTTCCTTTCCTTTTTTAGGACATTTCTGCTTAAAAAACCATTAGCTATTACAGCCTTTCCCAACCGGTGTGCCTCCAGATGTCGTTGGACCACAACTCCCATCAGCCTCAGCCATTGGCAATGCTGGCTGAGGCTGATGGGAGTTGTGGTCCAACAACATCTGGAGGCACACTGGTTGGGAAAAGCTGAGCTATTTGAAGAAGTACCACCATGTATAGTAAAATCTTTTTAAAGTTGGTGAAAGATCCCAAAAACTCCGCTCCGCACTCGGGACTTACCAGGTCGCGGGGCATGCTTTGCGGCCTGGGGTGAATCCCGAGCTGACATTCTGGATGAGGGCGAGAGTGCCAGGAGTGGCTTGGCACCATCACAGCATGCTGCAGGGGTGGGGCAGTTGAGCCTATTTAAGCCCATGCCGCCTACCCCGCACCCTCTTCAACTCTTCGGTGCCCATCAAGGAGCCGGCGCTTTGGCATTCTTCCGTGGGATAGCGGGATGCCATTTTGAACACTGCAGGGCTGTGGCATGGCAGGTGCCATTTTGTGATTATCTTCTTCCCCGGGGGAGGGCTTTAGAGGCCACGTTAGGGCCGTGGTTCCCTGGGTATATCACTGGGGGCGCTTTCTCCCCCACCCCCATGGGCACAACTAGGCCGTTAGGCCTTTTCGGAGGCAGGATCCCGGGCCCGATTCCAGGCCTGTCAAGGCTTGGTGCGGCTTTGTAAGGGCAGAGGCGGGATCCCAGGCCTGACTCCGGGCCATTTGAGGCCTGGTGAGGCCGTGTATGGGCGGAGGACTTGTGCACTCCCCCAGGAGTTCAGGCCTAGTTACCTCCTACAGCGCTGGGCCTGTTAGGCCTGCAGGGAGGTGGGACTTCGGGCCTGCCAAGGCTCATTTGGCCTGAGCCAGGTGTGGGCCTGTTCAGGCATGGGGCTTTAGGCTACTTAGGCTGATTGGGCCTTGTGGAAGGGGCATCAGGCTTCAAGCCTGTTTTATAGGCTGGCAGGCTTGATGGCCTGCTTAGGCTTTGTCAGAGCATAGCAGGCTTGGGGCACTTAGCAGCCCACTTTGGAAGCTAACAATGCCACCTAAAAGGGGGCTGGGCGGCCTAAGGGGAAAGGCAGGGCTCCCAGGTTGGTTAGGGAGCTACCTCCTCCAGGTGCTTCCAAGGTAGGGGATGAAGGACCGCCTTGGGTTGTTATCCTGGCTCATTTGGAGGCCTTGGAGAGGGCTTCTGCTCAACAGTCCACCCCCGCTCAGATGGCTGCTGCTAAGGCAGGCAAGCCCCCAGCCAAGCGTGCAAGGGGGCGTGTGCAGTGGGCAGCAAGTCCGAGCGTGGCTGACCAGGCAGCTCTTGCCTCATATAGTGCTAACCAGTCAACTATGGATCTGATTTTAGCTCAACTGGATGCGCTTGAGGCAGGGCCCAGCAGGACGGCTAGAGGGACTCCTACCTTGGAACTGGCTGCGACTTTGACCCAGCAGGCGTCTCAGGATGCTGTATCAGAAGGTAACCCTGGTGAGTGAACAACTGCTAGCTCACAAGGGTCAGGTCCCCCATGGGGCTGGCTCCCATGTGGTTTTCCATATTGGGGGCCCTGGGCAAGCTTGGCCCTTCTCTGCACCGAGGAGGCCAGAGACCGATCGCCAAGCTATTCCTGTACCTATAGAGGCCAGTGGCTCACAGTACCAACAGCCCCCATTGCTTGAGGCCTGCAACCAGGTATGGGGGCCTTCCCAGGTGGGAACCGCGGTGGGGGAGTCTACCTCCTCCCAGCCCACCACTCTGTCAGGGGTTGCTACGGACCCCCTTGGGGTGGCCTCAGCCTTGCAATCCACCTCTTTTCCATAGGTCGCAGGTGACACTCTAGGGCATATTAGGCAGGGGGCCATTCCATTTGGGGAGACTTCAGCCCCTTTAGGCTTCCACCTTCTGCCCGCAACTAGAGAAAAAATTTGGAAAGGGGAATACATTGATCTGTTTTCCCTTTTGTTTAGGGAGCCAATTAAGAAGGACAAGGATAAAGGGGATGAAAAGGATGTGGGATAGGCCTAAGAGGAGTCGGGCTGAGAGCACTTGGGCTAACTGGTTCCCTGCATATTTAACATATAGTGGGGTAGTCATGCAAAAACAGCCACAGCAAAGTTCGGTCCTGATCAAGTATCTGGACATCATCTACCAGGGCTACACGGAGTTCCTGGGGGCATCCTGGCTCTCATACGATGAGGCTTTTCGTATGAGGGCGGCTTATGACACCTCCCTCACCTGGGACAAGAAGGAGGCTGACCTGTGGTTGCGATTCATGTTGCATTTGTAGCCAGCAGTCAGCGATAGGTCAGATAGTGGCCACCTGCTGGCTAAGCAGTTGGCACCAGCCCCCTCTTGCATGCCAGCAGGACAAGGGGTCACTCCCACCTGTTCTGCTGACAGTTTAGCTCCCGGGGTTCCTGTGGCCACAACTGATGCCGGTTTAGGCATGAGAGTGTGATCTGTGGAGGCCCCCATGCCTGCACTGCTTGCCTCAGGAGCCAGCTCTTTGAGGGGGGGGGGGGAGACAGGGGTCCCTCTGGCCAAAGGAAGCATGGACCTACTGGGATAGCTCAGGGAAAAGGGCCCCAGCCCAGTTAAACTACTGGAGTTACAGCGTTTGCTGAGTTTTTACCCCTTAGTTCAAGAGGCTCAGTTTTTGTTGCAGGGCCTCACAGTTGGTTCTTGGATCTCTTACTCAGGGCTTAGGTGTGCTTTCAGGTCCAAGAACCTTAAGTCAGTCTTGGGCATGGAGCAGGGTTGTCCAGGAGAAGATTAACAAAGAAAGGGATGCAGGTAGGGGTTTGGGCCCCTTTTCTTCACTGCCCACACTTCCCTTAGGGTTTCCCCGCTGGGCATTGTGCCCAAGAAAACACCATGTGAGTTCCGCCTTATCCATCACCTCTCTTATCCGCAGAGCCAGTCAGTTAATGAATTTATGCTGCAGCACTTATGTCCGGTACGCTACACGTCTTTTGACTGTGCAGTACGCATGGTCAGGAGTTGCGGAGTTGGCACCCTCATGGGGAAGTGCGATATAATATCTGCATTCCGCCTCCTCCCTGTCCAGTCCTGGGATTTTAATTTGTTGGGATTCACTTTTGCGGACAAATTTTATGTGGATCATGCATTGCCCATGGGCTGCTTGATCTCATGCTTGGTTTTCGAGCGTTTTAGCTCTTTCCTGGAATGGGCAGTAAGGAGGTGGTTGGGCTCGTGGTCTGTGGTTCATTATTTAGATGACTTTCTGTTTGCAGGCCAGGAACACACGGATGAATGCAGGGATCTTATGGATCACTTCACTGGCTTGTTAGCTTGGTGTTTTGCTGGTGGGGGGAAAAACAGAGGGCCCATCCTCACCTTCCTGGGAATTGAAATAGATACTTTGGCCCAATGCTGTACGCTCCCGCTTGCCAAGCTGAGGATGCTGCGGGAGAAGATCTCGCATGTTCTGGCCTCCAGGAAGGTAACCCAGGATTGTCCCAGCCCCGGCATCATATTAGGGTTTCTGCTGCACTTAAGGCAGATTTGACAGTTTGGTCTACGTTCTTACAGAAATTTAATGGGGTTTCCTTTTGGAGACGGGATCATCTCCTGGAGGCTGAACTCCTGGTGCAATCAGATGCATTGGGGTCGCTTGGTTTTGGGGTGATCTTCAATTGCTCATGGTGCCATGGCAGCTGGCCACAGGCTTGGGTTCAGGAGGGTTTAATCAGGGATTTGACTCTCCTGGAATTTTTTCCGATAGTGGTGGCAGTGCATCTATGGCCGGACAAGTTGAGTGACTCCACTGTCCATTTCTTGTGCAACAACGTGTCCACAATGCATGTTGTTAACTCCTTGTCATTGAAAAACTCTGGGTCATGCACCTGGTACACACCTTCATTTTACATTGTCTCCATTTTAATATTCCATTCCTGGCACACCACGTCCCAGGTATTGATAATAGTATCGCTGATGCTCTGTCACAGAACCAGATGGAGAGATTTCACCAGCTGGCGCTGTGAGCCAGGGCTCAGCCACATGTGGTCCCACCAGAACTGTGGGAGATTGGCGGCTTGAGTCGGAGAGGGCAATAAGTCTGTCTATTGCACCCAGCACTATGGCCAGCTACCAGAGAGCAGGTAGGGAGTTATTTGTTTTCAGGGCAGAAAGGGGCTACGTACAACAGTAGCCCGTCCCAGTGGAGCACCTCATTGAGTTTTGCGTGGAAGGCAGGAGGAAGGGCCTTTCTGTCAAGACTATTAGAGGTAAGCTCTCTGGCCTTTCCTTTTTAGCCAAATCATGGGGTTTTAGGGATTTTTCAGACGACTCCCGAGTCCGTAGGATGTTGGAGGGCTGGGCACGGGAGCACCCTGCCATCCAGGATGCTTGCCTCCCCTTGCACCCAGAAATATTAATGGGGCTCCGGAGGCAATGGGAGGTTTTATGTTCCTCACTCTTTGAGGTGCAGCTGTTCCATGTAGCCACCCTTACCCTGTTCTTTGGGTCATTTTGGATTGGTGAGGTTGTGGCAGGGTCCAAGGCTGACTTATCTATGTGGGCTCTCTTGATCTCTGACCTCAGTTGGAGGGATGAGCAGGCTCTCTTGCGGTTGCGCTGGTCTAAGACTGACCAGCGACAGAGAGGACCCTGGTGGTGCTCTCCCTCTCACAAAGGGGCAAGATTTGCCCAGTGGCAGCATTGAGGAGCTTCTTAGCAGTTCAGGGTCAGCAGCCTGGATATCTTTTCATTCACAAGGATGGCCAACCCCTCTCTAGGTATCAGTTTGGGGCGGTAGCTAGGACAGCCCTCAGCAATATGGGTCTGGACCCCAAGCTTTTCAGGACACACTTTTCATATTGGGGCGGCTTCTATGGCAGCACGCTTGGGCTTCTTGCAAGAGAGGTTGCAAGCATTCAGGAGGTGGCGTTCTAATGCCTACAGGTCCTATATTTGACCATTCCCTGGGGTTCAGAAAACCAGCCATTGAATTGTTACTGTTATGAGTTCCTACTGTTTGTTTTGACAGGCCACTGGAAGGGAGATGAGAGAGCACACATATTCCTCTGCGGCCATAGTTTGGTCTTTTGGGCAGGCCGCAGGGCAGCAAAGTAGCATTTTAGGACGCAGCTGGGGCTTAGAGAGTGGGCCTCTGTACAGTGGTTGGGCCGCGGAGGGATGCACTGGGACAGGCTCCTTCCTACGCTTTTCCAGCCTGGTTTGGTTCGGGATGTGCCACAGTTTTTGGTCATTCACCTTGATGGTAATGACCTTGGTATGCCAAAGGGCAAGGCCCTTATTGGACAGGTGTGCACTGATTTCCGGGCTATTGTGCAGCATTGGCTGGGGGTACACTTGGTGTGGTCTGATATTTTGCCCCATAGACACTGGAATTGTATCGGTGACCCATGGGGATATTTTTTGTTGTTGTTGTTATGTGCCTTCAAGTCGACTGCAACTTATGGCGACCCTATGAATCAGCGACCTCCAACAGCATCTGTCACAAACCACCCTGTTCAGATCTTGTAAGTTCAAATCTGTGGCTTCCTTTATGGAATTAATCCATCTCTTGTTTGGCCTGCCTCTTTTTCTACTCCCTGCTGTTTTTCCCAGCATTATTGTCTTTTCTAGTGAATCATGTCTTCTCATTATGTGTCCAAAGTATGATAACCTCAGTTTCATCATTTTAGCTTCTAGTGATAGTTCTGGTTTAATTTGTTCTAATGGGGGATAAATAGGACCTGCAAAAAAGTGAATAGGCAAATCCATGGCGTTCACATGACTGAGGTAGGCAATGATATCCTATTAGTGGACCTGCAGAGGGGTTTCCATGAGATTTTGTTTGGATGTGGGGTAAAGGGGTACTAAACAGAGGTTTGTCTCCATTTTGTGGCAAGGAAGTGCGGGATAGGTTAAAGGTGAAGGGCAGCTAGGTGACACCTTTAGGCACCTTTGGGGTGATAGGCGGTTCTGGAGGCCTGCAGCTCAGGGCTATACGGCCCGGGGGCAGGATACGGGTCGACTTTGGGGCCAGCATGACTCATCCACTCAGAGTTTTAGGGCACCAGGGGCGGTGACGCAGGTTGGCCTCCTTACGCACCAGCTGGGTGTGGTTGGGGCAAGGGGTTGGCAGATTGGCAGCCCCTTGCCCCAGCAGGGGTTGGATCACCAGAATAGCTGCAAGCAGGCTTTGCCTGACTCATCAGCAGGATCCCGCACTTAAGTCCCCTTCTGCAGATTCATTATTCTAATATGAATTTGATTAATAAAGTGGCCCGTTATTTAACCCAACATAAGTGTCTGTGTCTTATTTCACCCCTGGGCCACAATCAATACCAAATGATTAACAGGCATTTATATGGAGAACAAAACACTCCAGTTTAACTACTAAAATGAAAATCAATGTAAAATCATAGCATAATGCTACCACAACATATTGAAACTAAAATGGATATATCAGAAGCGAAATGCAGAAGGTTATTGTGCTGGTTTCTTTCATATCTGATGGAAGGGTCACCTTGTTTACAGATTGTGGAAAAAAACAATTAATTCGATAAGACATTTCCTTGTATTCCCTTGTACATTACTAGCATTTTTAAAATCTGTTAAAAGACAAGAGGAATCATTAGATTTTTATCTGTTAGGTGTCACTGATAGTTAGCTGCCAAATATTGGAAGTAAACTAGACTATATCTTTGGGTTATAAATGTATGAAAAGTGGCAAAAATAGCGTGTTCGATCTAAACTTGCAGAGAGCACAATTCTGTTAAATTGACACTCCATGGGCACAAGACAGTTTTTGCCCATTTCCTCTTTCTGCTGTAGTTCCCAATCCCCCCCCCCAGCTCTTTGAAGTGGCATTGGAGGCTGCAGGGGGAATTCACAAAATCACCCTTCTTCCTCCAGCAGGATCTTCCAATGGATTTGAGTCGCTTCTGCAAATGGAAGGAGCCCTTCCATTTTCTGGTGGCTAAGTTGGATCCAGCCCATTAAAATTAAAATGTATAATTAAATGTAAAACTAATGGAATAAGAAATCTGAACTCTTTAATAAAAATATGCTGGATTCTCGACATGTTAACAAATATTTGGTATTTTTTGTAGATTCAGATACATACCTTAAAGAACACCTTCCAAATTCTAAAATATTAGACGTAATAAAATAAGTTTTTTCAAAGGAGAGATTCTCATCATATTAATTGCTTATTTCAATAAATGTATTAATCACTTCCTCATAGTAAGGTCATGAATGCACTGTCTCCTGGAAGTGTCATCAATCCAAACAGGAATGTTCAGCAAGCTAGGTGTTGCACCTTGCTGATATAGCCTGCTGAAGGTATTGGCATGCAAGAAGCCATTTAAATTTGCTGATATCTCTAAGTTCTTATATGAAATAGCTTTCAAATCAACTAATTTATAGTCAACCTAGATAAATTATGACAGATGCCAATTATCACAATGGAACACTAACAGTTGATGAAAGCAATGACTGCTACTATGCAGTGATTCTCAACAGGACTGGTATTCTAAACCAATTAAACTTATTTAATTTTTTTTTATTTATTGTAATAACGTATGTACCGCTGAACAGCATAACTTCTAAGCAGTGTACAATAAGGATACAAGAGGAATACATTATAAAATTAGTTAAATTAACCATTAATCAGAAAAATTCACTTAAAATGCCTGCTGAAATAATAATAATAATAATAATAATAAAAAAGCATCACCAAGAGCTCAAAGTTCAACAGGAAGGAGGCCTGTCACTGCATGGATAATTTCAGTTCTAGCCTTTCACCTCCAAATGAAGAAAACTCTCTTCCCTCGTACAAATCAAGAATTTGGTATAAAAAAGTCATTCTTGGTTAAATATCTCAGCTACTACATTGAGATTTCTTCAGAATGTAAGGTGAAATTATTTTTTAAATGGCACTTGCCTTTTGCAGGGATGGTGAGGATTTAGACAGTGAGGACACAATACACAGAAATGTCTTGCACAGCAATAGGTATAACAGGCTGTGTGTGGTAAAAAGGTACTTTCAGGGTAAAATAAATGAATAAATGCTTAATAAAAACAAACTGTCTTCCAGAACAAAATTTGAACAAAATCAATTTTGTAAAAACAAAGGTTTCAGGACAGTACTGACAGTGTATATCTTTTTAAAATACCAACTGGAATACATTTTAGTGAATTTCAGACAGCAATCTTTGATCAAAAACACAAAGCACTGACAGCAAGTGTTACATATTTTAGAGTCCACTGGTACTTGTGGACCCACAGGATACCAAAACCATCCACTGCCCCTCCTTGCTTGAATCCAAAGGACAGACCAAGGATTAAGCCGGGGGGGGATGGGGACCTGCTCCCATTTATTTTATTTATTTATTTATTAAATTTATATACCGCCCGACTAGCAATAGCTCTCTGTTTTATTGCATTGCTTGTTTCTACTTGGCAGTCAAAAAATCTTGTTTTTCTAAACAGATCATTTTTTAAAAATACACCTTTGCCATTTCTCTGCACTTTTTCTCATTATTTTAAAGCAAATTAGTTTTCCTTCATAAAAGCCAGTGAATACTGTGTGGTCATTGCTAGTGCTGGCAGAACAACTTTTACGTTATCTCATCATATCATGTATGCTTTTTGTTGAATAGTATTTTTTATTTTATTTACAAGGACATTTTATTATGTTCTACTGCTGCTTTTTTATCACTATTCAAACTTATATGTGAGTTTTTTACCTGCTTGAACCTTTGTATGTCACCTTGAGCAGTTTCTGGAATAATTAACAAATAATAAATTCAAGTGTCTGTGTCTCTTCCAATTGTTTCTGAAAAACCCTCAAGCTGGTATTCTTTCATGGCTCTTGATGTTAGGGCAATTTCATAGATAATGACTTCCTATGTAGATATTATTTGTGCAAAGGAAATCTGCACATATACTGTGATGAATTCACATGTATGTTATTCTGCATCAACCAGCAGATTTCCAACCAAGATTAAAGTGATCACTTGTAGGAAATAATTTTGAAATAGCTCTTAGTTTTTCAAAATCCTAGTAAGAGGTGGGTTGTTGAAGTTAATACTGTAAGTATTGCTGTATGCTGATTTTACCATGATAATCACCACCACTCAGAACTAGACAGTGGCTGGTGGACAAACGACATGCTCTAAGAATGAGTACAATTTATCCCTGACTGGTAAGTTATTTCTTGCAGGAGGGGGAATCGTATAGGCTGCTTTCACACTGCACTTTATTCCATTATTCTGACCATTTCTTATCTGGTATTTTGCCCATTTTATTTGATCTTTCACACGACATAAAAACTAGTTTGGGAAATCTGATGATGATGATGATGTACTGCCTTCAAGTCGATCCCGACTTATGGTGACCCTATGAATAGGGTTTTCATGCTAAGCGGTATTCAGAGGGGGTTTACCATTGCCTTCCTCTGAGGCTGAGAGGCAGTGACTGGCCCAAGGTCACCCAGTGAGCTTCATGGCTGTGTAGGGATTTGAACCCTGGTCTCCCAGGTTGTAGTCCAACACCTTGACCACTACACCACACTGGCTCTCAAAATCTAGTGGACTATAATTGACATTTAGCGCTCATTTCCATGATAAACAATTCCAGAAATCTTTTGCCAGTTTGGCAACCCATACAATTGCAGGAGTTTTGTGCTAGCTGCAGCCGCTCACGTGACAGGCTTCCCAGCATGCAATGTGTTCTTGCCCTTTACACACTTCACTGAATTTTTTTGCAGTATTCCTGCACAGGCATGGGCAGCAGCTTCCCCTTCTTCCTTTTCCCACCTCCCCATGTCCAGGCATTAACTCACACAGTGAATTATGGGGGAACTACAGTGCATGTGTGTTTAACAGGTGAGACACAACAATGAAAGACATTTGCATGAAATGCTGGTATATTTGCTAAAAAGCCTTGGTTCCTAAATGCAACAGGCATTACAGTGTAAAAGGAATTTGAGAAATCGGAACAGAAATGCTACCATTTTAATTTGCAAAACTGATGCCATAAGTCCTTTGTGTGAAAGCAGCGGTAGTCAAAATAGAACGGAGGGAGCAATTAATGAAGTTTGTCTGGGTCACCTGCAATGGAAACAGCCATTCAGCTGACCAGATGCATATTTAAAGAGGGGGGTAGTATAGCACCTTGCCTTTAGCCAAGCCTCAAGCATTCATCTTCTCTGACACCAGTCCTAACAAATAGGTTTGTACCAGTCCTGAGCTAGTATGGACTAGGACTATAAAGTCTGTGTGCCTGCTTAGTTTTTTAAAGCATGTATATAGTTTTTCAAGGCTTGGGGGGGGCATCAATGTTTCTTGAACTCCTTTGCTCACCATCTGTTCATTATCCATCTGCTACATTATTATTATTTATTTTTATAACTTATATACAGCTCACTGTAACAAAATTTCTAAGTGGTTCATACAAATTACAGTAATAAAATCACAGGCAAAAAGCAAAAACAATGCAATAAAGATCTTATAAATGTTAAACAAACATTAAAAGAGAAATATTACTATGTGTTGTGATCAAAACATTAAGAGCCAGGGGAACCCCAACAAAACAATTAAATTTTCAGTAGCAATTTAAAGCCCAACACAGTGCGTCCCTCCTGAATTGCAGGAAGAAGGGTGTTCCAGGGGGCTGGTCCCACTATACAGAAAGTCTCTTTTCATTATATTCACAAGCCAGCTAGGTCTCCTCTGAAGATCATAGGAATCAACTAGCTTTATAATTTTTTAGATTATAGCTTTATAGCTTTTTTAGATTAATTTTAGATTGAATGTTCTGAATTCTATGTGTATTTTATTGTTGTATTCAATTTTAAATTGTACATCGCCTAGAGTGGCCGCTGACCCGGCCAGATAGGCAACCAAGAAATAAAATTTTATTTATATTATTATTATTTATTATAAAGGGGAAGGTGGTTCACCAAATATCCTGGTCCCAAGTTGTTTATTATTTTTATTTATTGAGTTTATAACCCTTCCTTCCTCTCAAAGGAGCCCAGGGCAGCGAACACATCAACAGAACAATGTAACAACAACACATTCATTTTTTTAAAAAAAAAATAATGCTTTTATTGGTTTTGGTTAGAACAGAATGCAAAACAAGAATAACTTATACAACAATGACAGAAAATAGTGCAATTGACAAAAGGAGTTATGGTACCTATAATGCTCTAGGGAGGTAAGCATATGTTAAATGGTTATTGTCCTGAATTGTTTTCCAGATAATTATCCCAATGTGGACCACCAAATCTGACCATGCGAGGTTGGAGGCTTGCAAGCCCCATCGCTTTGACTAACAAAAACAATAAAGCTATACCATTGTTCATAGAACTTGTCTGCATCTGTTCCTTGTCTTATTGCTTTTGAGCTATGTGTTAGTTTTTCCATAAGTGCTAATTTCCATATTTCCTGATACCATTTATGAATCATATGTGGGTCAAGTGTTTTCCAGGAAGCAGCTATCACCAGTCGTGCTGCTATAAGAAGAAAGTTTATCATAGTTTTGTGTATGATTTTATTGTTGGCTTCATCAGCTATAAGTAGCAGAGCCAGAGATGAGTCTAAATGAAGAGACTGACTGGAAATCTTGTTGATTTCATTAAATACTTCCTCCCAAAAGGGAACAATCCGCATGCAAGATCACCACATATGATAAAATGTACCTCGCTCCCCACACCCTCTCCAACACAAGGGGGAGAGCTTGTTATTGATTCTCTGTAGGGTGTGGGGAGTGAGGTACCATCTGAAAATCAGCTTCAGTGCATTTTCACGGATCCTAGAAGAAACAGATTTAAAAGGGGTTCTAGTCCAAATACCATTCCAGTCAGCTTCACTGATGTTTTGACTAAGGTCTTTGTCCCAAGGGGCTTCATGGTTTATAGAGGAACCTACTGTTGTCTCTAGTAATATGCCATATCTTTTTGATAAAGCTCCCTTGCCATTTCCCCAAGGTTGAGCAAGGAAAGATTCCTTGGTAGACTTCCCACCACAGTTCCCACCTGGGAAGGCCCCGGTACATGGTCACAGGCCTCAACAACACATTTTTTAAAAAAAGAAAAAATAAGAACATTCTAAAAAACAGTTACAGTATAGTTAAAAACATCCAGTGATCTCCTGTATGCCAGGAACAGTCTCCTTCAGCCCTCAAATGCTTGGGTAAACAGGAATGCTTTCAAATTCCTCCTAAAAGTCAATAGTGATGGAGACAGATACACCTCATTGGAGAGGACATTCCACGAAGGGGTAGCCACCACCAACAAGGCCTCACCTGCCAATTGCAGGGTCCAAGATGGTTGATGCCAGGGAAGGCGCTCTTTTAGATACTTGGGTCCCAAGCCATTTAAGGCTTTATATGCTAATACTTACACCTTGAATTGGGGCCGGTATCTCACTGGCAGCCAGTGAGGCACTATGTGTCACTTTCAGGACTGGTGACACATAGTGCCATTGGGCTACCACACTTACCAGCAAGTGCAAGGTTAGCCTCACAAAAAGTGCATTACTACAGTCTAATCACAAGGTTACCACTGCTACCCCTATCCAGGAAATTGCATATTTGCTGAACTGGATTGTTCCTATTCAGGAAATGGCTTAGCTGAAGTTGGTAGTAGGTGCTCTGCACCACAAAAATCACTTGAACCTCTAATGAGAAAGACTGTTCCAGGAACACCACCAAACTATACCTGTTCCTTCGGAGGGAGTGCACCCCATTCAGAACAGGTAACATATTAATTCCTTAACTCACCAACAAGGTTGTATGTCTTGTCAGGATTCAGTTTCAGTTTATTAGCTCTCATCCAACCCACAACTGCATCCAGGCACCAGCTGAGAACATGCACAGGCTCTTCTGATTCAGATATTAGAGAGAAATATAGCTGGATCTCATCAACATACTGATGGCACTTTGCCTCCAATCTCCTAATGACCATTCCAACAACTTCATGCAGATATTAAATAGCACTAGAGCACTGTAACTTCAACACCATTGTTTTGGTCTTCTTTCAGAGAATGAGATCATGTAGTGAAAATGATGATGGTAGAATGCAAAAGCCAGATTTGGTTGTGTGATAATGCCACAAGGCAGTTCAGAGTGAGGGAAATGCTTCTTGAATCACTACTTCCCTCACTGTGAAGGTTCAGAGCACATGACAAGTTATCAAAAGGAACTGTACTTTTTCCCCACGGCCCAAATTTTAGCAAAAAGTCAGACATCCCTCTTTCAGCTCATCTCTTCAATAACATACTGCTTGTATAGTATAACAACTTCCTTGGAGACACTCATTATTCCTCCTAACGACACAGGAGTGGATTACTCAACCCCCCCCCCAGTATCAGCACATCAAAATGGCATGGTCTGAGGAACAGTTGGCAGAGGTTTACTCAGAAATGTTATTTGGTCTCACAAATTTCTTGTTTCATAACTACAGGTAAATGGTGACAGCCCACAGCTATTAATCAGTAAGAGAAACATGTAGAGAGACACTTTCCTTATTATTTAACATGTTTGGCAAGCTCTGATGCAAATGAGGTGCTGGTTGGGGGGAAAAAGCAGCAACTTCAAAATCTCAGGCAGCTGAAATGATAGCCCAACAATGCATAAAAACAGATTTGTCAGTAACAACCCACAAGTGTCCTGAACCCAGATAAACAAACTTCTAAACTGTATACTAGAGGTCTATTCTGCCATTCATTGCACAAATGACTTTGCACACTTCTCAGGAAACTCTGCACAGTCCAGTATTGAAAAAGAGTGATAGGTGGCTAAGTTACTTTTAAATGTGTTTTTGCCAAGAAAAAGAGGCAAAATGACCTAATTATTATGTATCAAATGTTATGCCAAGATCATATTTGGGTTACATTTCAATATAACATATGATGAAGCTGTTCAGTTAATTCAGTGCTCTCACAACCCTCTAGAAAATAAAAATGTATCAGAAGGGTCTATATAAAAGGAAATAAGGCTGTTTCATATTTTCCTTCTGTCATAGCTGCCTTTTAGCATGTCTTCTTAAAGCTATAAGCTGCAATCCTAAACACATTCACTTGTACCTATTCCTACTAAAAAAAACTGTGCAACTTATTTCTGTGTGAACACAGCTAAGATTGGACTATAAAGATCTTAGCATCTCTTTCTATGGAAGCTGAGTCGCATTAAATACAGAGTTGGTCCATTATATTTTTCCAGGGTGTTATGCATGTGTCAGTACAGATCCATAGTTCAGGGCTGAGATATTTATCCATGAGTATTTGGCAGTAGTGGACAACATGTTCCATGAATCCCCCATGCTCATTTTTAAATCTTTGGAGTGCTGTTCCCAGCTTGGCAGGCAGGCAATGTTTTCCCCTGCCTTTGCTTTCCCCCTTTAAATTAAAAAAAAATTTTTTTTTACAATAAATAAAAAATAAGCAATCAGGTTGGATGATAACTTTATACTCTAAATTCTGAAATTTAAGACTGAATTTACAATTTGGCAAAGGACATTTATTTGTAACTATATTGTCATGATATGGTCTACACTCATTCAGTTGTTTGTTTTTTCATCAGCAGTGCTGTTGCTTTCCTTATTCATGACACTCAGGCATTATACATAACACTTAGCAATCACAAGTAGTTTTGCTTGGCTGCTCCAATCTACCTACCTACACTAGTTATTTCTGGCTTAGAAGCCTGCAGCTGTCTTCTATAAAGCTTTCATGCCTAGCTCCCTGGAGATAATTCTTATGACCACACAAATTACTATTTACAAGCCTGAGTCAGTTAACTGAGAAAAGGTAGATTAAGGAATTCATAGCCTTTCGTGCAGAAGATAGATGGAAGTTCTTTAATTATATTGTTCTGTACCACTACAGTCTACTTACAAAAAGCAAGACGAAAGGTTCTAGATACACCTGAATGAATAATCACTATAAAATAGGGGAAAGCATGATACTTAATACATAAATCTCTTTATTGCGTATAGCCATAAGCCATTGCAACATAACAAGAACATACAAAACATACAGAACAACCAAGATTAAAATCTAAAATACATATATATATAAAAGGGGTTAAAATCATCGCGTGAAGTTTGTGAACCATGCAGATTAAGCAGGTTTATCTAAAGCAGCCCTTATCTTTCTTGCCGCCAAGGCAAAGTTTGCTACTGGGATGACTATATAAGTTTGGGACGCGGACAGAAGACTAATGACTAATTGGTCGCTAGAGGTTCCTACAAATGAGCTTAAGAGAGGAGCTATAAATTTCTCCCTGGGGTGATGATATAAAGGGCAAAAGAGCATATAATGGATAAGGTCCTCTGGGACCATACAATCATTAATGCAGTAACGCTCAGCTCGTGGCGTGCCAGCATATCTACCTTTAATACATGCTGAGGGCATTGTTTGAAATCTCAGCTCCGTAAAGGCTTTGCGAAGTGGGGCACGAGTCAAGATATCAAGATAAGATGCCATAGTGTGATTAGTTTTAATATGTGGGAACCAGGGAGAAAAAGCAGACAGAGCTATTGAGGCTCTGTCTTGCTGCGCATTATAATCAAATACTCTGTTGCGAAGCTCTGGATGGTTAAGGCTCGTGAGGCTGGATCGGGTGAGGTCATAGCAAGGCACTAAATCCGCAAATTTAGCAGCCCAGCCTCCTTTCTCCAATTGATCTTCCCAACAAAGTTTTACTAAGGAAGAGTCTGGTGCCAGAGATATCTTTTTCCAAAATCGGAGATATGTGAGATTGATCCGGGCCAGTAAAGAGGGTAGACCTAGTTTGGCTCTAATATGCGCCGAGGGGGTGCCTTTGGGAAGTCCCAGGATCTGCTTCAAAAATGAATTTTGGAGAACTTCAAAACTGGGGCAAATAAAGGGGCCCCATATCTCAGCTCCATAGAGAATTTTGGGGAGAATTTTGGTCTCATAAAGCTTGATCATTGGTCTAACTAGTTGTCCACCACGGGAATAATAGAAATGTTTTAACTGGCTACAGGAGCGAGAAGTCTGGAGCTTGATGCTTTCTATGTGAGGAGACCACAGTCTATTACTGAGGCAAATGCCAAGATATTTAAAGACATTGACCTGTTCTAAGGGATGACCATTTAGCATCCAGGTGGACTTAGTTCTACTGTATTTCCCACAGACCATGATTTTGGACTTGGCGCAATTAATCTGTAGATCCTGGGCCACTGTGTATTCATGGAGATGTAACAGCATTCTCTTCAAACCAATCTTATTTAGCGAAAGAAGAACCAAATCGTCCGCATAAAGTAATGCGGAGATTTTCCTGTTCTTTAGTGAGGGGGGGGGAAAGCAGAGGCAGACATTAAGGGGATGATATCATTTATGAAGAAGATAAACAAAAAAAAGGCCAGAATGCACCCTTGCTTAACACCCCTCTTAGCGGGAATTTCACTGGAGAGAGCTCCATGAGGGCCTAGGCGGATCTTCAGGGATATGTCCTGATGCAGAACCTGAAGAAGCCACAATAATCTTTTCTCAATACCCGCCTGATCAAGTTTTTGCCACAAGATATGCCTATCAATTGAGTCAAAGGCCGCAGAGAAATCAACAAACGCCTGATATAAAGACTTAAGCGCTCCTGATTTAGTCTTATTTATAAGGTGATGAAGCACGAACACATGGTCAAGAGTGCTTCTGCCTTGTCTGAACCCTGCCTGCTCTTCGTGGATGATAGAGCAGTTACTTTCCCACTCTAGTAATTTGTTTAGCAGGAACCGGCCATATAACTTGGATACCACATCAAGTAGACTGATAGGGCGATAGTTACTTGGGACAGAAGGGTCCCCTTTTTTAAATATAGGCACAACAATACTGGTGCACCAGCCAGAGGGAATAATGCCAGTGTTGTTAATGTGCGTAAAAAGGATTGCGAGTATTGGATACCACCATAAAGGGTCGAATAGAAATAAATCAGGCGGTAACATATCCTCACCTGGGGCTTTGCCTGAGCGGAGAGAAGATATTAAGTCTCCAATGATTGCACAAGTGACTGGGGGCCAGGGAGGCACATCAGGAGGGGCTATATTAGTATTTGAAAAAGTTGCATCCGAGCTCCCAAAAATTGAGTGGAAGTGGGCTGTCCAAACCTGTGGGAGGACAGGGGGGGCTGTCACTAAGGCTTTCTGAGCCAAGCCACCTCGGACTAGTCTCCAAAACTCTACATCATTCCCCTGTAGTACTGCAAGGCCAAGGGAGCACCAGGCATTAGCGATAAAAGCCTGTTTTTTTTTCCTCTAAGGAGTTTCTTATACTCCCTCTTTTGAAGGAGGAGACTGGCCACTGCTACATCTGAGTGATTTTGTCTAGTGAGACGTAGTAAGGAGCCTAGTTCCCTTTTCTTGGATTGACATGCCTTGTCATACCATGGTTTAGAGCTAAAATGGTGGCTGTGTACAGCTGAAGAGGTGACTAGGGGTTTCAGGGTTGCGATCATGTCATTGTAAATCGCAAGTATCGGTTTTGAAGAGGAGAGGGCCTTTTGGCGAAGATCTGATAATTTGGGAGCGGACAGCGCATGTCTCACAGTAATTTCTAATTGGGGTGACCATTTAAGGTACCTGGTCCCCGATGACTCGCCTAGCAGTGGCACCAGGGGTTGTGTGCTGGCGTGATTGATGGGGCCATGAAAAGATAAAATTAAGGGAAGGTGATCACTATCAGATCTGTCACCCACGGAAAACTCTCTTACATAGCAGGTTAATGAAGGGGACCCCAGGACATAATCCACAACACTGGCTCCCTTAGCAGAGATGAGTGTGTAGAAACCTCTGGAGGAGTCCAGGTGGGTACCATTGAGGCAAACAAGTTGGGATTTAATCAAGGTTCTGAACAAAGATAAGCCGTTTTTATTTACCAGCCTATCCCGGGAAACTTGGGGCAAAAGCACGATGTCACTAGAGTGGAAGTCTAGATTGTCGAGAATTTTTGGATATCCTACACCCATTCTAGCGTTAAAGTCCCCACCGATGAGTATCAAACAAGAGGGAGAAGTACATGTAAGATTGTCGATAAAATTATCGAGTTCCTGCCACAAGAGTGTCGCTTCTAGGGGGCCCGAAGGGGGAAGGTAAACATTAATACAAATAAAAGGTGGAAAGTCTGCAGAAGGAATTATTTGTAGAGCTAGACAGAAATCTGGGACCGGGCAGGATAATTCATGGACACAAACATCAAGAGACGTGGCAATAAAAGTCGCAAGGCCACCACTGCCACGGCCTGTCCTGGCTGTGCGTACCACCGGTTTAGCCCAGGATTTAAAGCCCTCAATTGAAATTGGGTTACCCTCAAGTAGCCATGTCTCTTGAAGACAGATCAAAGGATTGAAGGTATGTAATGAGTTTTAAGTTGGAGGTTTTGTTGTTCCAGCCAGCTATGTTCCAGAAAATAAATGTGGCGCAGAGCGGGAGGCAAGTCACGGTGTGTAAGGAAGGCTTAGTAGCAGATGGGATCTCCTCCATAACGATCCGTGCTTGTCACTCCTTAGCGGCTGACAAAGGAAAAATTTGGGCTGTTTCTGAACTCTGGATGCAAACATTTGAGAATAATGGGCTATTATGAGTAGGCGGGGTCTTAGGTGCGCAAGAGTGGTTATCAGGAGATCCCAGTTCCTCCTGGGCTAGGTGACGCATATCCGTCCAAGAAGGGGTATTGGGGAGATTTTGCTTAGAGGCGGTTGTAGTCCTCACAGCCTGGCCAGAACCGTGTGGTATGCCAACATGTGGGGATGGAATAGGGTTGTTAATTTGCAAAGCTGACAAGTCCGATCTGAGGCGGTCCAGTCTGTGAATTATAGCCAGCTGTTCATCTCTTGGTAGATCTTCAAAAACTTGTAAGAGCTGGAGGTCTTCTGGTTCCCATGAGTCTTCAAACAAAACATTTGAGGGAGCTTGATCTACTGGTGGATTAATGTAGAGAGAATTGATTGGAGGGGAATTAGTCGAGCTGATCACCAGTTTAGGCAAAATAGGTCTCTCCTTTTGGGTCGGGGATAGGGAGTAGAGGGGCTGGGGAGGAGCCACATTCACAAAGTACCTTTGAATGAGAATGCCAGAGTTTCCTAGATGCTCCTTTAGATTATAAACCATTTTTGCAGTGTCGGGCTTCTTAAAGGTAGCAATGGCATTTACAGTTGTGTAAGTGTTAAGAAGGAAATCAATGTGCAGGATGTCAGAAGGAAAAAGTTGAGCAGGAAAGAAGGGCTCCAGAATTTCCCAAAGCTGAAGTTTACGAAGACATTGCAAGTAATGTCGGGAAGGCTTGGGGAGATTAAGGAAGACCATTTTGTCCTGGATCCAGATCAAGTTCCACAGCCCTCGATCTGAAGGAATACAGGACGGGCCACTCTGCCTGAGTATGGAGGGGTTAGGGTTAGGGTTAGTGCAGGAATCTGCGATGAGAGAAGGGGCCCGCACTATTAGTGGAGTGAGTGGAGTGGGCACGTTCGCAATTAGAGTGTTCATGACAGAATCAGCAAGTTCTTTCTCCTTAACTACCCCAGGTTCCATAGAGTTCCCTTGGGAATATTTCTCTCTGAGAACAGTAGGAGGTTCTTTAGATGGAGATTTCAGCAGAGCAAAAAGCAGTTTGTAATTTAATCTCTTGTAGGGAGGAAGTTTAAAGTTCTTAACATTCTTTGTTTTCTTTGCTTTCTTTAAAGGGGTGGTCCAGCGACACTTAAAGGAGGAATATTGTTTAGTCTTTGCTGCCCGTAATAAAGAGGGCTGGGAAGAACTCCTCAGCTTAGATTTCGTCGTCTTCTTTAAAGGGAGAGCGTCTGCCACATCTGTTAAAGGCGCCGTGCCGGGATGTAACTTCTTAGCAGCTGATGCCAAGGTATTCAAGAGGGCATTACACTCCGAAAGAAAGGTTTTTATGCTAGAGTATCCCCCTCTAGTTCTTTACACTGCTTTCTTGTTAAAACCATTTGTAAGAGCTTCCGTTTGCTACGGAACGCAGAGCAGGCCATTCCCCAGGCGCAGTGAGTAAGAATAGCTAATTTACAACCTTGCGAAAATAGGAGACTTGCCGAAAGCAAACATTCCAAAAGAGGGAAAATAAGGGAATCGATACTTAATACAAAAAAGTTTAGACTTCGAAAGGTAAAAAATATGGAAATAGACATTTTTATTAAAGACCTGCATAGTTGGGTTCTAGACAGAAAATTAGTTGAACATGGTATTTTGTAATTACATAAATAAAATGAAAAGAGTAAATTTTTAATAACAGTGAAAAAATTAATTGAATCGAGAGAGCACATAGTCGTCGTCACCACCACAAGTACCTTGTCCACATCCTCTGGCTGCACAACTGAAACTGATCTGATAAGCTGTGATTTGACGGTGCTCCAAGATTTCCAACAAGCCTGAACCAATTGTGGCATCAAGTTCAGCACGGATCTGAGTAATTTTTCCCTCAAAGTGATTGCAAATATCTCACAACAGGCTATTGAGTGGTCCAGACCAGGTGGTTTATCACTCTAAACAGCTCTGCTGGGTGATTTACTGAGGATGCAATAGAGTCAATAGATATATGCTGTTTTCGCTGCCACCAGTATCAAGTGGTAGGAACAACTATGTTCTCACATCTCTGTTCAGTCTAATTCATGACAGGACTTGCGCCACTTGTGCTCTAGCCAATGTTCAGGCTGTTTCATTGTCTGGAAACTAAGAAGTTTCCTGGACTCCGTGTGACCAGAGAGGGCACTTAGGGGTTATTGTGTCATCTCACCATTCCATCAGTGAAACTATGGCCTTGACAGAAGCACCATCCATTCTTCCTGGAAAATTCCTCAGGTTTCATCAGAAAACCCTGAGGTTTCATTAGTTTCCAGGAACAGACCAATCCACCCCTGCAGTGGAGGGGTGATTCAGTCACAGCCAATCCAAACCTCAATGATCTGTCCATTACAATGGGATAATATTCACCTCTCTAATCACTTCCAGAGTTCCTCTGTAGCAAAAACCAAATATAGGGTGTGGCCTGCAGTATGTGTCGGGTGAGCAATGCATCTCAGTGTGTTGTCATGGTAACCATGAAGTCCTGAGCCAACCCAGACATGACAGCATCAATATGGATATTAAAGTCCCCCAGGACCAGAGCTTGGAAAAGTTACTTTTTTGAACTACAACTCCCATCAGCCCAATCCAGTGGCTATGCTGGCTGGGGCTGATGGGAGTTGTAGTTCAAAAAAGTAACTTTTCCAAGCTCTGCCCAGGACTAGTCTCCTGGTATTCTCCAAAACAACACCAGGGACCCCCTCCACCAGCTCAGTCAGGGAGGCGGTTGGGCAGCAGGGTGAACAGTACACCAACGATCTCTGTTCTGTTTCTGCCTCCTAACACCAAATACAAAGCAATCACATCCACCTCCCAGATGAACTGACTTTCTGGTGAAAATAATGCCACATCCCCTCCCTGTCCTTTTGACTGTGACTGATGCTGCAGTGAATACTGAAGTGGGTAAAGCTGGATACGGTCAAGGGCATCCAGCTCGCCCACCCAGGTGTCCGTAATATACATCAACCACCTCATTCGTGATCAGATCATGGATGAGAGTTCTTTTATTGTGGACTGATCTAACATTAATTAACAGCACCTCCAGGTGAGAGAATTTCTCTCAAAGACAAAAGGCATTCAAGGGTCCAATTTTATCCATGCTTACCTGGGAGTAAGATCCACTGACCTCAATGGAACCTAATTCTGAAAAGATATGTATATCTTTGCACTCTTAAATGCACTGTTCAATAGAATACATCAGCAAAGATAAAACAAAACATATGCTGCACGTAGTTAATCACCACTAAAAGCCAGTAAAAGGTAACAGCAGAAAAGTACTTCTACTTCCATTTTTCTGGCCAATGATTTATGGTTTAGTTTGACTGGTTGGGCAGAATATGTATTATACAATTGTGAAAGAAAAGTAACTATACTGAACTAAATGCAGGTTGTTGTAAACAGTATTCAGTATCTTTCTTCAAGAGTTAAATCTCATAACATGAACAAATTCATCTTCATCATTATGTGCTGCCAAAAGCTAAACATCATATAAGGAGGAACATACACTCTCTGCCATACGCCTGCACCTCCTTTTACTGAAGACATCCTACAGCAAAAAGGCGGTGCTCTGAATACTGCACACACATATGCTGGTATTTATGAAAAGAAAAGAAAATAGCTGTAAATTGGAAATGAGAATTACTAAATGAGTTACATTTTGTAACTATTTAGGTGGTACAAAGTTTGAATGTGTCACATAGATAACTGCCTTTGCCTTTTCTCTAAACTTTTATTTTGCTCCATAAAGCTCATAACAACTTCTTTCAATATCATCTCTCTCTCTCTTTTTCCATATCCTCATCCTGTCAAATGAACACTTATGATTGTTAAGATCAACAAGGAGGACCCTGTTCAAAGTCTACAAACTCTGGGGAAATAAAAGGGTCTTCACTTGGTGCTGAAAGGATATTAAATTCTTTGCCAAGTGAACTTTTCTCAGGATGGAGTGCTACAATGCAAAGATCCTATATTGGGTCTTCACCCAACTCACCTCCAATGTCCCTCTGTGGATAATTTTAATACATCAGCAGGTTCATTCAGAAAAGGTGGTCCCTTAGGTATCCTGGTCCCAAACCATTAAGGGTTTAAAGGTTAAGAAGATCACTTTAATTTCTGCTCAGAAGCAGACTGGGATCCAGTGCAGTTGTTTTAAGATTTGTGGGATATGTTACATATGATTGGTCACAGTCAGTCACGTAGCTGATGTATTTTAAACCAACTGAAGTTTTAATGTTTAAAAGCAGCCACATATAAAACACAGTACAGTAGTCTAAAAGGGATGTTACCTCGGCCAGGTGTTTTCTGTCCAAGGAGGAACAATCCTACTTCACCTATCTCAGCTGGTGAAAAGTTATTTGACACACAGATACCAGTTGGGTCTCCACAGACAAGGCCAGATCCAATAGCACCTTCAAGTTAAAAGCTTGATATTTAGGAGAGTACAACCCTGTCCAGAAAAGAGTGAACTAACCACCAACCATATCTTCATCTTGATTATTGATTTTAGACATCAGTTCACCACCTCAAGCACACCTCTTTAGGCTTTTTTTTAAGCGCAAAGCTCATTCTAATGGAGTTCTTGTTTATCTTTCTATTGTCTTTTTAATACATTTCATTGTCTTTGTATTATAATATAGTTTTTATTTATATTATAAGCTACTTCAAACTTTGGAAGAGGCAGGCACAAATAAGTAAATAAACATAAACCACTGCTGTCAAAAATGGTTTATTAAACTGGATTTTCTGGACTAGCATCATAAAGATCAAGGCTGTTCTTTTCCTCTGGAGTTGCTTCTAGATGTGTAGGCTATGCAAAATGTATAATAGCAAACATGAAGCATTTTTATTTGTATAAATATGTGTCCCATTTTGTAAGATACATTTAGATACAACAAATGTGTATCCCATTTTGTGAACTTAGGCTACATTGTGACACGACATGTCATCTGATTGCCCAGCTAATAAACACAACGACCTCACAACCAGTGGGAAACAGAGAGAGAGAGAGAGAGAGAGAGAGAGAGAGAGAGAGAGAGAGAGAGAGAGAGAGAGAGAGAGAGATGTTATTTCGAACCAAGGATGTTCCCTCTCAGATGCTTCAGCCTTAATAGCCAAAAAACTGTATGCTGAGGGCTACTTCTCTAGTTACTACTTAAATCAAATCTAATAAAAGTTAAGGGGAAATTGCTGGCTTAACACAAGTCAGCAAAGCAATGCTGCTGCAAAACAGGCAAATGTTACACTACAAATCTGAGTTCACTGCAATATAAACTAGGTCTACCTATTCTCCACCGTCCAAGAGAAAGCAATGTGCTTACAAAAGAGCTGTGGCATAAAGCCATGTTTTCTGAAGAGAAAGAATATGCTTTTGAATACATACATGTGTTGTTGTTTTGTAAACAATGATTTACTATCTTTCACAACATTTGTCTTCATCTGGTGGATCAATGTCCACAAATGAATCACTGCCCTGACCTGAGACACATTGCACCATCATTGTCTTTTATTTTTGCTCAGGATTTTTTAACAAAGAGAAGATGAGGGGCAAAGATAGAGAGAAAAGAGAGGGAGTGCTAGATGGAGAATCTCAGTCAAGTTTGCTTACAACCAAAGATTATCACAAGACAAGGAGAATATGCTTTGTAAAGATATAAACCTGATGAGGGTAACTATTACAATTGCATTTATTTATTTATTGTATTAGATTTATATCCTGTCCTTTGACCCAGTAGGAGCCCAGGGAGGCAAACAAAAGCACTGAACACACTTTAACACATCATAAAAACAGACTTTAAAATATATACACAAATATTTAAATATTTAAAATACAAAACAACCATTAAAAACATATTAAAACAAAACATCTTTAAAAATGTTTTAAAGCTTTAAAAACATCTATTTTTAAAAAAGGTGGTTTAAAAACACATTAAAAAGCAATTCCAACACAGATGCACACTGGAATAAGGTCTCTACTTAAAAGGCTTGTTGAAAGAGGAAGGTTTTCAGTATGTCTTCATTCACTTCAAAACCAAGAGAACATCAAACAAAAAGGAAAAACGCAGGCATATATTGTGAAATATTAAAAGCACGTCTCATGTATAAGGTTATGCCTAAAGCTGGTTGTATCCTGGTTTGCAAATGTTTAAAACTACACCGATCTATCCCCTGAACTTTAAGATCCAGAACAGAGCTCAAAGCTGATTTTCACGGCTTTCACTAGTCATTTCAAATTGGTGAATATACACAATCTGTCTCATACGAAGCATGGAAAAAGCTCCCCCCTTTCCCCAAAAGATTGAAACAGTCCTTCCTTCTCCTGCAACTAGCTAAGATTCCAAAATGTTGAACACATATTTTCTTTATAAACTTAGGCTGCTCTACAAGATGATGGCCTGATAGTCCCTAGGTAAGAACAGTATTCCACTGCTGACACTATGGAGACAGAAATAAATGCAGAACAGAGTAAATTTTACTTATGCTTTTAAAAAAACAACAACTAAAGCACCCTCATGCAAAAAAAGGGCAAACATGTTAAATCCTTCAATATTAGGACTTAACTTAGAAATATATCAGAAAGACTTTTCAGAATTAGTTTCTAATGCAGTATACACACAAACAAATTAAAAGATTCTATATGGAACTAAATTGCTGCTTTGTATTTTATTGTAAAAAGGTCTTTGCCTAAAGCCAAAATGGCACTAAACTGGGTGCCAGGTGACCCTCCCTGAGGAGAGTGTTCTATAATTGGGGCACCAACACTGGGAAGGCCCTTTCCCCATGTAACCACCCACTGCTCTATGAAAGCTTTATAGAGACACAGTCTTGGAAGCCAACCTTTTTAACACATCTGAAACAAGTTTTGTTTTAGGTTTCTGGCATTGTCACTACAGGCCCTCGGCCCCTTCATGTGGTTTTGCCTCTAGTCCTAGTGAACCAGAGTAGGTAGAAGTGCAGCACAAACGTTAGAGCTGATATGGTATTTTCCAAGGTATTACTACCCTGGAAAAAACTACCAGATAAAAACAAGTTTTAAATAAGGGTGGAGGAGAATTTAATTTGGTCTGCATTTTAAAGCTAACTTAATTAATTTTCAGCTCCTGATCTTGTAAGTACATCGGAATATAGTTAAGGTTATGACTGTGCACTTGTCTAAATTTTGTGATGCGATACCAGTTCAAAAATGCATAAAATGTGTACTTTAGAGGAAAAATACATACAAAAATGTTGATTTTACAGGAAAAATGTATACAATATAATACAATAATGCATATCTGTGGGGAATACATAGAGAAATATATTAACATGTGTATTTTAGGTTGAAAATGTGTATTTCAATGAAAAGTTAGTACAATTTAAAAGTGATTTTTTTGGTGTTTTTTAAAAAACTCCATAAAACAGACAGAACAGACTTATGACTGAATGCATGCAAAATGAAATAGAAGGGAACTAGGATGATCCTATAGGAATAGGAAACATTAGATTTACACTAGTACACTCTTTACTGTCAACACACAATTACAGTGGAATTTACTTAATGAGCTGAAATTAATCAGTAAACATTTCTGGCTCAAAAGAATGGCTTTGAAAAGGAGAGAAGTTTCAAAACCTGACTCCCTGCTCACCTGTTTCATCACCGCCTGTTTCATGGCCCTAGCTGTGGCAGTGATCTCATTCCCTCTTGCTGCTGGACACCTTTCTTTTTTACTCACAAGATTTCAGAGTGAGCGCACTTCTATATAAAATAATCCTCCCTAAACTGGAGCCCCAAGAGTCACCCAGATGCCTCTGAGGAACCCATTATATCAGGCACATTACACTGCTGGTGCCTGTTTATCAGGGCAGACAACGTAGAAGGCAGGAGTTGATTGGGAGGTGAAGTTGCGCTTGGCTTCAGGCCGGAAGAGTAGACTTATCTAGGCTAGGACAGGAGCTGAGGCAGGCCCAAGACGGATAAAAGCTCTCACTTGAGCCCTGGATCTTGTTGGAGCAGGTTGTCTGCTTGAAACTATCCATGGTCCTGCAACTCCAGCCAGTCACTACCTGTCTGAGCCACCTTCAGCATCCCTATGGGCTCCTACTTTTGTTTAGAACTGGACATTATTAAACTTTAACATTACAGTTTAGAAATGCATGTTTTTTAAATATGCCCTTGTGAAAATTGCTATACTAACATACATTCTTGAACTAATGCTAGATATTGTAGCCACCCATCCCACTGCAGCCCCTCTGCAGCCCTCTGGGACTCTTTAGGCTTAGAGCAACATCCAATTCCTTCCCACAACATTGGGAATACTTAACCTCAGCAGACTCAGTTGTTTGGGGACAGGTCAGCTGAATCTATCAAAAGCTCTGAATAACCAGCAAGAATAACTTGTCAAGAGTCAAAGAGGAAGTAAAATTTAGGTGTTCAATAATATTAAGCCTATAAGCCAACATTTCTATATGACATTCCAGGTACTGTATTTATTTATTTTGCCTGTACCCACTTCAATTCGAAAAAGCAGTAATCACTGTTTTTAAACAAAATAATGATATGGCTATGAGCTTCTCACAGTATAGCAACACATTTTCTCTTGCAACTACTTATGCAGTCTCTTTCTGGAACCATACAAGAATGCAGTACCCTGCTATTTTTTTTCTTATTTAGTGGGGTAACTTCCAGTGCATTGTGAAATGAATTAAGGAATCAAACATGTAGAAAATAATTTAAAAACCAACCCTTTCAAAATGGTTTTGAAGTTACCCTGGAGGGCTAACCTTGTCAATTCCAAACACTCCTCTGCGCCTAATGAATCTAGCTTTGGCCTAACAGGCCATCTGTCTTTCTGAATCCATTTCTACCTTGTGCACAAGCTGTTCCATTTGCCTGTGCTTCACATTTGGTGCAGAAATGCTGTGGGCCTTTTTTATGGTTAAAAATGTAACATCCCACTACTAATTATTCACACTACTTCCATTTCTCAGAGATAAGGCATTATTCTCTCCCCCCCTCCCCATTTCATTGATTACATCAGTGAGAGTAGGGAGGAGGATAAAGTGCATGAAAAAAACAGGAACAAAATTGCTTTCAATTGCTGATGTAAATTCTTCTCTTTTATTTGTAGCTTTAGACTTATTTGAATGATTACAATTCAATAAATTTCAATACACTTTAAAAAGCTGCAGAAGAATATTGATTTCTTGGATGGTTGCAAAGTGTCTCCTAACAAGCAGTGATTTACCCTGCACGAAGACTAGATGTGAGAAAAGGGAGAACGATAATAAGTGGAAGAATTGTAAGTGGTTACTAGCCCAGAGTACTTCCCTATCTTAATGGCTAGGTATAGAAGGGTCAGTCCTATAGGTTTGGTGAACCCTACGTGGCATCAAACTGAATGGGTTTATTCTGAGCTATAACTTTATTTAAATTTCACAGCATTCATTGAAGCCTACATGCCATCCAATCTTACATCTTGCTCACTGGTAATGGATGAATACTTCTGTGCTGCAGCCCATCCAAGGTACTTATTTAATCAGCTAATTGCCTTTTGCAACAAATTAAGAGTAAGTTGAACTGTTGAGTCTATTGCAAGCGTATCTGTGACAACTGGAAACATAAAATAGTCTTCCTGCTATAATATAAACTAGTAATGTTGCTGAGTCAATCTGGATTACTATATCTCAGTCAACACCTGGGAATCTCACTTCAGTAAAATATATGCTTGCGAACAGGCTAGGCATCAAATGTCAAATTTTGACATACATGAATATCCTGAGTGGCCACCTGTTACTGTGAGGGAAGTCTCTACTCTTATTGATAATCTCAAACCGGGTAAAGCTCCAGGGGTCGATAATATCTCTGCTGAGGTATTCAAATCCAATGTGGAGTGGTGGACACCAACTTTGGCCACCCTATTTACAAACATAGACTATTCAGCCTGCATTCCGGAGGACGGGGGTCTTGCTATAATCATTCCTATTTTCAAAAAAGGCTCAAGATCTGACCCCTCCAACTACAGACCTATTAGCCTCCTAAATATTGTCAGTAAGCTGTACGCCCCCCATTTACTTGAGAAACTCCAAACATGGCTAGAGCAAGATCTTATCCTAGCTGAGGAGCAGGCCGGTTTTAGAGCAGAACGTTCCACTATGGACCATGGACTCGTTCTGCAACATCTGGCTGAAAAATATATGGCTAAGCCTCGGGGAGCCCTTTACTCAGCTTTTATCAACTTCAAATCAGTGTTCGATTTGATACCCAGAGACAGACTATGGGCGAAGCTTGAGTCCTTGAGCATTGACAGGCATCTTTTGTCACTCATACACTCTTTATATGACAATACCTTCATCCGAACAAGATGTAATAGTGCCGGCCAGTTATCTAACCCCATTCCCACCTTTAGGGGAGTTAAGCAAGGGTGCATTTTAACCCCTACCTTGTTTAATTTCTACATCAACTCTTTGGTTGAAAGTTTGACCCCAGCCTGTTCTCATCAGCCCAGGTTGTCCCAGAGGCCCCTCTCCATACTCCTGTATGCCGACGATGTAGTCCTTTTATCTCTTACATGTATTGGACTAAGACGTTTGTTAACTGCTCTTGCCTGCTTTTGTAGGGAAGAGCTCTTGACAATTAATTATGATAAATCCAAGGTCTTAGTCTTCTCTCGAAAAATGGTCAAGCATCGTTGGCAGATAAACAGGCATCCAATAGATCAGGTGGCTTCCTTTAAATACCTCGGGATAATATTACAATCGTCTGGAGCATGGTGATTCCAAGTAAAGAGCGCCATCGTAAATGCCCAGAAAAGTACGAAGGCACTTCTTTCTTTCTTTTATACTAAAGGGGGTCAACATGTTCCTTCAGCAATTAAGATCTTCGCAACTAAAGTTATTGCTCAGCTGCTTTATGGATCACAAATATGTGCCTATGACAACTGTACTCCTTTAGAATCTGTCCAAATCAAATTTCTGCGAGCTATTCTTGGGACACTAGGATGTGTACCCAATTCCATTGTGCGTTTGGAAGCCGGGCTAACCAAGTTAGAAATTCATATTTGGACGTCCAGAATAAACTTCTGGTTAAAAATGATGTTTGCTCCTGTGGGCTTGGCTCCACTCACGTTGTCTGATGCTTTTCAGTCCAAATGGATGCGGTCATTAAACAAGAAGTTACTGAGCCTAGGCTATTCCACTTCATCCATTCTCACTCTTGGTTATTCGAGAGCAAAATCAACTGTTTTCCAACAAATCTTAGACTCAGATTTTCAAAACCATCTAGTGGAGGCTGCACTTTATCCTGATCTTAGGTTTAACTCAAGACCATTTGCCCCCGCTCTCTATCTAGCTACCCTGACCATCCCGAAGTTTAGGAGAGCATTCACACGTGCCAAGTTCAATATTTTACCTTCGGCACTCCTGGATGGTAGGTTTAAAAAAATTCCATATGCTGAGCAGTTCTGTCCCTCTGACCAAGGGGCAGTTGAGTCAGTGGGCCACGTTCTACTTCATTGTATATTCTATTGTGATCTCCACTCAGATTTACTTACTCCCATCCTATGAAACATACCCGGTAGGGACGAGGCTTGTTATGTGGATCTTTTGCTATCTGATCATACTCCGCAAATATCAGCAAAGGTAGCTAGCTTTTGTGCTGCTGCCATACGCTGTAGAAGTAATTTGATAAATGCATAACTAACCTTAGATACAATACTGGTTTTAAAGTGAATTCGTTTACGTACTTTAATCTGGTTTTAAAAGGTAACTGTCTAGCTGGATTTCTGCTTTCCACTCCTTTTGTATTTTCACATTGTATTTTACATGCTGGTCTATGACCGAAATAAACACAATCAAACAATCATTCAGAAATGACACACATACACCCAATTCAGAAAGAAAAAACTTTACATAATCCAAGCCAAGAATTTGGTCTTGATTTATAAATAATATTGGCCCCTTTCCTAAAATTTCACTTCCAGCAGCAATGAGTCAAAGTTCTGTGTATATCTGCTTGTCAGGACTTCATTTGAAAGGACCTGGAAGGTCTGACAAATTATAATATCAAGGGATATTTGCAATGGAAGTATTCTGTTGTTATAGATTTTAAATCTAAAGATGACCTGCAGACAAGTCACGGTCAAGGCTCAGGCCCCCGAGCCAAGCTCCCGCAGCCACCCGACATGAATCACCACCAGCAACTATAGCAGCAGCAGCAGAAGCCCGGGGAGCAACAGCTGAGTGAGCCCAAGGATATGGAGTTGGAAGAGTTAGGAAATATAGAAAATGTTGGTGTTCACGGCCTCCTTCTGCTCCTCCTTGGGCCCAGCGTCAGCGCTGCCTCCAGCGTTGGTGTGTCTTCGAGGCTGTGACCAGGAGTTCGTGATGCTTCGGGTGTCAGTGATGATGGGCCGTGGCTGCTTGCAGGACTCAGTGGTCTTCAATATGAGCCACTCCAGCTTCTTCTCGTGCCACCACCAGGAGCTTGCCTTCCATGCCCCACACTTCTACCTATGCTGCCTCGGCAAGAACGGCATCCTTGTCAACTGCATGTTCCAGCGCACGGGCAGCCCAGGCCTCCAGCTGCCCCCGCATCCTTCTCTTTGCCATTTTTGGGATCCCCTGTAAGCTTTTGAGACTTTGGGGGCGATTTGTGTGCATTGGACCCTGGGTGAGAGCCAGTGTGGATGGGTGGAGACCTGGGTGAGAGCCAGGAGGTTGAGAGATGTTGATTGGAGAAGTGCAAGGCAATTGTTTTAATATTTATTTGTTAGTTTGTATTATGTATTCATCTGTATTGTCGTTTTACTGTATATTTTTTATAATATTTGCTGTTTTATCTTCTGTACACCATTTAGAGATTTTTATATATATTAAGCGGTATAGAAATGGCTTAAAATTTAAGTGCTCTCCTTTGCAGCCCTCTGTTGCTGTTGCTAGCATGTTTGGGGCAAAGATGCAGGGGTGGCAAAATACACTTCCAATGATGTTGGGAAGCCACCAGGCACCATCAAGGAAAAGATAAGGGAGCATAGGGGCCTTTTCTGAAGTTGGGTATCCTCACCCTTCCTCCTTGCGTGCTACATTTGGGAGTGGCAAGAAAATAGGAAAACCAGTTGCTAGAAAGCTTGGGGGCTGCAGAGGATTGATAGGGAAGCATTCAGAATGGGTCAAGTCTTTCCAAACTTTCTGAAAATTCTCTTTTAAAAACACAAAAAGAACAAGTCCATTGTGAATTAGGGTTGTTTTTTTTAATCAATCTTTGATGCAACTGATGTTCTGCCATGCTACTATTAAGACCAAGTTGAAACAAACACCACTGAGATTCGTGGAGAGAATAGCACAAAACCTTCAGCAAGGCATTTGTTGCTGATCCTGCAAAAGGACAAACACAGAAGTAATGTTTCCAACTACTGTGCCCCATTTCCAGGACTGGAGGAAGTAATGAAAGGACCAGCATGATCAGGCTGAAGTATTTTCACCAATGTTTAGAAGATACCAGGGAAACCTGGGTCATCACCTGTTTTCTTCATACCTGTCCAATATTTCTTTCCACAACAACAACTACGCTAGCTTTCTAAAATTTACCACCTCCAAGAATTGGCATAAAAAACATAAGAGCTGAAAGAGGTTTTAAGTAGCATTTGACTGTCAGAGTTTTTTAAAAAATGTACTATATTTTACATTGAATATTCTCAATTTTTATCTGATGTGAAATAATTACATACTGCAAGTCTTCAGGACAGGGAAGAATACCAAGAAAGAAAGCATCAAATATCTGTAGCCATTCATTAGCTAAGATGCTGAGGACATGCAACTGTTTCCAAGCTTAAGTATTCAACAGCCAGAAGCTCTAATATGGTCTAGCAAATTCCATTTCCTATACTATTATTCCCTTTCAAAACTTTCAAGAGGCTGCTATGAGAGTGGGTGGATCATTCATCTGATTTGTAAAGATGCTCTTATGCTTGCATTGCTAATTGCTTTTTTTCCACATTTATATGAATATTAAGCCTTTTTCCCTTTCCCTTTTCAATAGAGCCAACCAAATAAAGTGTAGACAGCCAAATCAAGATCCAAAATGGTCAATCATGCCACTGGATGAACAAAAGGAACCCAGCCAAAATTGCTTCTTTACATATTTGGAAGGCATTCTCCCAAAGCCCTATGAATAACATGTATTTAATTTACATGATTTATTTGGGCCAGGGTGGGGGGACTACTGCTAACTGACTCTCCCTGGAAATTACTTTAACATAGGCATGCTTAAGAGTGATCACAGCCTTACCAAAACATGTTGTAGGCTGCAATCCAATACACACTTACCTGGGAGTAAATCCCACTGAATCCAATGGAGCTTACTTCTTAGACATGTACTGGATTGCAGCCTTAATCTCTATGGGTAATATCCAATGTTAGTCATACTCAGAGGAGAGCCACTGAAATCAATGGATAAAAATTGTGTAAGCCCATTGACTTCAATGGATCTACTCTGAGTATGACTAGCATTGGATATTACACACAGAGATTAAGGCTGCAACTAACACAGTTGTCAAAATAAAGCCTGTCAAGATTTCCACAAGGATCATAAATGGTTAAAATCTACATTTTATTTTTAATTAAAATACAAATCACCTATAATCATAAATCTCTAAGGTATTTACAACACAATAAAATACATAACATACATATTTTAAAAAAGCAGAGTATTAAAAATGAGCAGATAAAACTATCCTTTAGAGGGAGTGCTACCCCACAGAGAGTAGGTAATTGGCTAATCTCTTGGATCCAAAAACCACTCAGCCACAGTAGCCCTATCTTGCCAGGATTCAAGAACAACATATTGGTCCTCATTTTGCCCACCACTAAATCCAGGCACTGATTCAGGGCCTGTACAGTCTGTCCTGATTCAGGTGTTACAGAGAAACAGAACTAAGTGTAATCAGCTTACCGATAACACCTTGTTCCAAATTCCCTAATGACTGCTCCCAAATGCTGAATAGCACTGGAGGCAAAACACTCTCCCAATGCTATTCTCTGAAACTGACCCCGAAGGTAGGAACAGAGCCACTGTAAAACAGTGCCTTAAATTCCCATCTCAAGGAGCTGGCTCACTGACCATAGTCAATGGTATCAAAAGCCAGAGATCAATGAGAAACAATAGGGTCCCACTCCCCCTTGTCCCTCTCCTGATACAGACTACCAATCAGGGTGACCAAACTGATTCAGTTCTCGACACAGGCTGAAATTGGTCCAGAGAATTAGTTTCCTCCAAGAATGACTGCAACTGAACCACCACAAACCCACCACAAAACTACCATGACTGAGCAGTAGTTATCACATATCATAGGTCCAGGGTGGGCTTTTTTAGGAGTAATCACACCACCTCCTCTTTCAAGGCAGCGAAGACTGCCCCATCTTGTAATGAAGCATTAACCACATCCAGGACCCACCCATTGAGACCTTCCCTGTTAGCTTTAAGAAGCCATGGTGGTTGAGAGGGCATATGGCAGAATGCATTGATGCAGTGACCTTGTCCACGTCATCAGGCTAAAAAAGCTGAAAATGTTCCCACAAGACAGGGCAATAAGTTGTGTCGGGGGATCCAGAGCGGGAAATGCAATAGCTCAGTGGTAGACCATATGGTTTGCATGGAGAAGGTCCCACGTTCAATCCTTGGCATCTTTGGGTAGGGCCAGTAGAGATTCTAGTCTGAAATCCTGGAAAGCCACTGCCAGTCAGTAATCTAAGTATAAGGTAGCTTCCTATGTTCCTGATACTGCTGGAACTGTGGCATCCAACTCTCCAAACAGCTGACCAGCTTTATCCACAAAAGTGCTCAGTGAACATACCACAGCAAGCCTCTGATGAATCCAGGGCACCATTGGCTGAATTAGCAGTCAACAGGTTGCAAACAGTTTTGAGCACCTCTGCCAGACAGCTACTCGAGAATGCAATGGAATTTTAAGTCCAAAGCTAATGAATTTATTAATACTTCAAATTAAGTCTCTGTTCAGGTTAAAACAAAACATGTACATTTAGATGCACAAAAACAGAATTTCAATGCAGGAGGTATTCATAGCAGTCATTAAAAGTAGTAATCAAATAATCCAGCCTACACATAACCTTTCTAAACTTACTATTCCACATACATTTTTACTAACTTGCCTATCCACACATGCGTATGTTAATCATTTACGTCATAAGAAAAATAAATAAAAACAAATGAACACAGGCCACCTGGAAATCATTGCCAGCTACCACATGCAGCTTGGCTCTTCCAGAGCTTGGAAAAGTTACTTTTTTGAACTACAACTCCCATCAGCCCCAGCCAGCTGGCTGGGGCTGATGGGAGTTGTAGTTCAAAAAAGTAACTTTTCCAAGCTCTGCTCTTTACAAACCATAAACAGCATATTTGCTGGCCATAAGAAGGTAAATTTCTCAGGAACAGAAATATATTTAAAAGAATGTGGTCTGGAAAGTTGGTGTAAATTTCCTTATTAGCACACAATTATTTTTGTATTAATGCATCTAAAACAATTTGCTATGAGTTGTTAACAACCATTTACATTCAGCTCAGACGAGTCTGATTTTATCTTTCTGTGGGCCTGTCCATACGACAGTATAATCTGCAATGTTATCGCTTTGTGTCCTCATTAATTCACTGTCATCCATACGACGTTGCAAGCTAGTACAGATTTTCGTATTCACAAATCCGCATTACAAATACCACCGAAAAACCAATATGCTTTCCTAAACCAATAATCAATTGCACTAACATCTGTGTGCTCGGACACAATGCCACAGACTTTCCTGCAATAGGCAGTCCATGGGTGTTCCTCCGTCATATGCCAAGCCCCTCATCTCCTTCTCACCCAATAGCACATCCACAAACCTGCACATGCGTGAGAATTAAAAATATATACATTTCTGTGCTCTTCTGAAAAAGTGCACAAAAAGCAAACAACTATTATGGACCAATCACTGAAAAGGGGTGGACATAGGGGAGTGACCAATCATAAAGCAATTTAGAAAAAAAATAAGCCCACATGTACTGTTGTTGTTACAATAACCCAACCACAAACAGGACATGTATGGATCTCAAGGCCACCAACCGAACATGGAAAACACAGATTTTGCGGTTAGGTATGGATGGGCCCTGACACTCTTGCTGGTAAACTACCAGGTCATCTTTATTCCTGTGGTTGGTAAGAATGGACAGAATGACCTTTCACCACACTAATGCAGTCTGGGAGGAGAAAGCTCTATATCTGCTCATCCTCTGACTGATTGATGTTCTTCCTGGGAGAAAGGAGGTCGAAACTCCCAGTGGCAGACATGAGAGTGTCTTTCCCCTTAGCATGTCAAGCTAGCAGGTTCCCTGCAGCTGTACAGACTCTGAGCTAGCCATATCAACCTAATTTGTTTCCCTACCTAAGCAGGCTTACAGGAAGTGTGCCTCTCATGAGCTCCAAGAAGAACTCAAGGGATGTACAGGTATTGTTTTGATGATGTCCGGATGGGTTTCCCCCACCAGCTTGACCCTAACTTTGCAGCCTGTGAGACACACATACTTGCTTTCCATTGTGGAATTGAGTTCTCTCGTCTTCATCTGTCCAGACCAATAGGTCAAACAGTGGAGCAGCTTCCTTCCCTTAGCTCAAAAAGGATTGTTTAACCAAGGAATGGAGTAACCATGAATTCCTGAATGTCCATGAGAGGTGTGTCTTATTATTCAAGTGGGCAGTTTTCTCTTTGAATTTCAGCAGACTGTACATTTATTCATAAATTCATCCATAATTTGTATAACCCTCTGTTATTTTTATATATGTAATGTTATATGTAATACAACATGCACATAAACAATAAACCAAAATACCAACTCACCAAAAGAAAGAAAAGAACAACAATCTCAATCAATAAATCTTAGTTGGCGCAAAGCTAGATACAGGTTGCCAGCTAGATACAGAATCATGAATGAACATTCATATAAACTAATGTATGAAATTACTTTTTTGCTGCATATACATGATAGTACCAGAGTAGAGATGCTGGTGGGCTAGGGACTAGATGTCATGAGTGGAATGCATGGACCACTGTAATATGTAATACCTAGGACTGGGGTGCTGTCAAAGTTAGTAAAAAAAAAGCAAACAAATTGTATGACAATGGCACTTGGACTGGATGGACGGAAGGAATTGAACATGGAGGAGCTGACAAACACATCTGGGAAATGTTCCCTTTTGGTGAAACTGTAGCCAGTTCAAGGTGAGGTGCTAGTGGGGGGAAATACATGGAAAGTTAGTTTCTATGAAAGGCTCTGCTGCTACAGAGAAAGGTCCATCTGTATCAAGAAGGGTATTCTCCACCTGATGTACATAACATGGTACATCTCTATGAGCCTTTATTCTACGATTCATGCTTTCAGACTAAATGGACCATCCCTCCACAAACAACAAGATTAAACTTCAATGGGATTTTTCACCAACGTCTGTTATAGGCTGTTATAATGCAGACAGAAGGCAAAGCATTTTTTTAGACAATACATGAAAAGATTAAGAAGCACCACTATCCGTAATAGCAAGAGAACTGAAACAGAAAAGTGACTTTTAAAAAAGAATGGCCCAGAAAAGGATTCTTCAACAGTGTACCACAATATTCAAAGGAGATTAAGACACAGTGATGCCCAACTTATTACATACTGTATTTACTACTCAAGAAGAAGCAAGCAAAAACAAGGTAGTTAAATGAAAGGTCAAAGACTACTGACACTGCAATCGCACACATGCCAACTCAGGAGTAAACCCCACTGAGTTCAATATGGCTTACTCAGAGGTAAGTGGGCACAGAATGGCCACCTAAATGGAAAAACAGTCATGATGGTACTTCCAGCAATTTAAGGCAATTGTCCCCTCTGTAGGATGCATACCTTAACGTGGTGAGGGGGTTTGAGAGTGTTGAAGAAGCTGAGAGCAATGCCGTCAAGAGGCTAGACTCCTAGCAGAGGCACCCAAGGCAGAATGGTCAAAGCTGAGACACCAGACTAAGATGCATCCAAACTCAGAGGAAGGCAATGGTAAGCCACCTCTGAATACCTCTTACCACGAAAACCCTATGAACAGAGTATCCAAAATGCAACACAAGATAGTGCTGGAAGATGAGACCCCCAGGTCAGAAGGCACTCAATGAGCTACTGGGGAAGAACAAAGGACAAGTACGAGTAGCGCTGTGACTAATGACGCAGCTGGGTCAAAGCAGAAAGGAAGCCCAGAGGCTGATGCGCACAGATGCGAAAGGAGAGTCTGGAGTTGTACGACGCACACAATAGGAACATGGAATGTGAGAAGCAGGAACCAGGGAAAGTTAGAAGTTGTCAAGCAAGAAATGGAGCGTATCAACATTACAATACTTGGCTTGAGTGAATTAAAAGGGACGGGAATGGGACATTTTCAATCAGGCAACCACAAAATATTTTATGCAGGAAATGAGAAATTAAGAAGAAATGGGGTTGCTTTAATAGTGAGAAGTCATGTAGCAAAAGAAATTAAGAACTACAACGCAAGGTCTGAGCGAGTGATATCAGTGAGATTAAACGGGTTAACATAACCATCATCCAGATCTATGCTTCAATAGCAAACGCAGAAGAAGAGGAATTGGAGAGATTTACACAGAAGTACAGGAAGACATTGATCACAAACCAAAACAAGATGTGCTCATAATCATGGGAGACTGGAATGCAAAAGTAGGGAACAGAGAAGAACTAGGAATTGTGGGGAAATGGGGCTTAGGAGACAGAAATGAAGCAGGAGAAAGGCTTATTGAATTCTGTGAAGCCAATAATTTGTTTCTTGCAAACACATTTTTCGACCAACCGAAAAGACGACTGTACATGTGGGCCAAATGGTCAATATAGGAATCAAATTGATTATATAATTGGTAGCAGAAGATGGAGAAGTTCCATACTTTCTACAAAAACAAGAACAAGAGCAGACTGCGGTACAGATCATGAATTGGTCATATCGAAAATCAGAGTAAAGCTAAAGAAGAAAAACAAAGCAATCATAATGCCACAATACAATTTAAATAACATCCCAGAATAATAGATATATCAAATAAGGAACAGGGTTGAGGCTTTAAACTTAGTTGACAGAGAACCAGAAGAACTTTGGAATGAAGTCAGAGACATTATCCGGGAAGAATGCAAAAAGACAATACCTCTAGTTAAAAAGACAGAAAGACCTCAATGGATGACTGAAAAAACTCTTAAAATTGTTAGAGAGAAGGAAAGCAAAAGCAGAAGCAGACAGGAACACGGTCAGAACCCTAAATGCAACAATACAGTGACTAATACATAGGGACAAAGAGAACTATTACAATAGTTATTGTATGGAAATAGAAGAGGACAACAAAAAGGGAAGAAAAAGAGCCCTATTCCAAAAGATTAGAGAAATGAAAGGGAAATTTAAACCAAGAGTAGGGATGTTGAATAATCAACAGGGGAACACACTGACTGACCAAGATGAAATAAAAGGAAGATGGAAGCAATACACTGAAGAACTCTATAAAAGAGATGCCAGGATGACAAATTCATTCATGGATTCGTGTAGGATTCATGGATTCATTCATGTCGATCATGAAAAACTATGGAATGCTTTAAAAGAAATGGGGGTGCCACAGCTTTAAAAGAAATGGGGGTGCCACAGCTTTAAAAGAAATGGGGGTGCCACAGCTTTAAAAGAAATGGGGGTGCCACAGCTTTAAAAGAAATGGGGGTGCTACATCTGATTGTCCTGATGCACAACCTATACTCTGGACAAGAGGCTACTGTAAGGACAGAATATGGTGAAACTGATTGGTTCCCAATCGGAAAGGGTGTGAGACACAGTAAGGCCAAACAAGAGATGGATTGATTCCATAGAGGAAGCCACAGACCTGAACTTACAAGATCTGAACAGGGTGGTTCATGACAGATGCTGTTGGAGATCGCTGATTCATGAGGTCGCCATAAGTTGTAGTTGACTTGAAGGCACATAACAACAACAACAACAAGGCAATTGTCAAGATTATTAATGTTATTACAGGAAGTTTTCAAAATGTAATTGTTGTGTCTCATTTTAGTCTTGTTTATTTAGCTTAGTTCATTTCTTTAACTTCTGGTTCACTTGTCAACTGTTTAATTTGGAAGACATCCCTCAGAATAGTTTGCCATTCTTACATCAAACTTTTTCCTTCCCCTTTCTGAAGGTATTTGAGGTATTAAGGAAATGGAGTGTGGAAATAATTCCCAAATACCTCCTGTTGTAATAATAATAATAATAATAATAAATTTAATTTCTGTGTCGCCTATCTGGCCAATGGCCACTCTAGGCGACGTACAAAATTGTTAAAACACAATATGATAAAATACAGTAATACAATATAAAAACAGTATAAAAGCAATACAGCTGCAACAACAATATTAAAACAGGGCAGGAGGCATTTCAGTCATAGCAATTAACCCTCCCCGGAGATCCCGAAGGCCTGTTGAAAGAGCCAGGTCTTTAAGGCTTTCCAAAATACATTTAGGGAAGAGGCGTGCCGGGGATCTTGTGGGAGGGAGTTCCAGAGGGTGGGGGCCGCCACTGAGAATGCCCTCTCTCTAGTACCCGCCAATCTAGCTGTTTTTGTCAGCGGGATTGAGAGAAGGCCCTGTGTGGCCGATCTTGTTGGGCGGCATAATTGGTGGCATTGAAGGCGCTCCGTAAGATAAACTAGGCCGAAACCATATAGGGATTTAAAGGTTAATACCAACACCTTGAATTGGGCTCGGAAAACAACTGGAAGCCAGTGTAGATTGACCAACACTGGTGTGATGTGATCCCGGCGGCGATTGTTCGTAAGTATTACTTATGAAACAGAACACCGTAATTCTAAATATCAAGGAGGAAATAATTTCACACAGATGCAGTCCAAATGAAATGATCATTATGGAGCCAGACTGCATTTCTTTTTATAGTTGCTTTAATTATTAAACAAAGAAAGTTGTGGAATGCTTCAGTGTCCTACTAATTCCATGCTGGAGAAGTTCTTTTAAACGCCACTGGTTTTTAATTATACTGCTGATGAGAGTCCAAAACACTTCCAGAACGAAGCTCTTCAGATAAACTACTGCAATCCTAACCACCACCTTTATTTCCCCTATGTCAGTCCTATGCAGTCTTGAGTGCTCTCAAGTCCAATTTCTTTGGAGATAGTGTAATATAGCAATGGAATCCTTAATAAGAGAAGCCATGTCAACTGGACTATGCATAAAATGGACAGCAGGGAATTCAGGCAAAAGGAGCCTTAGGGAACAAGCTAGCTGTGAATTGTAACAAGTATTATGGACCAGTGTGCCAAAAACAGCCCTTTAGTGCCACAATAGGCCTAGGATGGGCAAATCTGTCAATTTTGATTTCTCTCAGTTTCACATTTTTCCAATCTGAAGTTTGGTTCTCCACATTTCCACATCAGTTTGCAATTTTTTAAAAATTCCTCAAGAAAATTCAGTAGCATTTTAAAGTAAATCTCTCCATATATTCATGTTTCAATGCAATTTTGCCAAATATACACATTTTGGAAATAATTTCCCTTAATATCAAGCTTTCTAATGTTATTTTCACCAGCATATATATTTTATGCACGTTTCACCCTGGTAAATGCATTTTTGTATACATTATTTGGTTGGAGAACTATACTACAAAATTTGGAAAGTGCAAATAGTTGCGTTTCAGTTCACATATTGTTTCAGGAAGTGTGAATTAAGTAAGTTCACCTTTAAATTTTCATAATAGTTGGTGATCTGTTTTAATTTTTGCATGGTTTTTATTGTAATTGTAAACTGCTTTGATATTTTTATGAAATTGTAATATACAAATATATAATTGAAATTGTAGTATACAAATAAATAAAAATAAATTATTAGATTTATATACTTAAACATTTCTAAGCAGTTTACAAGCATCAAATCAATTATAAAATCCATATACAATTAAAATACAAAATAAAACAATTCCATCAAAAAATATCCATATTCAAAATATACAATAAAGCATACCTATTTTAAAGCATAATTATTAAACAGTTAAAACAACAACTAAGACAGTTAGATCAAGAAGTTCAGGTTAAGCAGAATGCTTGCCTAAACAGGTGTGTCTTCAAGAGTCACAGATGGGGATGGGTGGGGCCTATCATATTTCAGCAGGGAGGGCATTCCACAACACCAGTGCCACCAATGAAGAAAGTTGTCTCCATGTTAACCCAAGCCAACAGGGGTGTAGACTTTTCAATTTTCGGGGGGGGGGCAACCCTAGGAAAAGGTGGGTGCAGGCTAGCGGTTATAGTGATATCTTAGCTGTCTCCCGCTGTGTCCTGTCTTTGAAATTTCCTTATAGGATGCTCACTTTAAGATCTGCAAATGTACATGCATGTACATAGGACAAACAGGTTAGTCTCTACACAAGAGAAGAAATGGACACAAATTTAACATTAAGAAAGGTAACACAGAAGAGCCCACAGGGGAACATTTTACTTTTCCTGGCCCTTCAATTGCAGGAGTCTTCTTTCTCCTTCATTCATAAGGGTGACTTAACAATATGAATTGACTAAATTATAGCATCATGGGTCATTTTATTTGGTAAAGGCATGTTGTAGTCTCTGCATCACTACAGAGTGCCAATCAGATGTTATGCACTATGTCAGTTTCTGCGCAATGTAGTTATAACTATTGGCATTCTTCATCTTATCACTTCAGATTTTTAACCAAGTGCTTGTCCCTATAGCCATATTCCAAAGGAAAATCCAGAGTCATGTCACCAGGATTTTATATATCTTTCTTTTCTAACACACTGATTAAAAATTTCACCTTAAAAACACAGACATTCAAAACAAACTGGTAATAAAATATCATAATTAGGTCTATGGTGCATGATTGCAATCCTGTGCATAGTAACCTGAGAGTAAGCACCATTGAACTCAGTATAGGTTCAACTTGCAAAACACATTTAGCTTTAACATGTTACTTGCTGCTGAGCAACAGATGTCATAATATGCTTTGTCAGTTACCAAATCGTAAGAGAGCCACTCATAGGTTCTTTTCCAAGTATCTTGTACTGTCATCCTTTCAGATTAGGCACTCTCATCTTGGAAGACGCTCCCTCCCCCTTAGCCAAGATTCTTGTCCAGGAAGTAGTGGAGATTTCTCCTGGCCCTGCCTTCAGGTCTCCACTGCAGGATCATAGAATAATAGAGTTGGAAGGGTCCTACAAGGCCATCAACCCCCTGCACAATGCAGGAATCCAAATTCAAGCATACCCAATGGGTATTGTAGGTGTACTTTCACCAGTGGAAGCATCAACCTCAGAATGTGCTTTCCGCTTTCTAATAACAAATCTATCCATGGCAAATTGGTGAGAATGGTGGACTGAACACAATTCAAAGGAAAATATAAACATTCTGGAGGAGAACCACTGTTGCAACTACCCTAGACCCCTGTATATTCACTGATTTAAAAAACTGCCAGTTTAAGACAGCTTTTCCCAACTAGTGGGCCACCAGATGATGTTGGACCACAATTCCCATCTTTCCTGACCATTGGCAATGCGGCTGAGGCTGATGGGAGTTGTGGCCCAACAACATCTGGTGGCCCACTAGTTGGGAAAGGCTGGTTTAAGACTAGGGTTAATGTTATGTCATGTTGGTTCAAGCTGGCCAGCTGAACAAACTCACGTTAGCTGACAAAAACCCTCTCTCATACCCACTCTTTTAAGCAGTTTGACATTGTTTCTTTTTGTCTAAATTGCATATAAAAATAGGAGGGCTATCTGTGTTAGTGCATAGTATCAGTAAAAAACAAAGAGTCTATGGCACTTTAAAGACTAATTGTATTTATTTAAAAAGACATAAGCTTTCTTAGGCCAGCACCTACTTCCTCAGATGAACGAGTGAAGATTCAGGCAGGGGGGCAAGAACATGGATAAAGGAGGCAGCAGCAGAATGGAGATAAAGAACTGTGGAGGTGAAAGATGGCTCTGTGTGTGTGTCTGTGTGTGTGTCTGTGTGTGTGCATTTGCACTTGGCACACAAAGCTGCCTCCATCGCCCTCCCTGGTTACTTTGCTGCATTTGCAGTGTTTTAACTTTTTTGCATCTCAAGGAAAATGTTTGCTTGGGTGGGTGTCCCTTAGTTGATGGCAGGGCAGGGTCCAGGAGGTGGTTAAGTGAGACAGAATATGCTTGCTGGTTAAGAGTGTGTGTGTGTGGGGGGTTGCACTTGGTTTGACGTGCAAAGATCTGAGTGGTGGCCTCTGCCTCCCTTCCTGCCTCACCAGCGGAGAGACCACCACTGCTATCTTATGGATAAAAATAATTATTCTCCTACCCCGTGTGTGTTTTTATTTTTAATGTTGTTTTAGGCAACTTAGGTGTGCAGCAGCCAAGGCCAGCACCTTGTAGGCATTAGTTTTTTTAAAAAGTAACTTAAGTGTAATTGTAGGGATTACTTTTGACTAACGGTAAAGTAATCAATTCCTTTCAGAACAATTGTAATAGTAACGGTAATTTATTCCTTTTGGGGGTCATATAAGATAATTTATTCCTTTTTAAAAGTAATCTTCCAAGCTCTGCTTGGAATGAAGGACAGTGGAGACTGTGGTGTCTTTATGATATATGGTTTATTTACACATGTACAACCTGGACATAAGATGGAGGCTGCTCTCAGCCTTAACACTCCAACAGAACTTGCAGATCTTGCTTCCCCATTATGTTTCTAGGGGAGTCCCCAAAGCCATAGCTTGGGATTCAGCATAGAGAGAAAGCCCCTCTCTGTCTTTATAGCTTCAAACTCACACACATAGATAATTTCCTGCCCCAGCCAGATGATGCTGGGACGTTTACCCTTGTTCCTATGGCAGCATATATTTCATTGGCTAAATCCTTACACATGTTATTGGGGCACTTGATGGACCTGGCTGGACCCATTAGCTTAGGAAAAGAACTGGTTTAACTAATTCAGCAGGTTTCTGTGCTAACTCCATTTATACAAGTTCAAAATTAGAGGCTGGAAAGGGGACCCAAAGACATTATCCAGACCAACTCCACAATCCTATAACAATAGTCAACTTCCTGGCCATTCAATTGCAGATCTTAAAGTCATTAAGCTCAGCACACAAGAGCTTAAGTTCAAAACAATCTCAAGATGGCACATGACTCCACTTAGATTAAAAATAACAAAAAAAATGGTTTTTTATTGTAAAATCAGGATGTCTTCGCAGAGGATCCCTAGTGAAGCTTTACCAACAGCACAATCCAAACTATATCTACTCAGAAGTAAGTCCTCTTGAGTTCTATGGGGGCTTAGTCCCTTAGTATGTGTGTTTAGAATTGCAGCCTTCAGGGCATCCATCTTTACTCCCGCATGCTCCCATCTAACATCTCCACAACATTAGGCTCCTTTCTTCCTACAGTGGCCTTCTGGTGACTGGCCTGGCCTGAAGGCACTTAAACCCTTCTTGCAAAAGCAAGTAGGCTAGATTAAATGTTCCCCACCCAGGCTCCATCTTTTAGCTAAGATGTCTAGTTTAATTTTCAGTCAGATTTTTTTTTAATTGTACGTTCCAAGCAACTGTGATTGATGCTTAATGTATCATGCTTAATGACATCACTCGGGCCCGCCCCTAAAATCTCAGGTTTTGGGAAGCTTCTGACCTGGCAACCCTACTCTTGACTCACCTAGTTCAGTCATTTTTACAGCTTTGCAGTCTGTTGCTCCAAAGAAAGTGAGTGGAGCCAGGGTTAAGGAGTAAGCCACCTTGTGAGGGCCATAGGCCATATTTAAGAATATAAATTGTTAACAAACACTGGCAAACAGGAACAAGGCTCGAAAGAATTATGAAAATTGCAGTATGACACAACAGAGAGATATAGCAGTCCTTTGCTGCAGCGGCTGTTGGGACTGAGTCCACCATGTGAATGGGCCAGTACTGCCTGGCGTTTTACACCAATGCAAGCCAATAACCATCAGGCTATGGCAAAACTAGCTGGATTCCATTTGCTGATATTAATGACCTTACTAGGCAGTGGAGGGGAAGATTTCCCCCCCGTAAGCTGGTCCAGAGTAATTTAGAGCTTTATATACAAGTAGCAGGACCTATAAACTGCCTCAGTGGCTAATAGGCAGCCAGTGCAGATCCTTTAGTACTGGCATATGTGCCTGCACCACTCACCACCCAGACAATGACATTCTGTACCAGCTGTAGCCTCCAGACCAGCCATAAGAGAAGTCCCATGTAGAGAGCATTATAGTAGTCTAATTGTGAGGTCATCAATGCATGTGTCACCATAATCAAATGATGGCACTGTACACTCCCATTGGCTTCATATAGATGTTAAATAGCATTGGGGACAAAACAATGCCTTGTGGCTCACAAGATGTCACAAAAGTAGGAGCGGAACTACTGTAACACAGTGCCTTCAACTCCCAGTCAATGCAGATAATCTAGGTGGATACCATGGTCCATATAAAAGGCAATTGATAAATCCAACAGCAGCAACAGGGTTGCATTCCCTGTCTCTCCCTTGAAGGAGGTCATCTGTCAAGGCGACCAGGACTGATTCTGTGCCAAACCTAGGCCTGCATCCAGGCTGGAATGTTCTAGACAGTCTTTCTTCTAAAAGTGCCTGAAGCACTGCCACCACTCTGTCAAACACCCTGCCCATAAAGGGAATATTAGAGACTGGGCTAAAACACCTCAGGATCCACAGAGGACATTTTTAGGAGTAGGTGTATCACAGCTACCTTCAAGGTGGTTGGGACCACCTCCTCATGCAAGGATGTGTAAACCTCCCCCTGGACACACCCAGTAATCCCTCTCCCAACAGATAAGTCAGGATGGGCAAGAGTCAAGAGAGCAAGTGGTGGGGCTGCTGGCCAGAAGTACCTTGTCCACACCCTCAGGCCTCAACAGTTGGAACTGATTCCACAGAATTGGATAAGACAGTGCACTGGACACATCATCAGAGACTGTATTAGCAGTGGCATCAAGATCAGTGTGAAGACGAATGCTTTGTCCTCAAAGTGCCTAGCAAACTTATCAGAGTAGGCCTTTGATGGTTCTAGTGCTCCACTAACTGGAGCAAGTAACACCAGCTTTTATACCACACAGAAGAGCTCTGCTGGGCAACTACTTCAGATGAAATAGAGGCAGAAATTTGGCTCTTTTTTACTGCCATTATCACTTTGCAATAGGTGCGGTTGTGCTTTCTAACCACTATTCAGTCAGTTTCACACTGTCTTGTGCCACTTTCGCTCTAGCCTGCTTCATTGCTCATTGTTGTTGTTATGTGCCTTCAAGTCAATTACAACTTATGGCGACCCTATGAATCAGCGACCAGTAGCATCTGTTATAAACCACCCTGTTCAGATCTTGTAAGTTCAGGTCTGTAGCTTCCTTTAGGGAATCAATCCATCTCTTGTTTGGCCTTCCTCTTTTTCTACTCCATTTTGTTTTTCCCAGCATTATTGTCTTTTCTAGTGAATCATGTCTTCTCATGATGTGTCCACATTATGATAACCTCAGTTTCATCATCTTAGCTTCTAGTGATAGTTCTGGTTTAATTTGTTCTAGCACCCAATTATTTATCTTTTTTGCGGTCCATGGTATGCACAAAGCTCTCCTCCAGCACCACATTTCAAATGAGCTGATTTTTCTCTTCTCCACCTTTTTCTCTGTTTCATTTTGCTCATTGCTCTGATGGCTGATAGCTCTGGTGAAAACCATGGAGCACAGCAAGTTCTGCTGTGTGAGACTAGGCACTCTGAAGTGAGTGGGTCCCAGGGCAGGTTACAACAACTTTAAAACACATAATTAAAACATGACAGGAAGCATAAGGAGGCAGGCATTAGGACTCCCAATTCTAAAACTAGAGGTTGCAATAGCTAGGCAGAAACATGAATTAGTGTTAGGGAATGGGAATGCTTAAGGAAAGTAGGCAATAGGAGACAAAGTAGAGGAAACTGGTCAAGGACAAGTTAAGCTCATGTTTGCTCCTGGTTGAGCATGGTGGGTGTCAAATGGGAGGAAGCGGGCACCGCAGACCTGACCAGTGACACTGTTAGGGATGGACTCTGGGCCCATATCCTGGACCCACACAGCCTAGGGGGGCCAAATGATGCCCTAAGCCAGAAAGTGAGCAGCAGCAGCCTGCTAGGAAGTAAAACACTGTGCTGGCTGACTCCATCTCACTGCTTTGTCTCTGAGGCTCCAGCTGTCTGCTATTTTAATATAAATCATTTTCGCTCTAGAGTGAAAGTGAGCTCAGCCAATCATAAGCTATGTTACAGACACAGGGCCAATGGGGGTACCAGTGCAGCAAGGGGCCAGACACCCTGCCAGACACCCTGCCTTGCCCCCTGCTTCTCCAGACAGCTAGGGAGAGAGAAGAGCACCAACAACCATCACAGATTAAAGGACAGGACAGCAGCAGAAGGAAGAGATAAAACAGGGCAATATGTGAGCAGAGCAGCCAGGGTAGTGGAAGACCTTCAGGGGTGTCCTGAATCTGGCAGTGCCTCTGGACTTTCCCATCACCTAAAGACTCTGTTTCCTCTCATGTCCTTTTGAATGTTTTCTGTAACCCTACTCCTGCCTCTTGGTGTGGGTAGAGGAGGCATTGTAGTTGCTGCAGGTATCATATAGGAGACACGAAGCTGGTAACTATTAAGAAAAATATATCAAACTCAAACACTGCAGAAAAAAGTAACTTTGAAGAACAAAGAAATGTTCCTTTGTTAGGAAAAAAAAGAGAATAGAAAAATGAAAGAATAACTGGGCTACAGATAAATAACACATAGCTGCAACTAATTCATACCAGTGTCAGAACATTTTCGCTAAACACCACTGAAAAACTAGCAAGAAGAAGATGCAGTGAAAAAGAAAACAGGCTTTGTTGAGAAAATTTGGGGGAACACAGCAATCTAAAAATGTTGGGACACACAGTAGAAGATTTCAGTTTCCTTCCAGCAACAGTTTGCAACAGATCAGATATGATGAGCCATAAAAGGCACAATCTAAGAAGGGGTTCCTAGGTCTCACTAAAATTAACAGGATTTTTCTGCCTTCTGCCCTGGCTGGCATGAGCACTGAGATTGTAATGTGGTGATGGCTCCGCCATGGCGCCACGCCCAACCACTTTCAAGACAGGATTTGGATTCTCCTTTCACAAATTAAGATGGAACACTGCAATCTTATGCATACATACCACTGAACACACTGAGGCTTACTTCAGAGTAAGCATAGATGGGATTGGGCTGGAAACAGGATTTAAGTGTACCTCACAATTTGGATTGCATCTCACTGGTGTTTTTTACTTGTTAATCAATATATAGGTCACGAACAGATACACACACATATCGGTATAATGTGTATACTAATTAATTTTAACAATGCCCCCCCCCGTGAAAATAAAAACAACCAGTTGTTTTTGGAATGTTTGATTGCTCAATAAATAGCATAACTCTGGAAAGCTAGCAGCTTATCTTCCCCAGATAGCTGATGATTTTACAACCTGAAATATCATACCACGTTCAGGCTGCAATTGGAATCATCTTTGCGCCGGTTTGGGGGTTGGGTGGAAGTGTTCCTCTGCCCAGTCCTGCTAACTTCTACTGGGTCCTGAGCTGGCCCCACTGCTGTCATTTGATGGCATCAGCCCCAATCTGGGCCTGATTGCTGTGCCAACTCTAGGCTGGCACAGCGATTTGCCTGCCCCCTTGCCTTCTGCCTTGGCCAGCATGAGTGATGTGGCTCTGCACACACAGAGTGGTAGCTCCACTGCTCCATTGCACCCTGCAGTTGCCCAGCTGGGGTTTGAATGGTCGGTCACAGATTAGGACTGAAGGCTGAAACCCTATGCATATTGACCTGGGAGTATGCATTCTTGAATTTGCCAGGTACTTGCTTCAGGTTAAACACAGATAGGATTGAGATGGAAATAAGAGTTCCCAAGCTTTCTCTTTAACATTTTAGATCAACTGCAGGTGAGTGATCTTGGCGATTGTATCATGGTTTTTTTTTTGTATGTACTTTTTGTTTAAAAGATATTTCTTTCATTTTGTTACTTAAAACGTGGACTTTTATTATTGCCCATAGCAGTACTAGCATTGTCTGGTTTTGAAAGTGGGATTTGTATTCTATTTCTTATCTTGATTCTTGCATTAATTCCTTTTCATTGGGATTTGTAAACCACTTGGAGGTTTCTGTTGAAATACGAAACGGTATATAAATTAAGCAAACAAACAAACTGTCTGAAGTATATGGAGTATCCAGTTCTCTCTTTACCTCTAATTACTTTTGTCACTTATGTGTGTAATATAACGGATCGGCCTGGTTTGCACAACACTTTAAATATGAATGCACAGAATGCTCATGCATGCTACTGGATTCATGGCCACTTTGCTCCTCCCCCAACTCCTGCTGCTGCCAAGGTACCAGGAGCTTAGCCATGATCCACTTTAGCATGATGTCTGACCTGGGCTCATAGTTTGTTTATCTCCAAAAAACCACGAGCAGTAATCAAGGCAAAGGGAAGGGCATTCCAAAGAGCAGGGACAATGACAAAAAATGCCTTATTTCAGGTCACTGCCCAGTGATATTCTGTAGAGTGTGGTGACATGAGTAAAATTTCTGCAGATGATCTAATACCTTACAGGTCTATATGGAGGTAGTTGTTCCTTCAGGTAACCTGGTCCTGAGTTTTTTATATCATTTATAAGCTTTGATTTAAATAAATCTTCCCATTTTTTTTAGTTGAATGTTAGCTTTAAAAAAAATAGCAGATGCAAGAAGCCTCAAAACCTAAAAGTATCAGAAGGTAGACACTGCTAAAACAGATCATTTACTTGTTGAATGTGTCTTACATCCACATCAAAATGAGATTTGTAATAGATGATCTGTTTGTCAAAATCATTGAGCGCCATCAGCCAAAGCATCTTACGAATATCACTTCTTGTCAGTGATTATTAGTCAATGATGCAAAACAAGAACATTTTAGACAATATGTTTTAATACTCATATATTATAAAGCACAACAAATGTAATTGCCTAATTCCTGCCCATCAGATACAATTACAATAAAAATAAGTTTCTGCACACTTTGGGATCATACTCTGAGCAAACAAGACATTTTATTGCACAATTTTTCCATACAAATTTATTTATTTATTTTGTATCCCGCCCTTCCTCCCAGCAGGAGCCCAGGGCGGCAAACAAAGCACTAAAACACCATAAAAAATCATAAATACTACAATAAAATTATGACAATGGGTTGTATTCAAAATAGGGCTAAGGAGATTGGTCCATCAACACAAGCATGTATGTTTGCCCATTGGAACTATCTCCCCTCTCCTTCTCTCATATGCTGTTCAGGGGGGGGAGAGTGGGGGAAGGAATGGGGAAAAGGCCCTGTTGCACTAGTGGGAATTCTTGCACTGGCTTCTGCTAGTGCAGAGAGTTAATTTATCGGGTTTCACCATAACTTTAAAACATTTTTTAAATGTGTTACGTAATAAATGTGTACACAATAAAGTACAGATGTAATGCTGCCCAAACTTCAAAACATGGTGGTGGATGTGCACTCATCTCTGCCCATTCACCTCCCCTCTTGCACAGACATTCCTTTTTCCCTTTCAGTTTTGGAAACAGTGACAGCACTTTGCCTGCAGTGATTAAACTCCCTCCCCCAACAATTAAGAACATAAAACCAGTTTGAACCCTTAATCAGAGATTTGGGCAAAGTTTAGTAAAAATGTTGGTGCTAAGGTTAATGCTCACCATAGTTAAAATTAAGGGGGAAGGGAAAGTCTGCACAAGAAAACTGTGTAAGTCTGTGAGAAGTTCTGAATCAGCAAACTATTTTAGTGAAAAGGCAGTATTTTGTCTTCACCAGGCAGTAGAAACTTTTATCCAAGTAACTTTACACAGGATGGCAGCCTTACTTGGATGCTCTATTCACAGACTCACCAGTTATTTTTCCTCATTCAGTGTTATTTTTCCTACAGTGCTTTATTCAATCTCAGCAAAATATATTGGGTACTAATGAGGGACATCAAGAGTGGGCAAAAGAGGGAATGCTTTCTAGAAAGAGTATGCATATTTGCTTCAACCAAAAAGAGAACAGTCCTTTTGAGTGGGCATTCAGACAATAATTATCTACCCTTTTAAGACCCCTCTTGGCCTGGAAGCTAAACTTAGTAACAGTTCCTCTGCATTAAATAATGTCAACACAAAATTAATGAGGGTCATTGAGACCTGTGACCACCGACTGAGATTACAATATTTGAACTTATCTGTTTATTTAATTTATAATTTATCAGGAATGTTTAAAGACTTAACTATCAGAAATTCCTACATAAAGCACTATGCTAAAATCGCAAAACAAATCATAGAATAAAATATGCTAAAAACCACACTGGATTATTTATTTATTTATTACATTTATACCCCACCTTTCTTTTCATCATAGAAAACCAAGGCAGCTTACATATGGTTCCCAGGCGGTCTCCCATCCAGGCATTGACCTGGCCTCATGTGCCTTCAGACCATAGCCTAGGACCTTTGGATTTGAGCTTTGAATTAGATCCAAAGTAGTTTTCTCTGTTGGAGGAAGGCACTTCCCCCCAACTGAAGGCACTTCAATGGATCCAGCCCAATAGAAATAAGTAAGTGCCTGTATAAGTCTCTCATCTGGCCAACTAAGCCAGAGGTCCTCCAGAGAAGCCCAGCCCAGCATAAAGGAAGCTAGTGGTAGTTGGAGCAAAGCCTGAAAAAAGGGCATTCTATGGGGCATGTCAGAAGAGGGGCTGAAGGGGGGAACTTACGCAATATCCAGGTCCAGTTTGGCTCCATGCTTTAGCCCTCTGTCCCAGCAGCTGGGACAGAGGGAAAAGGGGTGGTGGAAGGAAACATGTATTTCATTTCCTTCCGCTGCGCCCTGCCAGCACAGCTAGCATCCTCCCCTCCAAGAGGCCTCTAAGTGGCAGCAGGATGTGGCAGCCACTTCCACCAACTCTGCCTGCACCAGCTTCACTCCCGCTGGCCTCCAGCAATATAGATTGTTCTGCCCTTCAAGGAGCTCCCAATGATTCTAACTTAAATAAGGTTTTATGATTTTAATAAATTATCCAAATTTTCCATGCAAAAACATATCTGACTGACTGCTGTAACTGTTGTACAAATCTGTTTTGTATTTTAAGCCCACTTTGTAACAATTGATGACGTTTATTTAGTACCCCCTGAGTAATAGCACAGATGTTTAAAAAACAGCAGGGATTTGGGGAAATTTGAAAACTAAGTTTTCAATAAATTGTTGCCTTGTACTGAGCGGCTTTGCCTTGTCATTATTTTCCTTATATTTAACAGAGGGAAATCACCATGACATAAGAGAGTCCTGTAATGCTTCCCTGTTTGTTCTTTAAAGTGTATGAACCATTATGCAGGAAAGAGGATAAAAATTGAAGCAGTATGGCAGTTTCTCCCTATAGATATAAACTAGTAGCCCTAAAAGGTTAATACGCTTGCTCTCAGATCCTAGAGACACTTATTTTTAAGTGTATGTATAAATGTATGCAACAGAGAAACCTAGTTTCCATAGAAATGCTAAGGGACATAACCAGCTTTATTCTCCAAGCTGGTCTAGTTCAAACAATAGTTAAGTTTGCATGGAATGCTAAGCCAAACCATGGCTAGGTGTGAACAAGCAAGAATGTGGGGAGGCCTGACGGGGATGGCAAAACCTCCGGGCAGCTAGATAGCCACCGGGGAGAGGAGGGGGTTATCGAGCCATGGGAAAGAAAAAAAAGGGTTCTGGACAGATGGACACAATATGTACCACTTGGAAAGAGAATACATGGAACACGATTTATTGCTTTTAAAGTTCCTCTTAAGAAGACCTTTGAATGGAAACTTGCCCCAAATGAACTGTTTTCTCCATTAGACCTTATTAATCAAGTTAGAGAACAGAATGAAGAACTTGGCTTGATTATTGATACACCACTTGCTATTATGAGCCAGAGGAGCTACCAGACACGTTGCAGTACTGTAAGATTGTAACAGTTGGTCATGAAGTGCCAAACAAGGACACAGTGTTTAAATTCAAAAGTGCTGTGAAAAAGTTCCTGATGGAGAGCTAACATAATGACAAGCTTATTGGAGTTCACTGCACGCATGGCTTAAATTGAACAGGTTACCTTGTTTGCAGGTTCCTAATTGATGTTGAAGGAATGGATCCAAGCATGGCAATAGAATTGTTTAACAGATGCAGAGGGCACTCTATAGAAAGGAAAATCTTAGGAGAGGAACTGGTAGAAGGAATCATTGTATGGCTGCTTCAGGAACCAGTTGGATGAAAGAACAGTTTGGCCCTGTCCTGAATCCTGGATTTCAAGCTCCTGCATACAGCCCACAACATTTGAAGCCATTCCCATTGGAAGCACCAAGGCACTTCCCACCTAGAAGAGGATGCGGTGGACAAAACTCCCGCAGAAAACTCTATTGTACCCCAAAGCAAAACTTCATCACTTGTTATGACAATGGTCAGCCTGTTTACAGTCCTTGGTACCTCCCTGCAGCTGATGCCTTCCAGCAAATATCGGATTATGCTATTAGACCCATCCATGGGCTGTGTTATTCTCCTTACCAGCAACAGTTGCAAGGACATGAAGGGCCATATTTGCCAGTGCAATATCCTCCTTATATACAACAACAAGGAAGGTATAAAATCTATAGATGACCCCACTGAAATCTTTATTGCTAGAAACATAACTGACAAGGAAGACACAATCTCATACTAATGAACAGAAATCCGTTCTTGGCTTGCAATTCATTCAGCAGATGTGGACCAGCAGGTTACTTTACATCATTGCTATACAGGCATACCCTGCTTTAACATACGCAATGGGACCGGAGCGTGTATGTAAAGTGAAAATGCACTTAAAGTGAAGCAATCATCTATGCATGTACTGCACCGCAATCGCCACTAGATGGCAGTGGCGTCATGCCATTAAGTGTCCGTAATTGCAAAGCATGCGTACATTAAGCAGGGTATGGTGGCGTATAGAGCATGTACGTTATAGCGAGGTGACGTTAAGTGAAGCGACGTTAAGCAGGGTATGCCTGTATAGTTTTATTTTTGTGATTGCTTACAAACAAGATGTAGCCACTAGATGATTCTAAGAAGTGCTTATTGGCTGGCCTCCTGAAATGTATTTTATTGACATGTTTGGAACATATAAGGCTCCCTATTACAGAAGCTTCTTCTACAGATGTTAGCATACTGAGCTTGAAATTTATGTTAAATAAATATTACTTTCCCCTGCTACAGTTAAATACAATGTACTGACATGTCCCCAGCAAGGAAATGGGCTTGCTCCTTTTGAAATGGGCTTCTGCCTCGACTCTAGTGTGCAACTAGATTCCTGGAGCTGATTCCTGTTGCCTCTGGAACCTGGAAACACTTTCTAGGTGGTCCAGTTCCACAGGTGTGACTTGATGTCAATTATACCATTCATACGTGATTCCACATGTAACTGAAACAGTGTGGGACTGGACAGTGTGGAAGCAGGTCTACTCTGTAATGATACTAGGTTTGGGATTTATGCTTATTTTGCGATTTATTTGCCTTCTGTTGTAATGTAGAGCATGCCTCATTTACCTTGGTCTATTGGAGTTGATATTTCAGAGACTCTATATCATTCCTGCTCTCTGCTTGCGGTCTTGGACTATATGCAAGGTAGAAAGTTGTAGAAGTTGCCCTGCCATGAAGCATGGTGACTTGGCAGCTGTTGGCTGTCAATGAAGAACAACAGTGTGGAACAGTTTGCATATGGAGCTCATATATGAGCCCAACTGAAATGAACAGGGTTTTTTTTAATGAAGCTGATATAGGAAAACTTCCCGCTAGTTTTAGTGTGGGGAGATGGGAGTGGAAATCCAGAACCTGATTCTATGAAACAAAGATTCACTTGCAATCTGTAGTCTGTCTATCAGCTGTGACTAGGAATAAACAATTCATATATAAAAAGCAAGCATGCTTTACTCCTCCCTTAGTTCTGCTCTTGCTGTGCTACCGAGAGCAAAGCCATGATTTGCTTAGTATTATGTCTGAACCTGGACTCACTCCAGACATGCTACATGTCGTAAATCAAGAACAAACCTTGGTTACAGACACTATATACTGAGGCCATCTACCTTAGTATTGTCAACACTAACTGGCAATCCAGGGTCTCAGACTGAGGACATTTCCAGTCCTACCTTGAGATGCCAAGGACTGAATCTTCTGTATGCAAAGCAAATGCTCTATCATTGACCCACACCCCTTCAAGTCCTAAGCATGTTTGCTCAGAAGACATTTAACTGTGTCAGATGGTGATTACAACCTGGTAAGCATACTTAAGACTGCAACCATAGGTACATTGTTCTTTCATGCTTCTAGAAGCTGGAAAAACTTGCAGGGAAAATATGCATGAGGCTGATTATGTTTTAAGAAATCTGTACTTGAAAAAATATCTTAAATTATAATCAGCTTCATTTAAAAAGTATGGGAGGAGGTTGTTTTCCCTCACAGAGCTTTAAGCAACAGAAATAACAAATAAATTATCAAAAATTACAGTTTACAATGTCAGTTCTTCAACATTCAAAAAAGGTTTTTTTCTGTATGTGTAGGTTTATGTTACCATTACAGAAATGTTACTCTACCCTTGTTCCAGATAATTTCTGGTTTGTTTTTTCTTTTTCTTTTTTTTCTTTTTCAGCTAAGAAATAGTTATCCAGTCATGTACATCACAGAATAGATGCCTCATCACCAAAATGTCAAGTGATGCATCAAGTGTTGATACATCATTTGTTCTCAAAAAGTCAATCCAATTAAAAAGTTAATCAAAATGAAAACCTGCACTTCAGCCCTCTTATGATTTATGAGTACCTTATCTAATACGCACATACTTTTTATTCTGAAGAAAAAAGGTTCTTCAAAAATTTTATTAATTTGCTTACTGTTTACTGCATACTTGCTGAATGAAACTAGACTGACAGATCTGGAGACTGAGCATCATATTTATTTGTTATATTTATTAAGCACCTCATAAAAAGATTCTCTAGGCAACAAGCAGATTAAAATATAATACATATAGTAAAATTCAGCATTAAAAACCTAAGCAACCCTGAAAGCCTAAGAAGAAATAACGAACACGAACAAATCATTTCACAAATAGAAAGAGATATAAACCACTACAAGACTAAAATTCACCCACCGTCAAGCACAAAAACAATACTAGGAAATTAATATTTGTTAATATTATCTAAAAAATTCAGATTTCCCAGTGTGCATCCTACAAACAAGTGTTCTGAATAAGATCATGTAAGTATTTCCACTTATATGTTCCAGTGAATCCCAAAGCAACATATCAGTGGAAGGAAAACACATCTAAAGATATGCACCTATCCTGAACATGATTTTTCTTTGGGGTTTTTTTTTTTAGAAGCTCAGAATGTTTTCTAAATGCAAGAGTTCATTCAAAAAGTATTTTAGAGATCAGCAGGAGTTGCTGAAAGAAGTCCAACCACATTCTGACATTTACACACCTCTTCCATTACGGTTAATATATATTTTTGTACATACATGATGCCAGAACTAAGTAGTAAGATACAATGGAAGCAGACATCTAATTAACATTTTAAATCATTAAGGCTGAAATCCTATACAAACTTATCAATAAGTAATTTACTTTTGAGGAGACATGTGTAAGATTACACTATAAAAAACCTTGCTCTGCAAAGCTGATTTGTTGGGACATATTGGAATGCTGGCACTACATCCCTCCTTGATCAAGAGTTTTCTGAGATTTTGTTTAGGTTTCAAAAAATTTGCAAATGTGTTGGCCCAAGTCAAAACTTTTTGACCAATGCCAACTCCAGATGTCTTAAGGCACCAACAAATGTATGCCCAAAGAAAATCCATTTGCTGCCAAGTTCTGCACATAGAACATTATGAAGATTGTAAAATAATTACAATATCTATTTTATGTATCTAATCAAACATGATATTCAAAAATCTGGGGTTGAATTTCCAGGCTAAAATGTCAGCATAAAGCAGTTAATGGTAAAGAAAACTAATAATTTCACCAGACCGTTGCTGCCTTTTGTTATGTTCAAAACTGCAGACAATCTATATCAGGGTAGTTTCACGCATAACAGCAGTGAAAGATATTATAGTTTAGCATAGTTTAATAATATAATAAACATGAAATAATTTAAACAAACCAAATTGGGAAAATTTACAGAAGTAGGTTAGAATGGACCTCTGTCTCAAATAAATATTTCATACTTTCAAGCTCCCATAAAACATTTAATATGCATTAAAGCTTAACAGCCAGTTTTCAAAATTTCTCAGGCCCAAAAATTGGTATCAAGTTTTCAAACAACCTTAAAGCCCAGTTTGCCTCTTTAAACTGAAGTGGATGGCTTTTTCATAGCACTTGGTGCTTCAAGCTCAGATTCTTAAAATGAAAAGAATCTGGCAGAGAAAACTTCAGGCTAATAGAAGCTCATGCCGAACAGAAAACAATTACTTCTTTTTTTAATGACCAAAAAACACAGCTGAAACATTTGCCTTGTTTTCAACATACTCAAGTGCCAACAAAGGTTATAATCACACTTATTTCAAGTCCTCAAAGATCTCAGTTTTTCAAAAGTATTTTAAGCTTTTCCATCAATTGATCTCTATATGACATTTCCTGACCATTTATTCCTTCCATCTGCTTTCTATTATGCAATTTCTAGGTTAGAAAAAGCACTGACCACTTTCCACATTTAGATATAGGCCCAATTCAGGAAATCATAGCTTAAAAAGCCATGATGTGAATGATCCCTTTGCCCTTGCATGCCTTTGCTTCTTCCTTCAGGGCCTGCCTGAAGACCTGTTTTCATCTGAACTGGAAAATGATGATTGCCAGCTTCAGGATAATCCAGGATCCTAAACCAACATCAAAGCAGGTAACCATGGCTTCCCATTTCAGGTAAAATAGGAAACTGTAGTTAGAGACTTCCTAGCTTAATCACAGCTCATGCAAAGGGGCTGCATGTACAGGAAAAAGGTTTGTTCATGTCCTACTCCTACCTTATCAAGAAGAAATATGGTTCTCCAATGACTACAGTCTATTAAAAGCTCCTGTTAAAAGCACTCTTCTCAAACAGACAGACTTATTGGAGACCAGGCGGTGGGGCTTCCCAGAGGCTGTGCCTGGGACTCTCTTCCAAAAGAAGCCCACCTTGCCCCCTCCCTAAGGGCCTTTTGCAAGTTGGCAAAAAACCTTCCTTTTTAGGAAGGCATTTGGGCTGTAGGCTGCTGTATTATGGAACTGGCTTTAACAATCTCTGGATTGATTAGATAATTATTGTTGTTCACAGCATTCTATTATTTCCTGCAGCTGTTTTGTTGTTAGCCATCTTGACCTCTTCAGAAGAAAGGCTGGATAGAAATTATTCAGATAAATAAGCCTGACTTCCAGACCATGTCTGGCTCTCTTAAATGCCCTAACCCTTATTGGCAGCCATGCCTGGTCTCCAAGTGTTGAAAGGTATAAACAGGCAAAACCCATTGGGAGAAATCCTACAAAAAAGTAAGGGTTTTTTTATTAATTGCAACTAATTATGCTTCTGCAGGGTATAATCTGGGTCACTGGATTGTTTGTCAGTATTCTTTTGCTGGCATTTCCCACTCACCAGTTAAAATGTTTCTGAACATTCCAATGTTCTATGACATCACAGCAACTTAGGAACAGATGGAAGAGAGGAGTTTGTAGGTGGCAGGCACCAACTTCTAGTGAGAGCCAATTTCAAGCCTATTACATTTTTTCATAATTTATTCTGGTTTTGTAAAATGTTGGAATTCACTCACTGTATGGTTCCAGTTTGTTTTGCATTACTTGTAAAACAACATGTAATGGCCAGACAGCACAAAGGCAATATAAACATACATACACCACAGGAAAATCATCTGATTCTTTGGTCTTAAAAGTCATATCCAACATGCAATTCATGGAATAGTAGACTGGTGAGACAACCATACCATTAATACTCTAATAATCAGTAAATTATGTTTTTAATTATTCATTTTGCAATGTCCATACTACACGAATGATTACCACAGTCCTCATGGTTTATATTGCTTGTTTTGTGTGTTGATTTTCTAACTACGTGGTAAGTGCTAATGTAAATACATTAGAAAGGGCAAAATGCTTAAATGATTCTTTTTTCCCTATCCAGAGCATTACTATTACAATATGAATGGAAGAGTCAACATCTACGCGTACGTTTTAGTGTTTCAGCAGTTCATTTGGTTTCCAGAATAGTCATGTTAAATTTGTAGCAGCAACAAATAACATCTTTAAGTTCCCAATGACACACTGGAGGCCAAACATGCTTGATGCTTCCATATGCTTCCATTAACACTGGCATCTGTAGTTTCTAAATCTAGTTGGCTCAATCCATGCAGCAAGGAGGAATTAAAACTACGGATTCCAGGAGTTTTGGCAACATGCTCAGAACCCTCAAAGTGTTGGCTGCCAGGAAAAGTGGAAATTTGAAAGTTGGGCTCAATGCTGTTCACAAGACTTCCACACTGCGCACTTCCCACCTCCTCCCATCTTGCAAAGTAAGTTTGGGAAAGTGTGACAAGAAGGAAGCAAACCAGCACCACAGTAGACTAGGGATGTCTGGTGCCGAGGCAAATCAACTACAAGCTCTGCTGAACTTTGGAGGGTGGTTGGGTTGTCTCATAACTGGGTGTCCTAAATGCTTCTGTAGTTTAAACACACACAAAAAACAGATCAGGTGGATCTTCCCTGGCTTCTGTAAAGGCTTTAACCTGCCTGGTGTTGTTCAAGCCCTTTCCTTCCCTTCAGCTCCCATCAACTGAGTCTTCAGAAGACAGAGATGTAGGCCTGATTTGTGCTACACAGATAGAAATCATTGCAATAGTCTCTCCTCTAGCAGCTGATGACATCATCAGCTTATGTTTGAGCTTAGATGTCTCTTCAAAATCAACCAGCCAACCACAGCTTTCCATTTTGGAATCCAGCAAGGGGGGGGGGGCTGTCAGAAATCCCATGGCAATCCAATGTCTGATTTCAATCATGCAGGCTCATCTCTATGAACATAAGAAAAGCCTACAGGCCCATCTAGTCTAGCACCCTGTTCTCATAGTAGCCAACCAGATGCCTATGAGAAGTTTATAAGCAGGACATGAGTGCAAGAGTGCTCACCACCTGTGATTTCCAGCAACTGGTATTCAGAAGCATGCTGCCTCTGGCCGTGGAGGAACAGCATAGCCATTATTGCTAGCAGCTATCCCTGGGTTTTGTTTACTTTTGAAGCCACTTGGCTAATAAAAAAAAAACCAAAGTATTACAAGAATCCTCTTCACTTAGCCAAAACTGTAAAATGCACTATGGATAAATTATGTTCACCAGCAATGTTCATGAAAATTAACAGTAAATATCCTTTATTCCATTTTGTATTTCTAGGATAATCCATTGGGCTGAACAAAATTTTTGTTATTACAAAATAATAACAGTAATATTTTGAGAGCTAGTATCATTCAGGGTAGAATGATAGACCTTGACAACCGAGTACCAATTAAATCATGCAAATGTTCCTTCAACATAGCTGCTGCCAGAAATCACTTTATCGTGGTTAGGATTCCACAAGACTACTGCCACATAACTTTTTTCCTATGTAGCCTGCTAGCTGGTACCCATACTATCACTACTGGAAAGTGTGAGCCAGTGAATACCCACAGGACAAAGATTCACGCAGTCGGCCACTGTGTGGAGCCATGGCTACGTAGAAGTAATAGATAATGGCAGTCACACTACGAACAGCATGTTTGAACTGGGCCTCCAAGACTAAATGTGGAGACTAAATGTGGAGACCTGGTGGGCAAGACCAAATTCAGCCTCCATTCTTCATTTGTACAACTAAACTGGCAATCTCTTCTTCACAGGACTGTTATGGTGATGTACAAGGCAAAACCTGTCATGCACAGTACACATTTCATATTCTGTATAAAAGATGAGTAAAGTAATAGACTGGAATACAAATCTGTTTACTCATAGCCATTGAATATTCTCACTTATATACATCTAGTAATATAATCCTCATCAGAATGACTTTATCTGCATAAATACAAACATACTACTTTACACATAAAGTAAAAATTGGATTTAAAGTCAAACTCTAATTTTTTTGTATGTCTGCCAAAGACTCCATAATACAACTGCTTCATTTTTTGAAAAAAAAAATGGAAATGGACTGCCTTCAAGTCAATCCCGACTTATGGCTACCCTATCGATAGGGTTTTCATGGGAAGCGGTATTCAAAGGGGGTTTACCATTGCCTCCTTCTGAGGCTAGTCCTCCCCACCTGGCTAGGGCCTGCTCGGCTTGCCACAGCTGCATAAGGCAGCCCCTTCCTTGTCCTCAACTGCCAGCTGGGGGACAACTGGGCTCTTTAGGACTATGAAGCTTGCCAACGGCTGTGCAGGTGGCAGGGCAGGTAACTCCTGAGCCACTCACTGTGGGGGTGATCTTTAGCTGGCCCTTTACACCCAGGAGACACAAGTGGGGATTTGAACTCACAGGTTCTGGACTTCCAGCCAGGCTCTCCTCCCTATTGTGCTATACCAGCCGTTGCTTCATTTTTTAGTTCTACAAAATGAAAGAAATTGCACTGAACTGGACTGCTATTAGTGAGTGGGGGGGGGGAATGGCCAATCAAAAAATTAAATGCAAACCAGCAAGGCTTGATTGGCTTATTGTTGTCAGTCACTCAAGACTGAAAGTTGGTCACTATTTATTTATTTATTTATTACATTTATATACCACCCCATAGCCGAAGCTCTCTGGGCGGTTTACAGCAATTAAAAACAATAAAAACAAATAATTTAATTTAAAAAAAAAAAAAACACAATTTAAAAACACATGCTAAAAATAGTACTAAACCATCAGCACGTACAGTTAAATTGAGAATTATTGCATGGAGGGAGGCATGTTTCACAAGAACGTGGTGAAACGTTTTAAAAAATATATAATTGCTGTTTTAATACACTGCTGTATCGTCCATGTCCTTAATATAGAAAGAGCACTCAACCTGGGGAAAAAGGAAACTGTAAACAAGAAGGTCACAAAATGACATGAGGGAGGAAAAGGTGTGCCTTAGGTACTTGCAAAAGCTCACAGCTTCAGGCTACGCACATTATCAAAATAGGTCCCAATCTGGAGGAGAAATAACATTTTTCCAGCAACAAAATACTGCAGTTTAAATGCTAGGAAAATGTGATTTATCAACAACAGAAACACTACCTTAAGGAAAAACAACTGGATTGCCAGTAATAGCAACAAATGCACATATATTGCTGAATAAAAACAAAAAGGAAACACCCCGATATATTAATTTAAGTTCTTCTTGCTGGTATTGTTTAAACAACACCCCAGCTATTTGATACAATAATTCCTTATTGACAATTCTCTTTACTTACAGGGTGCAGTTGCTGTCATATGGCAGTCATACTGCATGCTGTTTTCAATGGATTTCCAATCTCTTCATTTCTGCTTGAAACACTGCTCAGACGTATGTTCTTTACCAATATAATCGAGCGGGGGGAGGGAGTGTGGATGTGTACTAAATATAATCCTTATAACTTTTCACACTATGGCTATGTGGCATCATGTACAAGCAATAACAAACTGAAGGCTAACATTACATGATAACAGAAGTGCCTTTTATCAGCTGCACCTGGTACAACAGCTATGACCATTCTTGGACCAGGAGATCTTGACCACTGTAGTTCAGGCATTGGTGACCTTAAGACTTGATTACTGCAATACACTCTATGTGGGGCTTCCCTTGCACTTGACCCAGAAACTGCAGTTAGTGCAAAATTCTGCAACAAGGTTGCGACAGCTCTGTTCAGAGATCTGCACTTGTTGCTGATTTGTTACTGGGCCAAGTTCCAGGTGTTACTGTTGATATATAAATCCTTTGTTTTAATTACTTGTTTTTAACTGTTTTTATTGATAATTAATGTTTTTTGTAAACTGCTTGCAGTACATACATTCTGTTAAACAGATAAATAAATTATAATAAACAATTAGAAGATGTTATACGATTACTATGTTATGTGAGCAAATATAATTATGAAAGGAGAAACAGGTTCAAAACTGGGGCTCAAATGTTCACTCAGTTAATAATATTGGTTACTGGAGGCAATCTTATATTCATAGCTAACAACTCACACCTATGAATGTTCACTCAGAAGTGAGTCTCAATGTATTCAAGGAGGTCTGCTCCAGGTTAAGTGTGTACATTAAGCTGCAGCCATAAACATGCTTACTAGGAAGTAAGCCAGGTAAAGGTGGGGCTCACTTTTCAGTACACATACTTAGGATCACACTGCAAAACTTAAATTTTGTCATCCATGCCAAGGTTCAGCTGTGCATACTAGCACATTGACAGTTAACTGTATTATTATTATTATTATTATTATTTAATTTATTAGTCACTTGTTACCCGAACAGCTCCAAGCGACTTGCAATGTTGTTAACAGAATATACCACACAATAAAAACAAAACAATAAAAACAAATAATAAAACAGTAACAACTAATCCCATATGCCCACAGATAGCGTTGGCAGCCCACTAATACAAATGCATTACCTTATGAACATTTTCCTATGGACTAAAGGAAAAAAAGAGACCACTAATTTGCATGAAATGTAAGTGGAGCTCTAAATCAAACAGAATGACTTTGTAGATTGTTATTCATGCTTTTGATCAGACCATTGCAAAAGAACACACACATCTTGTACAGCACCATCCTAATGTCTACTCAGAAGTAAACTACATTCATTTCAGTGGGACTTATTCAAATGTATTGTATTGGATTCTAGCCTTAATCATGGTGAGGGCCCAAGAGTTGTCCATGGGACCACACACTTAACTCGTGCAGTCCTTTCACATCTTTTGCACAAGTTCTTGATGATTAATTTAAATCATGGTTAAGAATTACATTGGCACCAGTGGTACTCATGATAAATATTAACCAAAGTTTGACCTTGATTAGAATTTGAAAGGAGCTTAAAATCCTGGTTGGAGACAAACCCCAGTTAGTGTAATGTAGGTGCTGATACAGTTCTTAACTATGGTTCAGGCCAGAGGAGGGGAAACTGAGATTGAGAGGAGATCCATAATCTTATGAAATAAGAAGTTCACTGACAATTTTTATCATTATCCATTGGATCAGAAGAAGCTTGACAAGGCCAAATTCATTTTATCCAAAGCTTCCCCCCCCAAAAAAAAGTATATTATCTAGGTCTGACTTCAAATATCATTTTTCATATAATGTCTGTTCTTCACCTGGACACAGATATTTTTTCCTACTAAAGTTTCAGCTTTCAAACTTCTAGAAATCATTTAACAGACTGCATATTTTCTTAATAAAATACCACCAGCAAAACAAAGCAGAATGGCTCCAGCTTTCAGATCAAAAGAGGTTTTCAATCTAACATCAGTCTAATTCTAGTTAGTAAGATATGAGGCTCCTGAACAAAATAATGCTGATATTTCCCAAAAGACATTAAAACATGGTATCTGTTATTTTTACTGAGCAGTAAGCTTATTTCAAAAACATAATTTGCAGTTTCTGGCCATATAGACAAACTTTAGGCGCATGCTAGAATATGTGCACGTGACACTGATCTAAATTCAAAGCTCAGCATCTCTCACTAAACATATTAGAACTTAGGCTACTTTAGGGAAGAGGAAAACAGAAGCATGTAGGCATTTAGCAATCTGGAACACGCTCATAGATACTGCTAATACCTTGAATATGAAACAAGCAAAGATCTAACATTTATACAAGCATTTCTAAGTACTTTAGAAACAGAATTGTTCCTTCATAGCATGGAACATTACACTTACACCAGGAAGACATGCTAATAACTTCTGGAAGGAAAAGTATCACATCTTGTACTCTTGTTGCTGAGAGTGTTAATTCATGCCATGCTAATCAGCAACAGAGCTTAATATCCTAAGCAATCATCACAAATGAAAACACAGTTAAAATAAATCTAATATAAATTGAACATTTACTATTGGAACTCTAGCTCTCACTTAGTAATTAAATTGAGCTTACACAATTTCATGTCATTATAATTTGCTGTGTACTAGACTCTGGTCATTTTACTAAAGCCCAAACAAGTACAACAGAAGTTAAGGTTAAACACTGTCTGCAAATGAAAAAAAATCTGGTTATTAATAATGAAAAGCTTATAATATACAAGAGGATATCTAATATCTTCCAAAAACTTTGTTTTAGCAACTTTAGATTAACTAGTCTTACAGATAACTGAATCAATATGAGAAGTTTTTTTAAAAAAATGAAAACCAAAAATTTGCCTCAGCTACAACATGCTACAAAAGACCAGTCTTCTTAACAAACACAAACTTTTCAGTGTGTTCAGATAGCTTCTCCAACCATTCTTGTAAATGGAAAACTAAAGATATATAAGATAATATTGTGTGTAATTCAGGTTAAGTTCCATTCCAGTATGTGTCCACTATGTTTTTATTTAATAGTATGGCTCCACAGAACTGGCAAGATACTTATGTGAAGTACCCATACGATGTTTACAATGCATTTAACAATTTAGCTACAACTTTCTGTTTGGGTCCACAACATTCATCTCAATCCCCACACCTCCCAATAGTAAATGAAACAATTAAATTGTCCCAAATAAATGATGAAAATTTACAAAAAATATTGTCTCTGAGCTGCTGAGCAAATCGATGTCAGCAGGGGGCGCTCCTGCATGAAGCAAAAGAAGGCCGCTATTGTTCCTCTAAGCCTCTCAATAGCGCTTAATAACTGTATGCTTGAAATGGTATCACCTAAATAGTAAGACTATCAAAAAATCGTAACCAGCTTTTTTACACACTGCAAGTCAAAATGTTTAAAAGCCTTTTGGTATAAACTTGCAGATATTAATTTGAAGAAAAAGATTTAGTTTCAGGAGCTGGACAAGAGGCCTCCTACACTCATTCAAGTCAAATGTGATTACTAAAAATACAACTTTTTTAAAAAAATGGCTTGGTGCTAGCATTTTCATTATTCATAAGTTTCGGGTATTTAGCCCTGTTAGTGCCTTACTGGTTTCTACCATCGATGTAAAGAAGATACAAGAACCCAGCTGGGAGAAAAGAATACTCACCATATTGACTTCTGACACCATGTCTATACTGGCAATATCTATATTCATGCCAACAGCCACAGGGGGACCTGCAACACAGGATGGTCTGCACTGTGATCTCTCACATTTTAACACATTCAGACAAGGCTTATTAGGACTCAAGAAGGGGTGGGGCACGAGGGCTTCATTTTAGCCACGAGTTTGCCCTGCAGCTCTCCCAGCAGGGGATGTTTTGCAACTAACACACACACACGTGTGTTAATAATAGGGTAAAGTGTCTTTAAGTGGCTAGTCGGAGATACAGTATGGATTTAAACCGAGAGGCTTCCGTCCCTGCCTGCTGCACAGTCTCACTCCGGTTAGCCGAGCCTCGCAACATGCAAAGCCGATCAAGTGGGAGCTGGCTCGGGATTCAAAACGACTTTACCGGGCTCTCGAAACTGCACGCCCACTGGAGCAATAATAAGAGCGCGGTCTGTATTAAAGGCTACCAAGGCGTTCAAAGAGGGTCCAAGGATCCAGCGGGGACGGCTTTAGCATACACACACAAACACACTTTTACAAAGGCAAGACGCGGAAATCTATTTCCAAATGCAAAACTCACAGGGGGTTAAATGACATTTTCATCTAGTACATCGTGTACTCAGAAATATTTACTGTGTGGCCATAGGCACACAAGGCTTGGTGACACGGGTGCTGGATAAACTTAGGAGATTTGCATCTCAATAAAGGCAATTAACCAAGCTCTAATTATGGGTTACTAAGTAATCAACATACATACAGACCGAGCACTTACTAGATCTATGTTTGTGTATGCGTGTGTATACACAAACATACAAATACATGTATGCGCGCGTGCGCGTACACACACGCACACAGGGAGATTTAAACGATCTCATTACAGCAGCTGTATGCTAAGGAAAATTGGGGAACAATTGGTTTAACTTTGGTTCAAGCTTCAGAAAATGGCAACACACATGCAGAACAGGACCGGCACTCAGGCGATGTTTTAACAGACACACACACGCATACTCCAGAGAAGGGGAACCTGAGCGTGGAACAGTCTTTTCTACAAAAGCAATCGAATTACCTCCAAAATCTGGCCTCAGTCGAATGTCGTAGCCTTTCAGCAGTCTATCCACGGTCTCTTTTACCAGTGACATGTTGCTGGGATCATTAGCACTAAAGAGAGGGGTAAGAAGACATAAATACTGAGCGATTTCCTCCGTCTCTATCGCTCAAGATGCATTCTGCACCTTCCAGTTAAACAGAAGCATACATGACAATTTAAAGTGAAGGGAAAAAAGAGAATGGCTTTGATCACTTACCTCTGTGCACACACCACCGTTATTATCAAGGGCAACGACCAAATCCCAAAGCAACCTTTTTTCCGGACTCTCAGCATCCCTTTAGCTTTTGATATGATTTAGGGATTCAGTGGAAGAGAAGAGAACCAACTTATTCTAGCCAGTGCAGTAATTCTAATGTCGAGCGCATGCGCACGGGGTACCACAACATCAAAAGGAGCAGTGGTTGCTGCTGGAGATGGAGCAAATTTCCTTGCCAAAAAAAGAAGGGAAAGGGGGAAAATATTAAAGGAGAAGAAAGAAATGCATTATTTTTTTTTAAAAAAAGTAATCCACAAGAGGATTAAGGGTATTTTTTTCGTTTTTAAGTACAATATAACAGACTTCAGCAACTGAAGAAGTTTCAAGAGTTGCAGGCAGGTTACAGCAGTTTTGCAACCTAGTTTTAATGGGGAAATGTGCAAAATCGGATAAGGAACTGAGGGGAAAAGAGGTTAAAATGGGAATGCAAGGCGTGCTCATGGGGGAGGGGGGCAGCTAGACTTTATGGTCCTTGGGAATAGCAAATGGTGGGTGATACCACGGGGGGGAGGGGGCCCGAGTTAGCAATGGGTGGCTGGAAAGGGCTCAGCCTATAGCATTTGGGGGAAGGGGGGCGGTTAGATGATGACGAGTTTCTTGGAAGAGGTTAGATTGCTGTCTGCGTCCTGGAAAAAAAAGAGAGAGAGAGAGAGGTGGTCTTGGGGGCACAGAAATGAAGGACTGGGGATCGCTGGATGACGTGATGGGTCCTGCGATCCTCAGGATCGTTACACCGGGAAAAAGTAAAAAGTCGGAATCCACAGAGCCTTTATACCATGCAAAGGGGCTGATGCAAAAGGCCACGTCTGTCTCTTCTTAATTCTTCCACCTAACGAGATCAAGTAGCTATAGAAAGGGTGGGCAATGCGAGAGGGCGATCGTGCCTAAATGCACCACCGTTAATAGGAAAGACGGGGGCGGCGGGAGCCTGAGGAGGGCAAGAGGGGAAGTTACCCTGCCAAGAAGTCTAGGCTGTCAGTGACCATGCTGCTGCTGTTGCTGCTGCCGCCGTGGTGCATTTTGCACTCACAGCCTCCTTACCTTCTCGGATAGGAAATTGCAGAAATGCACCGCTCAGGGCTCGAATCAATGCCTCCGAAGAAAGCGGAGAAGAGTAGCGTACTGATCTGGGGGTGCTTTGAGTGACACTTAAATCCCCAGAAGCCGAGCCAGACCTGAAAGGCTTCCTTGCAAATATGCCTGCTGCTTCTGCTGCTGCCAGCTCCTTGCCGCCGCCGCCGCCGCCGCCGCCACCACCACCACCTCCTCCTCCTCCTCGTCCTGCAAAAACCCACTTGGAGCCGCCGTGGATCTGTGCTGCTTCATTGAACGGCTGCGGAGCGCGGGGCTGAAGTGCTCGCCTTGTCGGGGATAGCACGGGAACGGGGAAATTAGGGAGAAACACTTGGATTCTTCAATTAAGCAAGGAAATATTTAATTCGCAAGAGGGGAGGGAAGAAGAGCGGAGAGGGCGGCGGGGAGTGCTACACGCCGCGGGAGGAGGTGATGGCGACCGGCGGCGGCGGCGATGTGCATGTGAACTGTGCTTGTGGAGGAGACGCCGAAAGCCTCCGCTAGCTCCTCAACAAACGTTTAGTCATTCTGCACACACAGACCATGACAGGCGTTCTCAGCCCCCACCTGCCTGCTGGCCGCCTTTGCTCGCTTTCGGAGGGCTGGACACCATTCCCCCGCACTGAGCCAGACAAACCGTGCCCCTCTCCCCCCGACTGCCATTACAAGCACACGCCATAAAAGCTAACGGGAAAGGTCGTTTCAGACATTACTGGCGCCTCTCGGCTACTCATAATACTAAACAAACGGGTCTCCTGGACTGAAGCAGCCATTCCCTGAAGGAAAGTCTACCCTGTTTAGGAGCCCAGCCCTGGGTGGCACGGACGGAATGCGTGTGGGGCGACAGCGAACGTGGAGCGAAGCAGCGGCGGAACTCTGGCTCTTTTGAGCGCGTGCAATTTTACTGACTGCCCAGTGTCTGTAAGCCGCAGAAGCGACCGAAAGACACGTACAGAGCTGAGCTACCGCAGCGCTCACCAGCGCGACAGAGCGGGAGGCGGTTCCCTCTGCGAGGCGGTTCACCTGAGGCACTGGACCAGTCCCGAGCTGAGGCCGGCAGGAAGCGGCCTCGTGCGGCTCGCCTCTGTACAGTCCCACCCACCCCTTACTAACTAACGCGGTCTTCGACGACTCGCGCCGGACGAGGCGACAGCCCCGAGGCCTGTGGAGAAGAGCCGGTGGTCGGGAAAGGGAATGTAAAATCTCCGAGAGAGAACGCCTCGCTTTTCAGTATAGCGGGGAAAGGTGTTTCCAAGCATAGGGAGGCACTGACTGACTAGGCTGGGAATGTGGAGTTAATAGGGAAGGAGTGAAAGCTAAGAAGGAGCCACTGGGGGAGAAAGGCAGCCTCCGCAGAGCGGAAGCAAAACAACTGGAGCTCTCCTATACCGGGAGCAAATTCTTATGTCAGGCTCTACGGGGGTGGGGGCGAGGAGCCCTCTTAAAACTGCTGTCCCCCCTTGTTACACCCCAGCCTCCTCCTATGGTGGCCCAAGCGTCGAGCAGCAAGCCGAGGAGCGCAGGGTCTATCATATGAATTTGTCCAGACCCCACCCCATCCCCATGCAATCACGCCAACTCACTTGGCAGCGGCTCTCCGGAGTTCGCGAGAGTGATAACGGATAAGACAGTACAGCTGAGATAATAAATCCATTATTTGGAAGCAAGTTCCATTAAAAACAAACAGACATTGGAATTGCCTTCATAGAAAGGCGTTAGATTGTGGCATCAGTGGAATGAATGGGAATTGTGGGCACTCGATAACCACCTTTAGGAAATTCCTGTCACACAGTAACCTGAGCCCATTTGAGTACCATCGCTTCCCCAACAAAGATGGAGTTTGCACTGACTACCCTACTGTTACTCCCCCTTCAGTTCTTGCGTTCAGATGAGCTCTGCTGTCCCCTCTCCTCCCCCATCCCAACCTACACACACCAGTCAACTTTCATGTGGGATCCAGACCACAGGCACTTTGCGAAACAACCAAAGTTCTCTGAACCCTTTATTGGCCAAGTATTTTCAATAAAAGGAAATAGGAGCTGGCCCTGAAACATACTGAAAAGTGACCCAGTTGTCAATCTGAGGAACCACTACGATTAATTTCTCAAGAGTGCTGGAGAGGAAAATGATCTTTGTAAAGTGAGGTGTTGCTCTGCCAAGATGGCAGGAAAAAGGAACCAAAGTTAAGGGGAAAAACATTAGCCAGGCAACAAGAGATCCAGTGTAAAGTTAGTGCTCCACAACAGTGGAAACAGCTTCCAGCAGCATGAAAAGCTGGGTTTGAAAAGCAGCATGAAAGAGGCAAAGATGAAAGGAGCGACAGCAGTACTCCAGCAACTATCTTCTGACCATGAGGAGGCTAGAGGAAAAAATGTGCATACTGAACCAGATGACAACAGTTGTAATCCTATGAGCAATGTGCCAGCAGCACCAAGAATTAAAATTGCCTGGCAAGCAGCCAAAGAAGGGAGCAACAGTCCTCAAGGGATCCCTGTTGCAAGTTGTTCTGAGGATAATTTTGAACTTTACAAAACTGACTCTGTAGTCATGTCTTTTTTGGGTTATAGATGCACCAGTCATATCCCTTGATAGCTCTTATTAGAAATGGGTGCATGTGCAAAGCACACCTGTGCATACCTCCCAAATGGCTTCAAACTTACTGCGGTGAAGTATGAGCTACACACATGAAATAATCTGGGGGCAGCCTCTTCCCACAGAAATCTTGTAAAATCTGAAACCCTGCTGAACTTCTGCCTTCAGAAGACTGTGAGATGATCCTTGGCTCCTTGTCATCTGCCCAAATCCTATATGAGAAATGCCAAGAAAGGAACTAGGGGGTTGTTTGGGAGTGAAGTCATATTCTGCCTTTCAGAAGCCTGGCAGTCACAGCTGAGAGACATGCATGTCTCCCAGCCAGAGCTTGGAAGTTACTTTTTTGAACTACAACTCCCATCAGCCCCAGCCAGCATGGCCACTGGATTGGGCTGATGGGCGTTGTAGTTCAAAAAAGTAACTTTTCCAAGCTCTGCTCCCAGCTGAGTATGGAGTTGAAGAAGCTGGCAGGAACCAAGCTGTCCCACTCTAGCCTTTTGGAAGGTCAACAATCAGCTAGGAGGGGCACAGACTTTATCACCAAAAATCATTTAGAATATGACCACATTGGCTATACTTGAAGTTCTTTCTCAGTTGGGATGGTTATACCCTTTCCAGCTGAGTGCCTTGCTTTAGGAGCAGCCTGGGTTGCATAATATGGATTCCTGACAGTCTCCTCAAGGTAATGTTCAGCTGACAGAAATCAGTAATTCATGTCGCTTTCTCTGTCCTCTCCCTACTTCCTGGCCTGATGCTCAATTGGGAGGTGTGCAAAACCATATATGTTGGTTGTGGACACATCTAGTTTGCATGCAAACAACAACAGGCATGACACACTGTTTTTGCCACTGAGTTGATCCACAGGATCAGGCTGCCTGCCAAATCTGTCGTTTGTGTTTTTAAACCACTTTGAGTGGCATCCACCAAGTGCTACCTACTGCACAATTCCATTCATCTCGGTATAGATTCCATGTAATGCAGCTGGTGGGTGGAAATTGTTCAGCAGCAAACTGCTTTATGGTTTGAACTTTCACATTTTTTCTGGCTCTTTAGTTGTCATCTTTGAAATAGTTACTTCAAAAAAAGTACAACAATAATTCATTAGTAACTCTTTTAGATCCCCCCCTTTATTCTATTTTCAATGAGTCTTCTTTCATTTTCTGTGGCATACAAGACCTGCTAACTTTCTTGTGTTGAGTGGGAACCACTTCTAAAAACTGATGCCTCCTTCCTGCCGTCAGATATGACCTTTGCTTTTGTTCCTGTCAATTTCACCTCCACTGAAATTTCTTCAACAGCCTTATTTGCTATTAAGCTGTTCAAGAACTGAGTTGGCTGACTCAAAGTGTTATATGTTGCAGTGCATCTCAGGTCCTTTGCAGTCTAATTGGCATTAATCTTGATTACTTGCTTTTATGAACTGAGTTAGTATTGGCTATGTTTGAAAGCTAAGGTTCAACCAGCTTATTATTGGCTTTTATTTTTTAAAAGGCCTGAACTCCATTTTAAAAGGCAGCTAATAAGCTGCCAATCCTAAGGGAATGTGGTTTGCTATATCTGTCACCTTAGCAAGAATTGGAGGGACTGGTTAGACCGGAAAATTGTCAGATAGAAATTCTACCCTTCATTGAATCACTGGTTCAAGTGCTAGTAAGTGTTGTCTTGCATTCATAATTTTATAAGATATTGATTGTTTCAAAGGTATGTTTGGATACTTTTTTGCCCAGTCCTGAAGGATTTTCCCTATTAAAGAATGGGGGCAATAGCTTCTCTCTCTTTGGTCCTTTTCCTGCTTCTCTCTTTTCTGCCTCATGTCTCTTGAAGGGCACATGTGGTAAAAGGCATGAAGATCATGCAGTAGAAGTCTTTTTGGACAGTGAAATGTGTATAGGACTTGTGATGCTTTTGTTGGCCAGTTTCTACATCTGCCTTTTCTCTTTATGCACTTATGGGATAAAGGAAGTTTTCTTTGTAGCCTGATTTAGAAATACATTCTTTCCTTTTAGGTTCTAAATTCCAGATGATCCAATATACTGATAATAAAGCTACATTTTTGTTAAGGTGTCTATGACTTTAAACCTCACACCTACTTATATGCTCTGCTTTGCTATATAGGTAGATTGGTAAATAGTTATTTTGGGTTGTTCTTTTTAATAAAGAATTACCAAATACCAATGGGTCATTACCAAAATGTCTGATGGGTAAACAGAAAATAATGAATGAGTATTAATTATTAAGGCCCATCTGGCATGGTGACAGCCAATGTTAATTTTTGTGATTTATTTACTGTTAATATTAACAAGAAAGGGACTGTGAGTACAAGGTTAGATGGCTGAGTAAAAACATTTTGCTCCAGGTCTTCCACATGTGCCTCCTTCTTTCTTTTATTCTCCACCTACAGGGGAGAAGGACTCTGCAGACATGAGGCTGTAGCCTAGCAACACCCCCTTGTATTCTTCTGCTGCATCTGGTCAAACAACAAGAGAGCATGCAAACTACTGCAGAGCAATTTCCCAATTTGTCTATAGTTCCCCATACTATTCACCTCTCCTAGATTGCCAGGTTCAGAATCTTGGTATCTTGTACCCTGAAGTATTGTATAGAACAGCCTTCCCCAACTTAGTACCTTACAAGGTGTTTTGGACTACAACTCCCATGCTGGCTGGGGCTGATGGAAGTTGTAGTCCAAAACATCAGGAGGGCACGACTTTGGGGAAGGCTGGTGGAGAAGAAAAAAATCCACCAGCTTCAGCTTCTTCCTTTTCTGAATGCCTCACACAGAATTATCAGTTCTATGCAATTCTTAAAAGTATAACAGTTCTTTCAGACTTTCACCTGGCATTGAGCTTGGGACCAGATTACCTGAAACATCATCTTCTATATGTGTACCGAAACCTTAAGTTTCTCTTTGGAGGCCTACTTTGGATCCCCCTGCCAAGTGAAGTGTGATAGGAGGCTGCCAGGGAGAGGGCCACCTTAACAGTTGCACCCCAGCCGTAGAATCACTTTCCAGAAAGACTTTCCTGAGACCTTCTCTATGGGCTTTTTAGTCCCAGGGGAAGACCTTTTCATTCACTCGAGCTTTCTAATTGTGTTGTAAATCCAAACTGATTTATGCTTTGCAATAGTTGCAATAGTTCTTTTGCTGTTTTTAATTTGTTGATTTTAATTATTATATATTACATTTTTAACATTGTTTTGCTTGTAAACTGCCCAGAGAATATTTATTGATGAGCAATTATGTTTATTTAGTAAATCATAATCATCTTACTTCCCTAAGCAGTAAGAGGAAGGAAGGAAGGCAAGATAAGAAGGTCCTCTGCTCACATCTATACTGTATCACACTTGTGGCAGTGGAGCCTCTGACACCATTTGGCTGAGTTAGTGTGATGGCACTTATTGGGGAACATTCTAACAAAGCTATCAGAACATTTGCAGTCCAGATTCTGTCAAAGACAGGAAAATTGTCCATTTGGCTGTGAACTGTTAGCATAACAGCTTCAATATAAAATAATTATTCCCCCTCCCCCTCAACTACAAAGCAACCAACTTCCATTAAACATTACTTAGAAATGTAATTGAAATTAGAAATAAGAAATTAGAAATTGTTTTTCATATTCTTATTTAGATGTGTTTTCTTATTCTTCCTTCTACCAATTACATTGTTACTCAAGTACAGAACCATTTCATTAACAATATACTAGAATTGTCCCCTTGTTTGCTAAATGCAGACCTTCAATATTACGCATCTCTGATATCGATTGCCTCCATTTGGTCTGGCAAATTTAGTTTCTTCTCCTATATTACTGGCATCAAATTCCACTGACCTGTGACTGTTCAATTCACTTATATTATTTTCATTTCCAAATAAAATAAGCACTATTGCACACAAAACTGATCCTACAAACCCTCAGGACTATGATTTGTTGCTTATAGGACTGTGATTCAGTCTGTGATACAATCCTGCTACCTACTAGAACTAGATATAAGAGGAAGCAGCAAGCTGAGAAATCTCGTTTGGCCATGAACCAATGAGTAATGGGTGTCTTGGTTTGAAGGCAACATAAAAATCAGAATTAAAAGTTCTCTCACACATAGATAGCACATTGGAGTTCTTGGTGAAGACTATGACTTGCAGTGCAAAGTCCTAGAGTGTAACATGAAGCTATATGCCTTAGGAGAGCCCCTTTTCCAGGATCACAGAGACAGAAAAGTAATTAAATTCTCTCCAAATTAGGGTTTGTTTTTTTAAAAAAACAACTAAAAAAGTTTAAGGCTGCAATCCTGTACATGCTTACTGGTGGGTAGATTCCATTGAACCCAGCAAGGCTTACACTTGAGTGGAAACATACAATTGTATTGAAACAATAAGTTGTCAGACTAGCTACCATTACACAAACATAAAGACCTGGGTTTTTGATTCCGTAAGGCTATAATCCTATACACACACTCAGGATAGGGAGTAAGCACATATTACTTCTGAGTAAAAATGCATGGGATTGCACTGCATATATTCAATCCCCACTCTGCAAGTCCAGTCAACTGTCCTAAGGGGAAACTAATTTGTATCTGCTCCCAACCGCTTCCAAAACCTGTGCCTTCTTGAAGGTGTCATGATATTTCAGGGATTACATTCATACTAATCTTGTTTCATTATTTTCAGTGAGAATAAGTAACTGATGTAATTAAGTACTAGATCCTCTTTACTTTTTTTGTAATTGCATGTTGTTGTGGTGCTCACATGTTCCAGGAATGATACACTTTTGTATAGGCAGACCTGGATTTAAACAAAAGGGTCTGGTACTATCATGTCTAGTTTGGTTATTACAGACCACTGAAATCAAAAGCACTCAAAGTTATTTAGTCTCGGCTGGATTTTGTTCTGTGTTTGGGGGAACATTTTGAATATATTTCCTGCTTCATATCTCGTCCAACTTTTTATTAACAGAAAGAGGTAAAAATGGCAGATTCTTGTAGCACCTTAAAGGCTAACACATTTGTTATGGTATCACCTTTTGTTTCCAGAGGGGCTGAACAGTAGTTTAGGGAAATACACAGGTTTATACAGTATTATATTGCCATTCAAGAGGTTGTGTGGTGGATTTTTTAAAAAGTTTGTTTGGCAATTCATGTGCATGTATCAAATACGTGATTTTCTTGTGTTGCTGGTAAGTTAATGAACTTGCTGTTTATGTAACACATGTCACACTACGCAGATGTAGTGTCAGCCCCTCCACTGATCTGTCAAAACTTAATAGCACATACATCAATATGACAGCAATGCACAAAAATCCATTCAACACATGTCTTGTAAATTTAAACAGCTTAAAGACTGCATGTATGTATACACATTGCTAATGCTCCTTTTCCATATTTGATAACAAAGAAATGTGTTGTGATAATGATAGATAATGGAAGATATTTCTGTTATTGTCTTATTGCTCTTTAACTAGAAACTAAAGATCTAGGGAGTTAACTATTTTTGTGAAATGAGGAAAGAGATTGACCTGTATTTCCATCTTGTTCCTTAGTGGTGTTCTGGAATTATCTTGTGAGTACTTTAACTCCCTAGAGAGCTTTCTCTGTTCCCTGAGATTCAGCATGGGAATCCGAGTCACACTCACAATCTAGCACTAAAGTCTGATTACCTTTTTTAGATGTTCTCACTAATCAAGGAACATTTTCTTCATTCAGTACTGTTTCTTGGTGTATTGCTTACTGTGCCCCCACCCTCTTAAACAATCCTATGTCTCTTAGGCCTCTGTCACTTGTTCTATTTCCTATGTCCTGTTATCAGCCATCTTCCTAGCCCTCTCCTTTCCTGTATTTTGTCCAGCACTCTCACTCTAGCCCCTTTCCCATTAGGTCTAGTATAAGGATTTCCCAACCAAACTGATTTTTTGCTTGCATCATAGGAACATACAAAACTGCCTTATATTGGGTCAGACCATTGGTTCACCTAGATTAATATTGTCTACATTGACTGGAAGTGGCTTTCCAGGGTTTCAGTCTGAGGTCTCTTCTAGGCCATCTGGAGATGCTAGGGCTTGAACCTGGGACCTTTTACATGCAAGGCAGATGCTCTATTACTGAGCCAGAAGCCTTCGCCAGTGTTTGTCACATGATGTGCTTCAGATGTGGAGATTGCAGAAGTGGCTTGTACTCTGATCCCTGCTTCTGATGTAAAGTGTCTATCTATACATACAATGTTTTTGTAAGCTATCACACAGTGTAATGGCAGCATTCCATGGGGGCGGGGGGGGAGGCTCAGCAGTCATGAGGCAAGCAAGGATGGCAGACCAGCAGGTGAGCAAGGCAGGGATGAGATGATCAAGCAAGCAAGGTGGGAGAGCAAAGTGGCTCAGGCGAACCACAGAGGAACAGTCAAGACAGCCCTGGGTATCTCCTGATAAACCGTCCTGCTCTGTTGCTGCCTCCTCATTTCACCGACAGCCTCAGCAGTGAAAGGCAAGGAGGAGGGAAGTGGTGGGAGAGAAGGGTGGTTGTTGATGCACTGCCTCAGCCATTTCCCACTGTGTCACTCGCCTTGGCCGGCTGCCTCCCTCCTCCTCACAGGAAAAAAATTAAAGCATAGGAGAGGAGGAAGCTTGGTGACCCGTTGGGGGGGGGAGATAAGAGGAAGCTTAGCAATCTGTTGTGGGGGGTGACCTGTTTGGGAGTTAGTGTGTGTGTGTGTGTGGGAGTCTCTGAGGGAAGGTTGGGAGTCCATGAGTGTGTGTGTGTATTTGGGAGTCCCAGGGATGGTTGGGAGTCCCTGGATGTGTGTTTGGGAGCCCTGGAGGGGGGGAGTGGGAATCCGTGTGTGTGTGTGTGTGTGTGTGTGTGTGTTTGGGAGTTCTTGGTTGGTGAGTGGAACAAGCAGGGGGCAAAGCCCCCTAGTTAATTAGATATGACCATTTGGAATGCTCATGATAGTTCCATGACATCACAGCAGCTCAAGTGATGGTTGGAAGAATGGGAGGGAATGGTTGCAGATAGATAACAGGCAATAACAAGTTTTCTGTGTATTATTATAAGATGCATTGGGTAGCTTTAAATGTAGGCATATCCGCAGCTGAAATCAGGAACCTTCATATCTGCGTTGCTATGACATCACATAGCATACCTGAAAGATCTCCCATACAGAGGAACTTAATGAAGACTGCTGCAGGCAACTTACTATGAGTGTGTCTGGAGTGAAGGCTGCAGATTACTTATTTGCAGAGCCCAAACATTTTTTAGACCCAAGACAAACCTGTAACATTGACCCTCTCCCAAACACATGCAACCCCATCCCTATATATAAAATCTCATGGATCAGGAAAGAAAAGCTTTTGTTTTTAATTCTGAAATTACATTTTCCACATTTCTGAAATTACACCATAGTGCACACTGGGACTTTTCTATCAAGTTCCAAAATACCCCCTTTCTTTCTTTTTTTCTTCTTTTGCTGTTTTTGTTGAACATAATATCCAGCCTGAGTATTATTTATTTATTTATTTATTTTATTATACTTGTATACCGCCCCATAGCCGAAGCTCTCTGGGTGGTTTACAGTAACTAAAAACATTAAAACAAATACAATTTAAAACAGATCTTATAAAAACAATTTAAAACATAATTTAAAAATTAAACAGTATAAAACACATGCTGAGTAAGGGTCCTACAGAGCTTGCTACCTATTTTGTATACTTTTTTCCTTTCAAAGGTATTTATCCTGTCCATATTTTTATTTTATTTTTATTCTAATATACCAATACAGCTGTAAACATCGTATAAATAATCCATTTCACTTTAAAACTTTATTTTTCTGTCCTTTTTCATTACAAAATCATGACTCGATTTATCTCCCAAGGTCATGCTGGATAGACAAAATAGTTTGCGAATTATGGATATGTAAAGAGAGTGCAATTCTTCAAAGACAATACTGTTATAGTTGTACACACACATGTGCACATATGCACACACACACCCCTTCACCTCTTTATGCATATCAGATAAAGTATCCCTACGTATTCAGAGAGTCTCACTGAAATCTCTCACTTGGAGCTGTTGTGGAATTTTCTCCTAAACTGAGTTCTTGTCCAGGAAAGGACACGGAGACAGTCTGAAGCTAACAGCTGTTTATTATACTTACAATTGTAAGGAGTCCCTGCTAGCATGTGCTATGGCGGGAGACTGCCTTCTTCCCCACATCAAGGGTCCTTTATAGGTTTATACAAAGTACAGTCATGTGTCCCAAGCAGAGCTTGGAAAAGTTACTTTTTTGAACTACAACTCCCATCAGCCCCAGCCAGCATGGCCACTGGATTGGGCTGATGGGAGTTATAGTTCAAAAAAGTAACTTTTCCAAGCTCTGGTCCCAAGGTACCCAATAAGGGGCTTTACCTGTTTCCCGCTTCCACCTGGCTCCGTGATTTGTCAGGTAATTCTCCATTATTGGGAAGTAAGAACGCACATACTCATCTTTTGTCAGCCCTGTCCTGTCGCAACATCCGTGCCCTTCCACCTTATCTACATACTAATACCAACGACCCTCAGAGGTGGAATTTTCCACTTCAGAGCCTCAGCTCTCATTACTCAGGGAAATAAACAAGCAAATGTCAATCTGTCAGCTCCAATTGTCACTTTCATCTGATTCCCCCCTTGCAGCCCCCTCTTCAGATAGGATTTTATGGAAATTAGTATTCTGCTGACTCCTTACAGTGCATGCTTGCTTACAGGACCTCATATGGATACACCTGATGTGCAACTTCTTATGTACACTGGCAAGCTCTCACACAGATACATATGCCACTGCGTGTAGAAAAGATTACCTTGTGTTAATATCTGAACCGACCCAAACTCTTCTCAAGAGGTAGGATGTATATCACTCAAGTGGAGCAGTGAGCCTTAATAAAGTGCTTGGCAAACAGGGACTATAGTCAGTAAACCTGAAAGCCTTAATCAATTGAAGCGTTTGATTAGTTGCTTAATTCAGCAATCACTGATTTAAAACGTAGGTGTTTGATTGGATTTTCATCAGGACTGTTCTATGTGACAGGATTTCAGTGCTGTGAAAACAAGAAGGGGATATTGTTTTGCAGATGAAAGGTTCAAAAAGAAAAAAGCGAAGGAAAAAATGCAGTAACTTTGAAGAATGTTTGATTTTTAAATGAAGGCGCAGCTCATCCAAAGTACACCAGCCTTACATTCAAATTGTGTTATGGGAATTAAGCCACTGGGCAGTAAACACTTCTCTTTTCCAAAGAATACAGGAAAAGTTTATTCCCACAAGCATCGCAACTCACCTTTTCAACCATCTCTGCTTTCCTTTGACATTTTAAAATTAGTACTAGATTTAGAAAACGTATCTTTGTTTTAAAGCAGAGCATATTCTACAATAACCTTTTCACTTTTAAGTGCAGGTTCTATATACCTTTAAAAAATGGTCCCTGAAGTAAAGCTGGCTTTTATTGAAACAAAGTAGGAATAATTTTTTTAGGAAGGGCTATACTTTGTGGCACCCTGTATAGACTAGACATAACACATCTCTCCATGTGATGACCCTGCCTGTTTCTTGAGATCTTAGGGTAGGGACTTGCTCTGAGTTCCATCACAAAACAAGGAGAGTCTGGGTGGTATTTGGTGCATGGCCTTCTTTATGGTGGTTTCAACTTTAGGGAACCAATTAACCACTGAGATCAATTTTAGGTTGATTCTGCAGACTCAGTACACATATATGTATTTAAGGTAGTATTTCATTGGGTCTGTATAATGAACAGCAGAGGTGAGGAACCTATAGCCCTCCAGATGTAGTTGAACACCACTTTTCAACATCCCTAGCTAGCATGGCCAATGGTCAGGGATGATGGGAATTGTAGTCCAGCAACATTTGGAGAGCCACAAGTCCCCCCTTTCTGATGTATAGGTTTAGTACTAATTTACCAATTACCAATATTATGTTGTAGTTTTCAATATATTTCTTTTTTACAAAGTTAGACATGTTAAATACTTTAAGTAAATAAAGCAACCTGGGATCTCAAATTATGTGATAACTTGGTGTGTATCTTTGTAGAAGCCTTGCATTGTTGTAGTTACCTCAACATAATATTCTCTTTGGTTTTTTTAATATGAATTTATTGTTTTCAAAACAAATACAGTGAAGAAAGCAATCGGCAATATTGGATTTACAAAATCTACCTGACAAAACTTAACAAATGCCCCAATGGATATGTATGGACTGGTGACTCATTGAAGAATACAGATATCAACATTTTCTGTGACACAATAATCAATAAATCAATAAATTAATACAAATGCATAAGGAAGAATATATAGAATAAACCAAACTTAAGTATTCCACATTTTGGCATATTCTGCTAGAGGACTTTGATTGTTTATAGTATGGCTAACATAGACAATAAATGGGAGCAGACAGAAATAGTTTTATCAGTCTTTGAAAGGCCACTCAGGACTCTGTGTTTGTGTGTTAATTTTTCCATGAGTGATATGACACACCTTATGGTACTAGTAAGCCAACAGCACTTTTCAGATCCTTCTAATGTTCCACCATGATCAGCCAGACAGCCATACACTTCATGTTACTGTCTAAGCCGGTGTTTGCAAAAAAAGTTTAAAAGTGCCAGATGTGGGTGACCTGTCCACGAGCTGAGACACAATGGCCTGGCTGAAGATGGTTTGGAAACTGCAGCTTGTGCAAAATGCAGCAGCCAGATTGGTAACAGGGACCAGACGGTTTGAACATATAAAACCGATTCTGGCCCGCTTGCATTGGCTGCCTGTATGTTTCCAAGCTTGATTCAAAGTGCTGGTTTTAACCTATAAAGGCTTACACAGCTTGGGACCACAATACCTGATGGAACACCTCTCCTGACACAAACCCACCCGTACACTGCACTCAATATCCAAGGCTTCCAGGTGCCTACTCCGAGGGAAGCTCGGAGGATGGCAACAAGGAAGAGGGCTTTTTGTTTTGTTTTGTTGGATGAGTTTCAGTTGGTTCAGCTCGAGGACGTGGACAAGGTGCTTGGACAGGTTCATGCGACCACTTCGGTACTGGATCCTTGCCCCTCTTGGCTAATTAAAACTAGCAAGGAAGGAACAGTTGTCTGGGCCAAGGAAGTGATTACTGCCTCTTTACGAGAGGGAGTGGTCCCTGGCTGTCTGAAAGAGGCGGCAGTGAGACCACTCCTGAAAAAACCTTCCTTGGACCCAGAGGATTTCAGCAGCTACAGACCAGTAGCCAATGTTCCGTTCCTGGGCAAGATCCTGGAACGTGTGGTTGCTGACCAGCTCCAGGCGCTATTGGATGAAACCGATTATCTAGATCCATTTCAATCGGGGTTCAGGCCTGGTTTTGGCACTGAGACTGCCTTGGTCGCCCTGTTTGATGACCTATGTCGGGAGAGAGACAGAGGGAGTGTAACTCTGTTGATTCTCCTTGACCTCTCAGCGGCTTTTGATACCATCGACCATGGTATCCTTCTGGAGAGGCTTGCGGAGTTGGGAGTTGGAGGCACTGCTTGGCAGTGGTTCCGCTCCTACTTAGCGGGTTGTCTCCAGAAGATAGTGCTTGGGGAACATTGCTCGACACCGTGGGTTCTCCAATGTGGGGTCCCGCAGGGTTCGGTTCTGTCTCCCATGCTTTTTAACATTTATATGAAGCCGCTGGGGACGGTCATCAGGAGTTTTGGAGTGCGTTGTCATCAGTATGCTGATGACATGCAGCTCTACTTCTCCTTTACATCTTCTTCAGGTGAGGCAGTCGACGTGCTGAACCGTTGCCTGGCTGCGACAATGGACTGGATGAGAACTAACAAACTGAGTCTCAATCCTGACAAGACTGAGATGCTGTTGGTGGATGGTTTCTCTGATCGGATGGTGGATATATACCCTGTCCTGGATGGGGTTACACTCCCCCTAAAGGAACAGGTGCGTAGTCTGGGAGTCATCTTAGACTCTTCCCTCACACTTGAGGCTCATGTAGCCTCGGTGGCCCGGAATGCGTTCTGCCAACTTCGGTTGGTAGCCCAGCTACGTCCCTATCTGAGTAAGGAGGACCTCACATCAGTGGTACATGCTATGGTAACCTCGCGTCTGGACTACTGCAATGCGCTTTACGTAGGGCTACCTTTGAAGACGATTCGGAAGCTACAGCTAGTGCAAAATGCGGCGGCCAGACTGCTAACAAGAACTAAGCGGTCTGAGCATATAACACCTGTGCTAGCCCGTTTGCACTGGCTTCCAATATGCTTCTGGGCCAGATTCAAAGTGTTGGTACTTACCTATAAAGCCTTATACGGCGCAGAACCACGATATCTGTCGGAACGCCTCTCCCAATATGAACCGGCCCGTACACTACGGTCTACTACGAAGGCCCTCCTCTGGGTTCCGACTCATAGGGAAGCCCGGAGAGTGGTGACAAGATCTAGGGCCTTCTCAGTGGTGGCCCCCGAACTATGGAATGGTCTCCCGAGGAGGTGCGCCTGGCGCCGACACTATCATCTTTTCAGCGCCAGGTTAAAACCTTTCTCTTCTCTGAGGCATTTTAATTCCTGTTAATTCTAAATTATTATATTTTGATTTTAGACTGTACAGTTTTTTGTACAGTTTTGTGTTATTTTTATTGTATTTTTAATGTTCACCGCCCAGAGAGCTGTTGCTAGTCGGGCGGTATATAAGCTTAATTAAATAAATAAATAAATAATTTTTTCAGTGGTGGCCCCCAAATTATGGAATGATCTCTCTGATGAGGTGTGCCTGGCGCCAACACTGTTATCTTTTCGGCGCCAGGTTAAGACTTTCCTCTTCTCCCAGGCATTTTAGGATGTGTTTTTAAATTGTTTTTTAAAGTGTTTTTAAATTTGTGTATTTGTATATTTGTTTTTAATGTTTTTAATTGTTGTAAACCGCCCAGAGAGCTTCGGCTATGGGGCGGTATACAAATGTAATAAATAAATAAATAAATGGCCTGGACCTCTGTAAAAATCTTGTTCCAGCATGCCTGAGCCTAGTGGTATGTTCCAGGGTCATCACAACCTCTCCAGCACATTTGTGCCAGCCTCACTGGGGGGGTATATTCCTTAGAGGGAAAACCCATAGTAACTATATCTGAAAGAGGGAGATATAACTGGAGGAAACCACTCTACTGTCCCAAGAAAAATGCAGTTTATCGTTGGTTGTCAACTCCTGCTTGATTATCCCAGCCAAATGGACAGGCATATCTGGAAGACAATTCCCCTGGATTGCTAGTCCTGCTTTTTAATGCCAGGTCAGTAAATGATAAGACTGCGATCATCCAAGATCTTATCCGAGATGAACATGCTGACCTGGCATGTATTACTGAGACCTGGTTGGATGAACCCAGTGGGGTTAACCTCACCAGTCTTTGTCCACCCGGTTTCTCTGTCCAACAGCAGGCTAGACCCAGAGGTCGAGGAGGGGGAGTTGCTCTGGTCTACCGTGAGTCTATCCCCCTGACTAGATGTCCTCTCCAGCAAACTACCGGGTTTGAATGCCTCTATTTAAAGCTTGGTGGTCGAGATAGAATAGCGATTCTATTGGTATACTGTTCCCCCCGTTGCCTAACGGCCTCCCTACCCAGGCTCTCCAAACTGATTTCTGGGCTGATGTTGGAGTCTCCCAGACTGTTAGTGCTGGGCGACTTCAACGTCCATGCTGAGTCTTCTCTTTGTGGAGTGGCCCGGGACTTCATGGCTGCTATGACAACCATGGGGCTGTCCCAATTAATTTCTGACCCCACACATACTGCAGGACACACTCTTGATCTTGTTTTTTATGCTGGATTGGATGAGAATGATCCGGGAGTGGAGGGTCTTTCAATAGTCCCGTTGTCATGGACGGACCATTATTTGATCAGATTTAGACTATCTGTAACTCATACCTTTTGTGGGGAGAAGAGACCCATTAGAATGATCCGCCCCAGGAGATTAATGGATCCTGTTAATTTCCTGTCAGCTCTCGGGGAATTTCCGGTCCCCCGAGTAAACGATTCAGTTGAAGCCCTGGTCAATTTATGGAATAATTCAATGACTAGGGCAGTGGACTCTATCGCTCCTGAGCGTCCCCTTGTGCGCTCTCGGGCCAGATCAGTCCCGTGGTTTTCTAGCGAGCTACTAACTATGAAGCGCACCCATAGGGGTCTAGAGCGACATTGGTGGAAAACCCGGAGCCTATCTGATAGACGTTGTGTTAAGGAATTCTCTAAGATCTGCGCGGCATCTAGGCGTGCTGCACAAAGAACTTTTTTTTCGGTCTCTATCTCTTTAGCTGACAACCAACCAGCAGAACTTTATCGGGTGGTCAAAGGCTTGCTTAATCCTGACCACCAGGAGTCCAATGTTGGCCACTCATTTATTCGTTGTCAAGTATTTGCTTTGCACTATGACAATAAAGTCGCTCAGATTCGCTCCGACTTAGATGCCAATATTGATGCAGTTTCTATGGATGTACCTTCGGACTCTGTTTGTCTTATTGAGTTGGATTCTTTTCAGCTTGTTCAGCCTGACGATATAGATAAACTTCTTGGTGGGATGAGACCTACTACCTGCCCGCTTGATCCTTGTCCTTGAATCATAAAGCAAGCTAGAGGTGGACTGGCCAATTGGGTCTGGGGGGTAATTAATGCCTCTCTCCAACAAGGCTGCCTTCCTGGGTGTCTAAAAGAGGCCATTGTAAGACCACTGTTGAAAAAACCCTCCTTAGACCCTTCATGTTTAGATAATTTTCGCCCAGTCTCTAATCTACCATTCTTAAGTAAAATCATCGAACAAGTAGTTGCCTCTCAACTCCAGCGTTTTTTGGAGGAAATAGATTATTATGATCCGTTCCAGTCTGGTTTCAGACCTGGCCATGGGACTGAAACGGCTTTGGTTGCCTTAGTTGATGACCTTCGTAGGGAACTAGACAGGGGGAGTGTGTCCCTGTTGGTTCTTCTTGATCTCTCAGCGGCTTTTGATACCATTGACCATGGTATCCTCTTGGACCGTCTCTCCAGGATGGGACTACGAGGTGCTGTTTTGCAGTGGCTCTGTTCCTTCCTGGAGGGTAGGACACAGAGACTCTTACTTGGTGACTTCCGCTCGGACCCCTGGCCCCTAATGTGTGGGGTCCCGCAGGGTTCGGTGTTGTCCCCGATGTTATTTAACATCTATATGAAGCCGCTGGGCGAGGTCATCTGGAGATTTGGAGTTCGGTACCATCAATACGCTGATGATACCCAGCTTTACTTCTCCTTTCCTCCAGATGCTAAGGAAGCCATCCGGCCTTTGAACCAATGCCTGACCTCAGTGATGGACTGGATGAAGGCGAATAAGCTGAAATTAAATCCAGATAAAACAGAAGTGCTCTTGGTTAGTCGTAGGACAGATCTAGAAATAGGGAATGTACCAATGTTGGATGGGGTTGCACTCCCCCTGAAGACCCAGGTTCGCAGTTTGGGTGTGCTTCTGGACTCGGCTCTGAACCTGGAGGCCCAGGTTTCGGCGGTCTCCAGGAGCGCTTTTGCCCAGCTAAGACTGGTCCGCCAACTGCGCCTGTTTCTGGAGATTTCCGACCTGACGAAGGTAACACACGCCTTAGTTACATCCCGATTAGACTACTGCAATGCGCTTTATGTGGGTACGCCCTTGAAGACAGCTCGGAAGCTTAAATTGGTTCAAAGAGTGGCAGCTAGAATGTTGACAGGAGCTGGCCTACGGGCCCATACAACACCACTTTTACAACAACTGCACTGGCTGCCAATCTGCTTCCAAGCCCAATTCAAGGTGCTGGTTTTAACTTTTAAAGCCTTACATGGCCTGGGCCCTCCCTATCTGTCTAGTCGCATGTCTTTTTATGAACCCTCCCGGTCCCTGAGATCTTCTATGGATCCTCTCCTTATGATTCCTCCATTTTCCCAAGTTCATCAGATGGGAACTAGAACTAAAGCCTTTTCGGTCATTGCCCCTAGACTTTGGAACACTCTACCAGTAGAACTGCGATTGTCTCCCTCTCTTACAGTATTTCGTCGTCAGGTTAAGACGTTTTTATTTCGTCAAGCGTTTAATTGTGATGCATAGGTTGCTTTTAATCTTCTTAATTTTAATTATGTTTTTAAGTATGTTTTTATTATGTTAACTTTTAATTTTTTATATGTGCCTGTGTTTTCTTTTCTTTCTGTTCGCCGATCTGAGTTCTTTGGAAATAGAGCAGGATATAAATACATCAAATAATAATAATAATAATAATAATAATAATAATATACCACCTATGCACTAGTTTGATCATACATTCTCAAACCTGAGCAGATACCTTATAAATTACTGGGTTATTTCAGCCTCCAATTGTTCTCATCAATCTCTTTGCCCCAGTCACCCTCCCATTGTTTCTTAAGACCTGATAAATACTCATCATCAAAATGCTATCAGCATGGTATACAGTTCAGACACCATGCCTCATTCCCCATTTCTAGCTGACATAACAGACATTCTAGTTTATACAAAACAAACTAGGAACTCCTATAAAAAAATTAGGAACTATAATTTAAACAGTTCTGAGAGTGGGACTTTGGAACTGGGAAAATCAGGGCTGGGAGCAATGCTAAGCAGGCTTAGAAAAGATGCAGAAATTATTACATAGGACATGACAAAAACATTGGTCAAAGCTTTGATTTCAAGGAGGGAACAGGCAAGGAATCAGTGGTGTAGGAATAAACTCTGACGTGCAGAAACTCATAATGAAAACTCCCCTAGCCAGGGCCGGCCCCAGGCATGCCGGGGCCCTTGAGTACCAGCCTGCCCTGGGCCCCTCCGCTCCCTCTCCGCGGTACGCAAAACTTAAGCATCTGCGGACCGCAAGACAGGAGCTTCCGCGCCCACTGCCATCCCCTGGTATCCCCACGCTTCATCTACCTTTCTGTTGTTTTTTGCAGCGCGCGCAGGTTTGCCATCAATCAAGATGGCGGCCGAGGTTTCCCTAAGGGGCTGAAGCCTCTGCTGCCATCTTTGTTGAAGGTAGCAATGTGCGCGTGTAGCACTCATGCGTGCCATCAGCCAAGATGGCAGCAGAGGCTTCAGCCCCTTAAGAAAACCTCGGCCGCCATCTTGATTGATGGCAAATCTGTGTGCCACAAAAGACAACAGAAAAGTAGGTAAAGCGGGGGGATGGCGGTCCGCGGATGCTTCCACTGATTGTGGAAGGAGAGTGGAGGGGCCCCCATAGTTCCAGGGGCCCTTGGGCCAGTGCCCCACCTGGCCGCCCCTTAGAACCAGTCCTGCCCCTAGCCATAGGATTGCCAGGTCAGAAGCATCCCAAACCCTGAGATTTTGGGGCGGGCCCTAGTGATGTCACCTCGGCAGGCCTGAGTGATGTCATTAAGCACCATACATTAAGCATTTTTAAGTTCAGATGTACATCAACTGCATTTTGAGAAATCTGCAATTTTAATAGAAGTGAAGTATGCATGTGTCTGTGTACATGCACACACACATGCATGCACGTGTGTGTACACACACATATTAATGGTCTGTTGAACAAATTGTCAACAGTTAAAAGAGGCAATAACAGTTGTTGGTATGGTGATGTACCAAATATAGCCTAGCTGGATGTCAGACAGGGCCATAATTTGGAGATACAGTTTTGAGTACAGTAAACAAAAATTCCTTGGAACTGTGAGGGTAACGGGACGCCATTGGTGAAGGGAAGTATTGCACGTAGGCCAGTGACTGGGATATGCAGGAGAGGGAGTGCAGAGTGGAAAATTACTGGCTACGCAGTTATGTTAGTGCGCACGTGCCAATGTATCTTCTGCTGTTGTTGATCATATAAAAGTACCACGCCCTGGTTGTTTGGGCGCACAGTTTTGGTGGACAAATCCCGCTGTGCCCTTGCTAGCAATAAAGTTATCTGATGAACCGAACTTGGGCCTGAGACTCCAATTCTTACCTTAACATTTGGCGCCCGAACAGGGACGTGAGGTCAAGGGTATTCCCCCTTGTCCTACAGCGGAGTTCTCGGTCAGGGATATTTCCCCTGCACCTTCGTTGGGCCGCGCGGTTCCCCGGATCACTTCATTACTCTGCAGGGAGCGCGCCTTCAGCAGTTGCTGATGCCTGGCTGGGCTAGGGAGGAGGCCGGGGAGCGACGCGGAGCCAACGGAGGCCTTTCAGAAGTTCAGTCCAGATCACTTTAAACCGGTGCCGGAAGTATTCATCGCCAGGCGAGTATTAAGGGATCCTTTTCTGTTCTGTCCTGTTTCTGACTGCCAGCCAGCCTCTAGGGGCTGAAGGGGGATCTGATCAATCCCCATTTCTGTTTCTCTGTCGGGAGGTATGGGAAGGGGGTTTCCTGTCGTGTGTTTGATAAGTGTGAGTGACTGACCGCTTGATTTCCACGTCTGGCCATTGGACGCACTGGTCCTGGGACGCCTACGGGTGTCTTGAAATTCCGGGGGGCGTGGGCTTGCGGTGCGTGATTGGAAACCTTAGTCTCAGCGGCCTGGCTCCCCCAAATCCGATAGCCAGCCCGTATCCTGTCTTCCCTCCCTTTATGTGCCTGTCCTCTGTTCTGTTTTGAATTAGAGTAGGATCAGATTAGGTCAGGATGGGGGGAGGCTCTTCAACCCCTTTAGAGTTAATGGTCAAACACTTCTCCGAAGTCTTCAACCCCAGTGAATGCAACGTGGAGACCATGAAAGTCAAGTGTTCTTGGGACTGGCCGGGACTAGGCCCCCTTGTGGACTGGCCCTCTAAGGGCACCTTTTACTCACCTGCTATTTCTCGTCTCTGGAATGTGGTCACAATAGAAGGAAATCCTGGGTGCCCTGAGGATATTCCTTATGTGAAAGGGTGGAGGAAAGTGGCAGATAATCCACCACCTTGGGCAAGGAAATGGGTGGAAAATGCTGCCACTGTTATGTTAGCCCAAGCCAAGAAATCTCGGAAGAAGACTGTTTCGAGCCACCTCAACCCTGCGGCCACTGTAGTAAAACCTAAATTTCTCGGTCAAACTATCAACGCAGACCCAAAGATGAAGCCTATTTTGGAGGGCCCTATGGAGGAGTCACCACCGCCTTATGTCTGCCCGAGCGCGCCAACAGTATTACCTTCACTTGAACCCCCTCTAGTCCAACCGCCACTTTCCTCCCTTAACCAAACTGAGGCGCTTCTGTACCCGCAGCTATCCACGTTAGAGGAACCTTTAGATCAATCCACAGGTTCGCTTGGAGAAGGAGTGGACGGTCCTCGCCAGTCCATGCGACTGATAGCAAGAGAATTAACTAGTTCAAGCCCTGTTCAGTCCCGGGAAGTTAGGGAAAAAGATGAAACTGAAAAGGCCAAGATCTTACCTGTTCGTACTGTTCCAGCTATGGTCCCGGTCACCAATCAGACTGATCCTGGTGGGACGAGATATGCTTCGGTTAATACGTACACTTATGTAACCTTTAATTCATCCGACCTACTTAATTGGAAAAACCACGGGCCATCATATGAGGAAGAGCCAGAAAAGTTTGTAGATATGGTAGATGGAATCGTGGCCGCCCAGAATCCTACTTGGTCTGATATACAGCAATTAATGGGCTACTTACTGACTACTGAACAGCGAATGCAGATACAGACTAACTTGGAAGAAGCAGCACTCAAGATTGCTAAGTGAGAGGGTGCTGAGGTTAGAAACCACGCAGACTACCTGGCCAGGTTTGCCCCCACTGCTGATCCACGATGGGATATTTCCACTACAGCAGACCGTATTGTGATGCGACAATATCAGCAGGCATTTGTGGAAGCTGTGAAGAAAGGGCGAAAGCGAATGATGAATATGCAGAAAATCCATGATGTAGTCCAGGAAAGGGAAGAGAGTCCAGGCGCCTTCCTAGAACGGCTTATGAAGGCATACAGAAGATACACCCCTATAGATCCGGAAGATGAGAAAAATCGGCAAACAGTAGCTTTGGCCTTTGTGTCTCAATCAGCACCTGATATCAGGAAAAAGTTACAAAAATCCGAAGGGTTTGAAGGAATGCCACTCAGCCAATTGAAGGCACTCGCAGATAAAGTGTTCCTTAACTGAGATGTGGAAGAGAAACGGGAACAGGTGAAACGCATGAAAGAAAAAGCCAGCCTCATCGCAGCTGCGTTAAGGCCCCAGGAGGAACAAGGACAAGTCTTCCGTCCTCGCCAGATCGCGCTGGGACGCAATCAGTGTGCATATTGCAAAAAAGAAGGCCATTGGAAAAATGAATGTCCGGATAAGCCCCAGGTACAGTGGAGAAGTCGTGGCTGAGGTATCGGACCTGGTAGGGGACGAGGCCGGGGTAGGGGATGAGGAGGGCTCAACCCACAAGCACTACCGTTCCCTCAGGCGCCGCAGCCCGCCAGCGCCATGACTATAGAGAACTACTACGAGGAAGACTGAGGCTGCCTGCGGGGCCCACTGCCTCCCGACCCCGTACTGGAAATTACTGTGGGAGGCAGACAGATTAGGGGTCTCCCGGACTCCGGAGCCCAACGCTCGGTCCTCAATACCAAGTTACCCATACCGTTGAAGAGAAAGGCCTGCGTTCCTGTTGTAGGAGCCGGAGGACAGGTGTTACAAGCCCCCCAGTTTAAATCGGTCGGTACCAAAGTAGGCTCATGTGAAGTAGAGCATGAATTCCTCCTGATTCCCTCCTGCCCGATACCCCTGATTGGCCGAGACCTTTTCTGTAAAGTCCAAGCCACATTATCTTTCCATCTTGACGGCCGCATCACGGCTACGGCCGGAGGACAACCCCTGTCGTTAACTTGTCCCCTTCAAGAAGCTTGGAGGCTTGGACCAATTTTGGGGTTGTGTGCATCACCAACAATCCACTATACATCAGTAGCCCTTCAGGTCATTAGGGCTGTTCCGGGAATATGGGCTGAAGACTATCCTGGGGGACTAGCCAAATTCGCTGAACCGCTTCGAATAGATTTAAAGGATGATTATGCTGTTGTCAATCAACCTCAATACACAATTCCAGCGGACGCCAAGGTTTCTATGCATGAACATTTGGGTAAATTGATTCAACTCAATGTTCTAGTCCCAATTGTCTCAGCTTGGAATACTCCTCTATTACCTGTAAAAAAGCCAAGTTTGGGACCAGCGCCTCTCTACCGCCCCGTGCAAGATCTCCGCCTTGTCAATCAACAGATCAAAGACATTGTAGCTGTGGTGGCCAACCCATATTCTCTTATAAGTTTGATTCCAGGAGGAAGTTTGTGGTATTCCGTGATCGACTTAAAGGATGCCTTCTTCACCATCCCTCTGCACCCTGACTCTCAAGCCATCTTCGCCTTTACATGGGAACATCCACATACCGGTCAGAAAAAACAGTTTGCGTGGTCCAGGCTGCCACAAGGGTTCAAGAACTCGCCTACCCTGTTCGGACAGCAACTAGCTAGAGACCTCCAAAGGTCCCAAGAGGAGGTTGGTTTGGTCCTCCAATATGTGGATGACCTCCTGTTACCCCGTCAGACGAGAGAGGAATGTCTGGCGGATACTGTTGAACTGCTTCGGTGGCTTGAGGAGTGTGGATACCGCGCCAGCAAGGCCAAAGCGCAGATCTGCAGCCAAGAAGTCACCTATTTGGGATTTATAATTAAGAAAGATACCTGTATCCTAGGAGCTAGTAGAACCCAAACTATTGGTTGCGTGCCTAGACCGACCAATAAAAAGGAACTTCGAGTATTCTTGGGAATGGCCGGCTATTGCTGCATTTGGATCTTGGACTATGCTTCCCTAACTAAACCCCTATATGACCTATTGAAGGGGAAGATTCCGGAGTCATATCCCCTGGAATGGACTAGTGCAGAAACTTCGGCCCTGAGACGATTGAAACAGGCCTTGACCAGTCCCCCTGCTTTGGGTCTACCTGACATCACTAAACCTTTCCAACTATTGGTGGATGAGAGAAAGGGGACTGCAGTAGGAGTTCTCACGCAATGTGTCGGGAACTGGAATCGACCTGTTGCCTATCTTAGTAAAAACATGGACCCTGTCAGCCGTGGATGGCCTGGGTGCCTCCGCAGCATTGCGGCTGCATCCCTTCTTTTAACCGAAGCCACCAAGCTAACTTATGGTCAGTCCATAGAAGTAACGGCTCCTCATTCCATTCAGTCATTATTAGAAGTACAGGGACCTAAGTGGATGACCAATTCTCGCTTGGTGAAGTATCGAGCCCAGTTATGTGAAAATCCACATATAATGATAAGAGATCGTACAACCCTAAATCCTGCTACTCTGATGCCCTTACCTGAAGAGCCAGTGCACCAGTGTGAAGAAGTGATGTCCATAGTCTACTCTAGTCAACCTGACTTGAAGGATGTACCGATTCCTGGGGAAATTGTACTGTTCACCGATGGGAGTAGTTCAGTCATAAAAGGAACCCGGCATGCAGGGTATGCCGTGGTTACTGAAGATCAGGTTCTGAGGGCTGAGCCATTGCCTCCTAACACCTCCGCGCAAAAAGCCGAGTTGATAGCCCTCATCGAAGCCTTAAAATGGGCCGAAGAGAAAAAGGTCACCGTTTACACGGATTCAAAATATGCTTTCCTTACCGTTCAGGTACATGGAGCCCTATACAGAGAAAGGGGATTTTTAACTGCAGAGGGTAAGGAGATAGCACATGCTCCTGAAATTCGTCAACTACTGGAGGCTGTTTGGAAGCCTTTCCGAGTTGCTGTGATCCACTGCCGAGCTCATACAGGAAAGGCCGACCCTATTGCTAGAGGGAATGCTCGGGCGGATCGGGCTGCTAAGGAGGCCGCCCTCAAACCCCTTCTGAAAACTGTTAACCTCATGACCATTTTGTTGCCTCCCATGCCCTCGCAATTGCCTTACACCAGAGAGGAAAACGAGGAGGGACAGGAACAAGGTTATACCTGCCAACGGGAGTGGTATGTCCTTCCTAATGGAAAGATCTGGGTGCCTCAGCGTATGGCTCGAACTGCTGTGTTTCATATGCACAATCAGTGTCATCTAGGCAAAGAGGCGCTCCGTCATCTAATTGAAAAGACTATGTTCATCGATAAGTTGGCTTCTCTGTGTGCCGAGGCTTCTCGGAGATGTGTGATATGCGCCCGAAACAATCCCAGGAGGGGACCTGTTCCTGAGCCAGGTCAAATTCTTCGTGGGAGCCGGCCATTCCAAGTGATCCAAATAGATTTCACTCATATGTCACCTGCCGGCGGGTATAAGCTTTTACTGGTGACCGTATGCACCTTCTCCCGATGGGTCGAGGCCTGGCCAGTTAGATCTGAAGGATCCAGGGAAGTGGTTAAACATTTACTTGAAGATATCATCCCCAGGTACAGCCTGCCTAAGCAAATCAATAGTGACAATGGTGCGGCCTTCCAAGCTGAAATGACTGAAAAGCTTAGTAAAGCGCTGGGACTGGATTGGAAGCTCCATTGTGCCTGGAGACCCCAGAGTAGCGGGGCAGTAGAAAGAGCTAATCAGACCCTTAAATTACACCTTAGAAAGATGTGTGCCGAAACAAGGACTAAATGGATTCAGATGCTGCCCGTGGCCTTGTTGCACATGAGGTGCACACCAGGAATGAATGGTCTCACTCCATATGAAATGGTTTATGGCAGGCCCCCTCCCTTGCCTATAGTGGTGGAGACGTTGGCACTAAGGGGGGAGGTAAATTTGAAGCGCGTCTTAAAGGAACTGAACCAAACTGTGTTAGAAATCAGTCAGTACACTGAACAAAGTCCCTTAGGACTTACAACCCCTGTTCACGGGTTTAGCCCTGGAGACTCAGTGTGGGTCAAAAGTTATAAGGAAGAAGCACTAGGAAAAACTTGGGAGGGCCCATTTATAGTATTATTAACTACCCCTACCGCCTTAAAGGTTGAAGGAAATCCTGTCTGGATCCATTGGAGTCGAATCAAATTAGCCTCAGCAGATAAATGGGCGATTACCAACCAGAAAGATCTGAAGATGACCCTGAGAAGGGATGCCTCCACGCGGGACACGACGGGAGAAGCCTCCTCGGGACCGGCAACCGAGAGAGCGAAGTAACAGAGGGCGCTGCATCCCCTCCCGTCCAGGATAGAGGAGTGGGACACCGCCCGAAGACCCAGATCTGTGCTGCCTCAGCGAGAATGCCATGTTGCAAATTGTCCTATTTGGTTATGCTGTTCGAGTTTGGTGTTATTATACTGTTACTGTTGTTTCCTCCTTATTGCGAAGCTTCTGAAAATCTTTGTAAAAGTTGTATTAAGGTTGTTAGGGCCGGGAATCAAATCCAAGAAACTTTAGTGTATCAGAGTAAGTTTAGTTGCCCAGGAACCATGAGAACGTGTCAGTTTCGTAACATTTCCTATTCAGTCTGTTCCCAAAGGAATCAAACAACTTGCTACGATCCCCAGGAAAATCCTGAACAGTGGTGGCTTCAAGTTAGATTGGCTACCAGTAGTGGGAAGTTATTAACCCAGACCAGGTTAAAAGAACCATCAGAGAAAACTTGGGTTCCAATTGAACCCTGCGAGATCTCCAAATGGCCTACGCATTGCGGAGACTACGATTGGGAAAAAACTTATATGTGGGATGACAAGTACTTTTGCCCAGAGAAGGGGATTAGCATTGAATGTACAAATCAATGTCCTTATTGGAACTGCGTGGGATGGGCCATGTGGCAGACCTCAGGACAAAGCGCTTCTCTCTCTAAAGTTATCGTTTCAAGTAATTGTGGGCCCCAAAAATGTAACTATGTAAATTTGACTATTAATAATCCTCAACAATTTATACAAACTTTGGAAATCATTTCGGTTTACGCATTGCTGGGAAGGGCAGTGATCCTTTAGGGTTTTTCTATTTAAAAATTGTCAAATTGGTGGAATCAAGTCATACTGTGCAAGAGACTTTCTTCTCTGATTTTTGGGAAGAGATGCGAATCCCTTTTCCAGTGTCTGAAATTGCTAGGAATTTGTTCGTAACTTTTGCTGAAACCGTGGCTAGCACCTTGAACATTAGCAACTGTTATGTCTGTGGGGGAACTCAGGTTGGAGATCAATGGCCCTGGGAGGCAGCTGAACTTAATGTCAACCAGCCTTACAATGTGACCAATGTTACCAATCCTCATAGTCAGTGGATGTTAAAAACTACTATTGTAAGCCGCTGGTGTGTGCAGAGAACATAAGAACATAAGAACATAAGAAGAGCCTGCTGGATCAGGCCAGTGGCCCATCTAGTCCAGCATCCTGTTCTCACAGTGGCCAACCAGGTGCCTGGGGGAAGCCCGCAAGCAGGACCCGAGTGTAAGAACACTCTCCCCTCCTGAGGCTTCCGGCAACTGGTTTTCAGAAGCATGCTGCCTCTGACTAGGGTGGCAGAGCACAGCCATCACGGCTAGTAGCCATTGATAGCCCTGTCCTCCATGAATTTGTCTAATCTTCTTTTAAAGCCGTCCAAGCTGGTGGCCATTACTGCATCTTGTGGGAGCAAATTCCATAGTTTAACTATGCGCTGAGTAAAGAAGTACTTCCTTTTGTCTGTCCTGAATCTTCCAACATGCAGCTTCTTTGAATGTCCACGAGTTCTAGTATTATGAGAGAGGGAGAAGAACTTTTCTCTATCCACTTTCTCAATGCCATGCATAATTTTATACACTTCTATCATGTCTCCTCTGCCCCGCCTTTTCTCTAAACTAAAAAGCCCCAAATGCTGCAACCTTTCCTCGTAAGGGAGTCGCTCCATCCCCTTGATCATTCTGGTTGCCCTCTTCTGAACCTTTTCCAACTCTATAATATCCTTTTTGAGATGAGGCGACCAGAACTGTACACAGTATTCCAAATGCGGCCGCACCATAGATTTATACAATGGCATTATGATATCGGCTGTTTTATTTTCAATACCTTTCCTAATTATCGCTAGCATGGAATTTGCCTTTTTCACAGCTGCCGCACACTGGGTCGACATTTTCATCGTGCTGTCCACTACAACCCCGAGGTCTCTCTCCTGGTCGGTCACCGCCAGTTCAGACCCCATGAGCGTATATGTGAAATTCAGATTTTTTGCTCCAATATGCATAATTTTACACTTGTTTATATTGAATTGCATTTGCCATTTTTCTGCCCATTCACTCAGTTTGGAGAGGTCTTTTTGGAGCTCTTCGCAATCCCTTTTTGTTTTAACAACCCTGAACAATTTAGTGTCATCAGCAAACTTGGCCACTACTGCTCACTCCTAATTCTAGGTCATTAATGAACAAGTTGAAAAGTACAGGTCCCAATACCGATCCTTGAGGGACTCCACTTTCTACAGCCCTCCATTGGGAGAACTGTCCGTTTATTCCTACTCTCTGCTTTCTGCTTCTTAACCAATTCCTTATCCACAAGAGGACCTCTCCTCTTATTCCATGACTGCTAAGCTTCCTCAGAAGCCTTTGGTGAGGTACCTTGTCAAACGCTTTTTGAAAGTCTAAGTACACTATGTCCACTGGATCACCTCTATCTATATGCTTGTTGACACTCTCAAAGAATTCTAATAGGTTACTGAGACAGGACTTTCCCTTGCAGAAGCCATGCTGGCTCTGCTTCAGCAAGGCTTGTTCTTCTATGTGCTTAGTTAATCTAGCTTTAATCATACTTTCTACCAGTTTCCAGGGACAGAAGTTAAGCTAACTGGCCTGTAATTTCCGGGATCCCCTCTGGATCCCTTTTTGAAGATTGGCATTACATTTGCCACTTTCCAGTCCTCAGGCACGGAGGAGGACCCAAGGGACAAGTTACATATTTTAGTTAGCAGATCAGCAATTTCACATTTGAGTTCTTTGAGAACTCTCGGGTGGATGCCATCCGGGCCCGGTGATTTGTCAGTTTTTATATTGTCCATTAAGCTTAGAACTTCCTCTCTCATTACCACTATTTGTCTCAGTTCCTCAGAATCCCTTCCTGCAAATGTTAGTTCAGGTTCAGGGATCTGCCCTATATCTTCCACTGTGAAGACAGATGCAAAGAATTCATTTAGCTTCTCTGCAATCTCCTTATCGTTCTTTAGTACACCTTTGACTCCCTTATCATCCAAGGGTCCAATTGTCTCCCTAGATGGTCTCCTGCTTTGAATGTATTTATAGATTTTTTTGTTGTTGGTTTTTATGTTCTTAGCAATGTGCTCCTCAAATTCTTTTTTAGCATCCCTTATTGTCTTCTTGCATTTCTTTTGCCAGAGTTTGTGTTCTTCTTTATTTTCTTCATTTGGACAAGACTTCCATTTTCTGAAGGAAGACTTTTTGCCTCTAAGAGCTTCCTTGACTTTGCTCGTTAACCATGCTGGCATCTTCTTGGCCCTGATCTGCGGTATGCACTCCAGTTGAGCTTCTAATATAGTGTTTTTAAACAACTTCCAAGCATTTTCGAGTGATGTGACCCTCTGGACTTTGTTTTTCAGCTTTCTTTTTACCAATCCCCTCATTTTTGTGAAGTTTCCTCTTTTGAAGTCAAATGTGACCGTGTTGGATTTTCTTGGCAATTGGCCAGTTACATGTATATTTAATTTAATAGCACTGTGGTCACTGCTCCCAATCGGTTCAACAACACTTACATCTTGCACCAGGTCCCGGTCCCCACTGAGGATTAAGTCCAGGGTTGCCGTCCCTCTGGTCGGTTCCATGACCAACTGGTCTAGGGAATAGTCATTTAGAATATCTAGAAACTTTGCTTCTTTGTCATGACTGGAACACATATGCAGCCAGTCTATGTCCGGGTAGTTGAAGTCACCCATTACTACCACATTTCCTAGTTTGGATGCTTCCTCAATTTCATATCTCATCTCAAGGTCTCCCTGAGCATTTTGATCAGGGGGACGATAGATCGTTCCCAGTATTAAGTCCCTCCTGGGGCATGGTATCACCACCCACAACGATTCTGTGGAGGAGTCTGCCTCTTTTGGGGTTTCGAGCTTGCTGGATTCAATGCCTTCTTTCACGTATAGAGCGACTCCGCCACCAATACGTCCTGCCCTGTCCTTCCGATATAGTTTATATCCAGGGATAACCGTATCCCACTGGTTTTCTCCATTCCACCAGGTCTCCGTTATGCTCACTATATCAATGCTCTCCTCTAAGACCAAGCACTCCAGTTCTCCCATCTTGGTTCGCAGGCTCCTAGCATTAGCGTACAGGCACTTGTAAGCAGTGTCTCTCTTCAAGTGTCTTTGGCACTTGTGGTTAGGCCTGTGGTAATTTTGCTCTTCTGAATTTATATCCTGTGCCCCTGCTCTCACAATGCCTACTTCTAGGCCTACCCCTTTTAAAATTTCATCATTTCTTTGGTTTTTATCCCAGGGGGGAGGTTTATTCCGAACCGGACCTTTCTCAGCTCCTGTCGGGTTTCCCCTCTCAGTCAGTTTAAAAGCTGCTCTGCCACCTTTTCACTGGCTTTTCACTGGTGCCCCTCGGATTGGCCAAATGCCCTGTGAGACGATGACTATTCTGAACCAATCCCAGATTAAATATTGGCCTAATGAGTCCGTGATTCCAAATAATGTGTTGTGGACGCCTGAGCTGAAATTAAGGCTAAATATGTCAGTTACTAACAATAACTCTTGGAAGGCCTTGCCAGGATTATACTGGATATGTGGAAAATATGCGTATTCTGAGCTGCCCGAGCCTTGGGAAGGAACTTTCACCCTGGGGGAGGTCAAACCATCTTTCTTCCTCATTCCCCTCAGTGACGGCGTCCGACTGGGCCATCCGGTCTATACTAAAAAGGAACGGTCCATTAAAATTGGGGACTGGAAAGATGATGAGTGGCCCCCCGAAAGGATAATTCAATATTACAGCCCTGCCACCTGGGCGCAAGATGGATCCTATGGCTATAGAACCCCCATTTATATGCTGAATAGGATAATTAGATTACAGGCGGTGTTAGAAATCATAACAAATGAAACTGCTAGGGCATTGACTACCTTGTCAAGAACCCAAACTCAATTTAGAAATGCAGTGTACCAAAACCGACTAGCGTTAGATCACCTACTTGCGGCAGAAGGAGGGGTATGTGGGAAGTTTAACTTGACTAATTGTTGTCTGCACATCGACGATAACGGAAAGGTTATAGAGGAAATAGCTAGCAGTATAGTCAAAATGGCCCATGTACCTATACAGACTTGGAAAGGGTTTGAATGGACAGAAGGGTTGGGACCTTGGTTCCAATGGATAGGAGGAATGCGAGGTGTCGTTGGGATAGTGGTTGTGGGAATATTGATGTTTATATTGTTGCCCTGTATCTTGCCCCTGATTCTACAAGGATTGAAAAATATGATGGGAAGTATAGCTGATAAACGCACTGCAGTACACTTAATGGCACTGCTGGAATACAGATCTGAGCCCACTTATGAGAGTGATACTCCCCGAACCTCTAAAGAGGTCAGTGAAGTATCAAAGGGGGGATTGTGAGGGTAATGGGATGCCATTGGTGAAGGGAAGTATTGCACGTAGGCCAGTGACTGGGGTATGCAGGAGAGGGAGTGCGGAGTGGAAAATTACTGGCTACACAGTTACGTTAGTGCGCATGCGCCAATGTATCTTCTGCTGTTGTTGATCATATAAAAGTACCACGCCCTGGTTGTTTGGGCACGCAGTTTTGGTGGGCAAATCCCGCTGTGCCCTTGCTAGCAATAAAGTTATCTGATGAACCAAACTTGGGCCTGAGACTCCAATTCTTACCTTAACATTACTGTTCATTCTGAAGCACAGAAGAGGAAAGGCCTCTCTTGACTTTGCCCAGAGTAAGATACAGGAATTGATTCAGAAAGGGAGAGTGGTTGAGCTACAATAGCCTGGGAATAATATAATTAAATTTGACATCTTCTGTGCAAACATATTTTGAGGATTGAACAGGTCTCAGCTTTTAGGTATTTGGAATAAATTTCCATTCTTCTGGCTCTTGGAAAACATAAATAAATAATGCGGCTGAGAATTCCCAGAGAAACGTAAGGGCATTACTTGCTTTTTTCTTCTCTAAAGGGGACCAGCACATCCCTTAGGCTATGCAAGAGTTTAACGCCAAGGTTGTACCCCAGATGTTATATGGCTCACAGCTTTGTACACAGGGTAATTACGCCCCTCTTGAATGTATACAATCTAAATTCCTTAGGAGCATTCTTGGTATACCCAGTTGTGTACCAAATGTAGTTTTACATTTGGAAGTTGGGACTCTTCTGATAGAGTCACGTGCCCGGATTTACAGGATTAATTTCTGGCTAAAGATGATATTCTCTCCCTTAGGCCTAGCCCCACTAACACTAGCTGATACTTTCCAATCACAATGGAAATATGCCGTGAATAATAAATTGCGATCTCTCGGTTTCTCAATGAAAGTGGTGCTAGACCTTGGTTACTTCAAGGCTAAAGAAATCATTCTCCAATGAATTAGGGGTATTGAGTCCCAAAACAATCTGAGTTTAGCGGCAGCATACCCCAACTATCGGATTAGTGCGAAAGCCTCCGCGCCTGCGGATTACCTAGCTAATTTGATCATTGCTAAGTATAGAAAGGCATTCACACTTGCAATATTTAATGTACTTCCTTCAGCATTGCTGGAAGGGAGATACAAGAGAGTTCCTTATGTCAAACGGGTTTGCCCCTGTGAGTCCGGGGCGGTGGAATCGGTGGACCACATTTTATTATATTGCCCCCTATATTGTGATTTCCATGACACTTTTATATACCCTTGTCTGTATAAAATGACCAGGGGTCCTGAGGCAACATCTGTTCACCAACTACTTGCAGATCGGGAGCCACAGGTCACTATTATGGTGGTGAAATTTTGTGCAGCTGCCATTGCTCGCAGGAGGAAGATGGTTTAAAGATTTTAAAAATGTTTTATTGGTTTTATTAGTTTTGGCCAATCGTCTATTTAGTTCTATCGATACAAATTTGTAAATATGCATTTTATGACTATGACCTAATTATTTTGTACTTGCTGGTCTTCGACTGAAATAAACTTATTCATTCATTCATTCATTCATATTTTGAGGTAGTTTTGTGACACTGAAGTTTAGTACTGAGGTTTTTTGTTTTTTTAAGAGTAGATGGTTTTATACTGAGAGAGGCCCTGACATTAGTAGAAGGAAATAAGAATCCATAGAAAGCAACATGGAGGTAGCTTGCAAATACCTAGGGCTTTGGATAACACTCATGTAAGAGCCATTTGAGTGTCAGTTCCAAGAACTCTCCTGGCTCTTTAAAAATCTTTAAAGAAGATGCTAAAGACTGAATCTATAGTCATATGCTAGCAAAACATGTGGTCTGCCACAGAGCTGTCCTAACCAAGTTGCACCGTCCTAATACCCAATTATAGAAAATGCATAAAACAGTAAAGGCAAATAAAAGCAGCAAGAAAATGAACCATGACTGCACAGTTAGACATATTGCCCAAAATGGGCCTTTCATGACTGGAAATCTTGCTCAAATAGGTTAAAAGATGAACAACAATGGGTTGGGACTTAAAAGAGGAGTAAATATGAATACATAAAGAGTTCAACTCACATCAGAATCGGCTTGTAATTCAGAATGTGCCTTGCTCTGGCTCATTTTACAGTGTGATCCTGTATCTCAGAAGTAAGTCCACTTGAGTAAAATGGGGTTAACTCCCAGGTAAATGGGTAAAGAACTGAAGCATCAGAGTCATTTTATTGTAAGAGGAAAAAGAAGTGTGGGAATGATAATTGCCAAATGCATCCATCTGCCAAGCATTTTTGAGTAGCCTCCTAAATGTGTGTCCTGGCAGGTGAGTGCTGCAGGAAAAGAGGACAACATTGTTCACTATGTAATACCCCTTACTTTCCATACCATATGCCTTCTAAATATTCTTTTCTGTGTCAAACAATGTGTATTCTTTAAAAATTCCAAAACCCACAACATATCCTACTGACTTGTGGCAGGTCTGTTCAGGTGCACTTCATGTGTAGCAGGGGTGGCCAAACTTGCTTAACATAAGATCCACATACGATAAACTTCAGATGTTTGAGAGCCGCAAGACATGAACAAATATTACAGTCACGTTTTTATTGTTACATGCACATTTTGTTACGGAAACATCTAAGAAAAATATGCAAATTTGCATTTCATTAACATAAAATGAGACCGCCAAAATATTTTTATGACACAAACAGACATTGCTACAATTATCAGGCTATTTACTGCTAGTAGAGGTCTTATGAGTCTCCATCTTGGCTGTGAGTCATTGAAAATCCGGCTGATATGTTGTCAAGGATGTACGAATTAGCTCCGTCAGGTGTTGATTTGTAAGGATAGAATGATGCTTCGACTTCACAAACTTCATTACAGAGTACAGTGATTCATAGAAGTATGTTGTGTTGAAAATAGAGATGAGTCGCACACTGGTTTTCTTCAGTTCAGGATATTTTATTTCTGGAACTTGCTTCCAGAACTCAATTGTAGACTAGGATTTATGGATCATCTTTAGACCCAGGTCCTCCTGTAATTCTATTAGTTCAATTTCCACAGCAGATGATTCTGTAACCAGAGGTTTGAGAATTGGACAACCATCATTGATCACATCAGCGGCGTCACTAGCGGGAGTGCGGGGGGGTGCGGACCTCCGGCACGTGCCCTCCCAGGTGCATGGATGGGGTGGCTGGTTTTGCGTGCACGCTCATGCGCGCACACACACACGCAGTCACCACACGCTCCAGGCTGGTGGTGGAAGGCCCATCCCGGCTTCGCCGCCAGTGAGCAGGCACCTGCCGTCGGTCTCACCCGCCCACCTCCAAGGAGGAGTTGGCTGCGCTGACCCAGAGCGCTTCTTGGCTCCTTTGCCAACCAACGGCACGGGGCGGGGCGGCTCTGGGTGTCACCCCCCTCAGGGTGTCACCCGGGTGCGATACGCACCCTCCGCACCCCGGTAGTGATGCCCCTGGATCACATCAATCATGAATGGATTTACAAGAAAGGCGAAGCAGGGCTTCAGCTTCTGCAAGTCCTCAAACCTGTGTAGGAAATTATCAAGCAGTCCTAGTAATTTATCTTTGTATTCTTCCAGTTTGTGGTCTTTTATTTCAATATCAGGGAATGTATTTACTCTCCTTTTGAGATTGGGAAAGTAACTGAAGTTTCTTGACAATATGTCTCTTTCAGAGCTTGGAAAAGTTACTTTTTTGAACTACAACTGCCATCAGCCCAATCCAGTGGCCATGCCGTCTGGAATTGATGGGAGTTGTAGTTTAAAAAAGCAACTTTTCCAAGATCTGGTCTCTTTGAAAAACTCTTATTTTATTCTGAAAGCTGAAAATTGTCTGAGTAAGATCAAAAACAATCTTATCCTTCCCCTGGAGTGCCAAGTTGAGAGTTTGTAGATGATTCATTATATCAGTAAGGAACATTAGATCTTGCATCCATTCAACATTTTCCAGTTGAGGATAGAATCTTTTCTTCAAGAAAAGTAATAATAGGCTCCAACAGATCCACAAACCTACTCAACACATTGCTGGTTGACAGCCACCTCACAATGCATTGGAAAGAGACGTCATTGGGTTTATCTTCAAACTCCAGTTCTTCAATAAAATTTTTGAACTGTCGGTGGGTCTTCCCATTTAAGTGTATGAAATTGACAATTTCAAGAACCGATTTCATAACATCTTCATACTTGAAGTATCTGGCTGCCAGGTGTTCACAATAAATAATGCAATGAACAGGGAGAAACTCTGGAAAGCTGGGATCGCTTTTCATAAGTGCAATTAATCCTGCATTTCCCCCCACCATTGCAGGTGCTCCATCTGTTGCAACACTGACAAGTTTATCCAGTGGAATATCAGCATTTGTTAAGGCTCTGTCAAGTGCATTTTTAATGTCAGCCGCACGAGTTGTTTTTTAGTGCCACTAAGTCCAACATCTCTTCTTTCACAGTTACATCAGAGAAAACATAACGAACAAATACTGCCAGTTGTGGGTTGTCTTGTATGTTTAGATTCGCCAAGAGCTAAGCTGAACACAAGGGAATTCTTTAAATCATTTTGCATTTTGCCTGCAACATCAGCACTGATCTGGGAGATACGCCTCTCTGTGGTGTGGCGTGAAGCTGGTGTTTGTGCTATTAGTCGCTGAAGTTTTGTGTTATTTGGATCTAACACTGCAACAACTTCAGCTATATTCTTCTTAACAAATTCCCCATCAGAAAATGGGCGTTTAGCATGAGCAATATTCCATGATATAACAAAACTAGCTTCAGTCGTTGTATCGGCTTCCTTACTGAACATTGTCAACTGCGTCTGCTGGCTATATAGTGATGATTTTAACACAGTTAACTTGTTTTTCCGTAATTCTGATTTAGGTGGATAATCAGACGAAAAGTTTTTGTGATTTGTTTCATAGTGGCGTTTCAAGTTACTGGCTTTGCAATGACTGAGTGACACATTGCAGATAAGACACAAAGGTTTACCTCCTTTAAGGGTGAATGCAAAATCTTCCTCCCACTCTGGTTTAAGATTTGTTTTCATCTTCATACTTTCGCTTCTTACAATTTGATGACATCATTCTCCACAAAATTTTCACAGACACTTCTAAAAAAATTAAAGGCAAACTTGGAGCTGAAACCGGAAATTGACCCTCTTTCACTCTGTACTGATTTGCATTTGGTCTGATCCCCTTTTGTTCAAATGTGACCCCTTTCTTTATGGGATCATAGAAGGATTTTGCTTCTCCATCACACATTTAATGATATCCCAAGAGAAATTCAGGGTCCTCAGCACCTCCCTCAGGGAATGAGCATCTGTGGGTGCTGGATTTTTTAATACAGGTTCTCTCCCTGCTGCCCCAAAATCAGTGCTGAATAGTCCACTTTGTTTTGAAGCAACTGAGCCTCTGCTCTATTAATTTTAAACCCTGGCTCTTGAATAATTTCCAGAACCATTCCAGTCATTTGTTAACCATTTCTGGGTCTGCTCCGTGTACAAGGACATCACCCACATCACTCATCACCTAGGAGTACTCTTCTCACTTCATGGGTGCCTCAGATATCCCCGCGTGGGAACTGCTTTTTTTACCTCAGTGGAGAAAAGGCACAAAAGAGTGAGGAGAGCCCAAGCCGCTGCGGTGGTACTAGGGATGAAGCATGGAGGTGGCTCTGGAGCACCGCTTCTGCCCTCACGGCGCCCCTTTGGCCAATGGTGCCTCCCTGGAAGCAGCACGTGGTGAGGGTGGTGCTGGCGCTGTGTCAACATGGTCTCTCGCACGCGGCCTGCCCGCTCAACCTGCCTCAGAGCAGAGGGAAAGCGGCGGCTGCAACGCCAGCACCAGCATCTCCGCCATCTCCGGCCCTGGGCTTGTTTCATTAAGGATGGCGGTTCGGCTGAGTGAGCAGCACATATATGTCAAACAGCCGCATGTGGCTCGCGAGCCGTGGTTTGGCCACCCCTGATGTATAGTAATAGCACAGAAGTTTTAACAAAGCCTCAGGGTTACATAAACTCAATGGATGCTGAACATCCATTGAACATGATACTATTGTGCTGCAATCTTTCTATATTTTTAATTTGTAGTTTTCTTTTGTCGGCTCCCCAGGAAACATTGTTGTTGTTATGGGGTAGCCTATAAATAATGCAAATAAGGAATACAGATATAATTTCCAAGAGCACCAAACCTTGACTATTGCAGGCAGTTCCATAAATAGGCTTGGTTAATGAGATAAGTTAACTTAAGGACATTCACAGAATGAAATTATCCTGCTACCTCCTTCCCACTGCAGCCACCTGCATCCTCTGGAAGGCCTCTCTAGAGACTGGGAGGGGAAGGACCTCCTTGTGAACATGGGCTGGGGTACAAGGGGTTGCCAGAAGAAGAAAGGGATGGATAACATTTTTCGCCATGAACATCCTTAAGTTAACTTATTTTAGGATCCAAGCCATTATCATTAAAAAGCCTACATTTAAGCAAAGTTTCTCTCTCAGGCTGTGAACTTCATAACGAAATGGCTGAACAGAAGGGGTTGCTGAAACAGCTAAGTGACCAAAAGAAAGGCTTGGAGGATGGACAAAATATATAGAAACGCAGGTTACAAGGGGACTGAGCTTTTTTACCCATAGGTTGACAGATCATGTACTCCTCTAACTTTGACTTTGAATAAAAGAACACACATTGGGTTGCTGAGAGGTGGGCCAAGAGGTTGTATATAACTGCATCTGCCACAGCCCTTGGGAAGATGACTACTTCCATGGTCTCAGCATATCAGGAAGATGGAGAGGAAGAGAGGAAAGGGACAAAACACTTTAGTCTCCTCTCCACTTGTACCTGGTGCTGCTGTTCCCACCACCACTGCCTATCAGGGAGTTTGGGGGAGGTACTGGTGGTTAGGTTATTTGGGGACAGTAGGGGCTGGCTGAGGAAAACTGGGAATTCTTCTCTGGATCAGATTTTTATCCAAGGTGAAGAAAAATCCAGGGCTTTAAAAGCTCACTTCTCATTGGAAGGATACAAGCTTTCATGAGCTCTCAAAGTTCATATCAAAGCCTCCAGAGAACTGCTGGCATCTTGGCATTTTGACTTGGTAGTTTATTAGAAATGACGGCATGGACACAGCATTCTTCCTATGCAAACTATGATTTCCAGAGTGTGTCCTAGTAAAAGGGGAAGAAATGTTCATCATTGCTATGCCATGGAGCACAAGAGCAATGCACACATTGGTGCTAAAGTATCATCTTCCGAAACCTTCTCATTTATTTTATATCCCATTACATTACACTTGGTGATGAGAGGGGAGCAAGGCATGACTCATTTGATATTTTGCTCCCTAAGCACTAGGTTCTGTCTGTCCTAAGAGGGCTGGGAGAGCAGTGAAATCTTGGCTCCTAGTCACAAAAGTTGGAAGCATTAGTTATACGGCTGGTGTATAGCCTAGCTAGGTTCACTGCTTTTAAAGAAAAGGTGGGATGTGTGTTCCAGCCAGGTGTGTATTGGAGGCAGAACACTCCAGGATGAAGACCTCTTATGTTTTTTGCAGGTGGCCCCCTCCTGGCCCCCTCTGGGAATCCCTCTGTCTGTCTCTACAGCCGATCAAGCTGCCTTGTGCTTGCTTTTAAAAGGTATGCCCTTTCCTCTTGTCTTAGGAGAGATGGGGAGAATCCCGCAAGGTCAGCAGTCACTACAGCCAATTAGCAGTCAGTATGAAACTCCTTGTTATTGTGGAGAGGAAAGAAGCATGAGGAGGGAGAAAGTCAGCAAGAGTTAAGAGAGGGAAGTTTACAGAGAAGAGGAGGGATGGCCAAGCCTGATTTGAGAGGGGGTTTGCATCAGAATCTTACTAAAATGAGGGGCTTTTGAAACAGTCCCATGCTGACTAATCGCAGCCAAAGTGGAGGGTGGGTGAAGAGAGACACACTGGGATGGGGGGAGCATAGGGCAAAGTGGTGTTTTCTCTCAGAGAAGGGAGACTAAGGAAAGCAGGCTGAAAGAAGGCAGGCTGCTTGTAAAATACAAGGTTGCTTGTAAACCATTGTTTTCTCCCTCAGTGGTGCTTTTTGCAGATTCTCTGGGAGAAAGTGGATGGTGGGGGCCCCTAAAAAGAGTGGGGCTATTTTACAGACATCGCTGCACATGAGAGAACTTCTTCTCACAGCTGATCTACAAAAAGCAGGTTTCTTCCCCTTGTAAAACACATCTGTGAACCGCTCCCCCCCCCACTTTCTCACAGACAGTCTGCAAAAAGCACAACTGAGAGTAAAAAAACCGCTTTACAAGCAATTCCTCTTGTATTTTACAGGCAGCATTCCTTCTTCCTTTCTTCAGGCTTCCTTTGAGAGGAGATGCCACCTCACCTCACTCTCCCACCCACTCTTCTTAACCCTTTTCTCTTTTCCTCTCGCCCCTCACACCCTCTGTGATGGCTGCAGTGAGTCTGTGCAAAGAGAAAAAATTGCTTGTCAAGCAATGCCCCTTGTATTTTGCCGGCATCATCATGTTCAAGAAAGGAATCCTTCTCTCAGCTGGTATGCAAAATGGAGGGGAAGAAACTGTTTTTTTTGCAAATCAGCTGTGAAAGGGACCTCTCTTGCACGCAGCAATACCTGTAAAATACCAGCTTCTTTGTCCTCATCCCCTATGGAGAGGGGAGAAACAATTACTTTGCTAGCCCTATGTTTGGTGCTTTGGGAAGTGCCAAGCACAGGGATAGCAAAGCTCCATGTGCAGCAATTTCTAAGCACCTGATTGCCAGTAGGCTGTTGTGGCTTGGAGGCGCTCTGCAAGTGGTTTTGATAGGTGGGTTGAAAAGCCCACCTATCAATTATTTGATATCATAATCATGTCATGTGATTGACAGGTGGGTGGCACCGTCTGTCAAATTTGGCCTGTGAGGCCAATCCTGATGACTCATGAAGGGATACTGCACTTCTAAATTTGTCACTACACTACTCGTTCCAACAGTAGAAATTTGGAATATCCAAGCATCACATAATTTTAAGAAAGGTGCATTACAATGTGATGCAATTGTACTTGTAATGCTACAGTTAATAGTACAAAGTTTATTTCCATGATTTATAGGCTGCTTTCCTGCAAAGGTGTACCCAAAGAGAAATATAACAGGACATAACTTACAGAGCAGAAAAAAGGGGGCAGCACCAGAAAACACACACACGTGTGCACATGCACACGCACACACACAGAGTGGGCGGACAGTCTGAAAATAGTGTTAAGAGATAGGATCAGATCAGCATGCTTCAAGAGACACTTTCTTCAGGGGCAAAGGAGTATAACTTGCAGTGATACTTCAGTTGGACATGACATCTCAGAACCCCCAAGAAGTTCTATTCCTTTTCTCTTGAGGAAGATGAAACATGTTGGGCATTTCATATGCCTTAAAGGTTCTAGTAGCATGACCACAGTTATCTGTGCTCTGTTAACATATAGGATTGACTGCTGAATTGTGCTTTTGAAGACTCTTCAGAAACTTCAGTTATTTCAGAATACTTCCTCCAGGCTGTTTAGGAATTGGTCTGTGGGAATAATGAAATGACTTTTCTGGCTACTGATCCATTTCTGAGCAAAATGGTGCTTTCAAAATTCAAAGGGGTAGGAAACCTGTGGCTCTCAGACACCAGCCCCCATTAGCCTCAGCCAGTATGGCCAGTGGTCAGGGATGACACCTGCTTTAAAGCTCTGTACATCATGGACCATATCCAATGCTACAGTTCTGCTAGTGCAAAACACTTCTGGGCATGCAACAGAACTTCCTCTCCTGTCTCCTTCAGACCTCCCTCCCACAGGCCTATAGCTGGGGGGGGTGTCAAATGGGGGCACTGCCCCCCTAGAGCTGTGCTTTGCCTCCCCCCAGGATTATTTGCAGAATTGTCTTCTTTTTAATTTGTGACATGACAGACCATGGTGACCTCCATTTTAAAAATGATAGCTTGTTTTAAGGACAGGAGCAATTTAAGAATAGGACCCTCTGAAAAATTCAGTGAATAAGGCAGGGCGAGTTCGCAATAAAAGCCTCATCTGGAAGAACCCCCAAAAGTCTGCTCATTCAAGAGTTTCCCTGAAAGAGGGTGGATTTTTCCATGATCACAATAATCCTATAATTAATTAGGTGATCCTGAAAAGAAACAGTCTGTACAGTAACATGACCCTTGAAGAGTTAAATATTAGAACTTTGTATTGTGGGCTAGAGTTAGATGCCACTCCTTGGACTTCCCTTTGCTCTGCTTTTCAGTTTCTGTTTTAGTTGTTCTCTACCCAGCCAGCAAGAAAGAAGCATGTTTGTTTGCCTGCAGTAAGAAGTAAGAGTTTGTTTATTCTGCAGTTATTATAATTAGTAGAGCACAATTGGGTACTTACTGCTAAAAGGTGAAATGAAGAGATCAATTCAAATGATCTGAAAAAATGGGTACCCTTTACACTCCTTATACACACAATCGTAGTGGCTATTTATTTCTACTTTTTTCTTGATTACTTGATGGTAAAGCATGAAATAGCCCTAGAGGAATAGAAATATTGCTGTGTATTCTACAGTTAGCTAATTTAAGCCTAATTTCTGATTTTCCCAAAATCTGCAGCTCGGCATGAGACCTTTCCAAGGTTTCTGGACAGAAAAATCAATCCAGCAACCAGTAAAAAAAAAATCCAATTGTTTTCCATAATTAGTTTCCAATTGCTTAGTAAGGAAAATCTGAAGGCCAGGAACAAGACTAGAAGGAGGGACTCTCAAGGAGGCATTAACAAACATGCCCTATAGTATTTATTTTCTCTCTGCCCTTCCCTAAACTTGTAGTATGGACAAGTTTGTTTTTCAGGTAGAATTTAAAACTAAGATACCTAGTGCAGCATCAATGCCAAGCTCAGGAGCTCACTGTCATTACCAAAGTAGTTCAGTTCATGAAGAATCGGAACACAAGGACAGACCACAAAGGGACTGTAGCTATAGGCAAAGTGAAGCTTTTGAGTCTGATTTTTCTGGGGGGATCTCTCAAAAAAGGGTGAGACAATTCAACAGATTAAACTTTATTCATGGAAGTTAACACACTCTCTGGATGCAGGAGGAGTGATGGCAAAGGTCACTGCCTTTCCCTTCCCCTGACCTGGCCATCACATCCTGTCCACTAGTGGGGGGGATTGGCTGGTGCTATGCACCTCTGTCCCCCCAAATGCCCCTCCTAGAAATGTGGCTGCCCCACCTAACAAGAAGGCTGGCTACAGGACCCCTCACGTCCTCAAAATCAGCTCTGGAGGATTGGGGAAGATTGGGGGGCATGGAGTAGAGGAAAGGAAATGGAAGTTGTGTTGTGTGAGCTGAACTCTGATTGTATAATGCTGGATGCAACCCTAAAATTACATTTTGGGTTACTCTGCAAAAATATTTTAAATACAAAAAAACTAAATTTAGCCTATTCCTACCATTCCTACGTTGTGATGAATTCTCTTGAGTATAGTGAGAATTACTGACATATCATTGGTGAAACCACATCAGTACCCTGTAATCCATAAATTAAGGTTGATTTGTATTCTATTTGGAATTCATCATGCCGTTGATTATTTGTGAGAGCCAGTGTGGTATAGTGGTTAAGGTGCTGGACTATGACCTGGGAGACCAGGGTTGGAATCCCCACACAGCCATGAAGCTCACTGGGTGACCTTGGGCCAGTCACTGCCTCTCAGCCTCAGAGGGAGGCAATGGTAAACCCCCTCTGAATATAGCTTACCATGAAAACCCTCTTCATGGGGTCGTCCATAAGTCGAGATCGACTTGAAGGTAGTCCATATTATATTATATTATATTATATTATATTATATTATATTATATTATATTATATTATATTATATTATATTATATTATATTATATTATATTATATTATATTATCTTTACCCCACCCTTTTTCCAAAATTGGAACTCAAGGCAGCTTACAGATAAAAGTGGATACATATAATAAAAAGATACAAGAATCTGCATTAAGCTAAAATCAAACTGTTTGCAACATTAAAACATTAACATACACTCAAGATACTTAAAAACAATTTAAAAATAGTACAATTAAAACCGTGAGCAATATAGCATACCTCTTAAGGCCCTGTCCTAAGCGCCTTTTGTTCCAAAAGCCCGTGGGAATAAGAAAGTCTTCACCTTTACTTCACTTTTATTTGTAAAAACATGAATAAAGAAGTATGTGACTTTTCCTCTTGTTTACCCATATCAGCCTTAATCTTTGCCATCAATGGTATTTATTTATTTATTTATTTATTTATGCAATATTTAAATGTAACATTGTTTTTTTACATGACAGCAAAGAGAGGGCCAAAAGATGAGAAAATTGTATTTTTGGAGCGCCCTTAAGAGTACTGATGGGAAAACAACCTGAAGAAGTTTTCTAGAACAAAAACTCCCTTTCAGTTTTCAGAAACTATTTCTGAAGCAGAATAGAAGGATTGTTTTTCAAGTCTCTGGATCTGTCTCAAGAATTATTGGGGGGGGGAATAAAGTGAATTAACATATCTTTGATTATACCTTTCTCTGCAATCAGGCACACAGTGGTGATGTCACCAAATTGCTGAAGATGTTGATTCAAGAACATCCTGGTCCCCTTTTCATTGCAGAACTGCCTGCATTCATCGCATTATCAGAAAGAAGAGAGGACAATCTCCTAGGAAAAGGCATAATGATTACAACCCTTGGCCCAGGTCTCCAACCTGATTTGCCAGTTAAGTTATGTGTGTGTGTATATGTGTGTGTGAGAGAGAGAAAGAGAGAGAGAGGGGGAGGGAGGGAGGCAAAGCAGGGCTAAAAATCTATGATTTAGCAATTTAAATTATTCAGATATGCACTCTTCAACTTCCAGGGCAGTTTTATATACATACATACGCTTACACATATGTGCAGATATATCACTAGATGAAATACACAAATAAATTATAGCCACATGTTAAAAGAGAAATATATTAAGATACATTAAATCCTGAGAAAACAAAACATCTTGGCCTAGCACCAGAAGGATAATAATGTTGGTGTCAGGCAGGCTTCCTGTGAATTCTGCAATTGTGGTGTTTTGCCAAAGGTGGTTTTGCCAGAGACAAGAAAGTTTGGGATCTCAAAGACCATGAAACACACAGTTGTGAAGAAGGAAAATTTAGTGCTTATTGAAACAAAGCTGTTGTTTTTTGGCAGGCAGACAGGCACGAAAACACTTAAAGCAGCTAATGATGAGCACAGGTCTTATCTTATATTCTCCTTTTTCCTATTGGAAGCCTCAGCAACAGCGGAGAGATCCTCTTTATGGCCCTGTTTGGATTTACACCATGCCACACTTCTCTTCAGGCCAGTGTTGAGGCTTATCTCCCCAGATCTAGGGCCCTTTATACTAAAAAGACCCCCTGGGAGGGGGCACAGGGGGCACCTATACCTGTGAGATTTTTAGCTTCCCCAGTGGCTAGTTTACTTGAATCTCACTTCTCTGCCCTTTGTTTATCCCTCAGTGGCCTTGGATTTGTGCCAGCCAGGGCTGGGAATACAGCTGTGAAGCTCATGCCCAGCCCCTGTCAGAGTATGTGATTAGCTCATCCACTGTCTGTTTTGGCTAATTAAGCAGCCTTTCCCAGCTTTTGTTTACATATACAGAGTGAGAAAGCCAGCAAATTGAGCATACTGTCCTAAACAGAGCTTCTCAGATTACTATACCATGCAAGCAGGCTGAGCAAGCAATAAACCCTAAAAATCAGGAAAAACAGGAGTGTGAGACAAGAATATGGGACACGGGGAATGGGGCATTCCACTCTAAACATCTAGATGTCTTGTGGATTTATTTGCCCCTACATGGGATGCTACCATTGAGAAGTCTCCCTTTCTGGGTCCCTGTGAGAGAGGAGACCCCGGAGATTGGAACAGGGGTCCCTGTGAGAGAGGAGACCCTGGAGACTGGAATAGGGGTCCCTGTGAGAGAGGAGATCCCGGAGATTGGAACCAACGTGGAACAGGAACAAGATTTGGAGTCTATGGACTTTAGAAATAAAATCTATTGTTTGGAACTCAATGTTATCTCTGAAGAAATGAATGAAGATTCTAGAGATAAAGTTATCAATGGCATGGATAATCTTCTGGACTGGAATGATGTGATGGAGCCCAATATAGAGAAAATCTATGGAATTAACTGCAGCCATGTGACAATGGAAAAACTTTTAAGAGATGACCCAGTGTATTTTGAAAAAAAGAACAGAGATATGATTTTACAGCAGTATTTCAGCAACCTATTCAGAATGGATGGCAAGAGAATATTTGGGATAGAGGTAATTCCCATCAGACTCTTACTATATGACTATGGCTTTGACAGCAAGATTATTATGGAATACTGATAATGGAAGATTGGATATTGAAATTACTGGACTTAACAAGACTACTGAAGATGGAAGATGGAAAATGGAACTAATAGAGATAATAGAACAATGGCTACTGAAATTATTGAACCTAACAGATTCTGATGTGATGGATTAATTGAAATGTTTATTTTGACTATGGTTATGACAATAAGATTATCATAATTAGTAATGAGATGGATTAATCGATATGCTTATCTGGAAAAAAAAATTGATAGATATATTTTTTAAAGAATTGAAACCTCTCTTTGACTTTTTGTGGAAAGAATAAAGTAATGTTTATGAGATTTGATGATTAAGTAAGATAACTACTGGAGGAAAGTGATTTTGTAATATGACTTAAGAGACAGGATTGTTATATATTATAGACTTATAACTGATTTGATCTTTGACAAATGGGAAGTCAATATTTTACTCTTTATTTTTTATTTTTGTTTTTTTTTTTCTTTTTTTCTTTTTGTTTAACTATTTTTGATTTTGTTTTTTGTCTTTGAATGTTTTATGATTTTGTCTTGTATGTTTTATGAAAATCTGAATAAAAATTATTGAAAAAAAAAAAAAGAGAAGTCTCCCTTTCTATGATCATCACTTCTCTTACTTCCAATAGAGGGGGCACCTGAAGAATAGCCTCTGACTCAGTACACGGGCAGGTTGGTGTAGGTGAGGTCTTACCCATATATCCAGAGCTCCTAGTTGATCAGGTGGAGGGCAGCAGGAGTTTTGGGACCACACCAATGTAAATGTTTAAAAGGTTTATTGAAAGATAACCAATTGAACACAACCAGGAGTGCTCTTGTGAGTCACTCCATTGCAGGAATGGGAAAATGCAATATTAGATTTGCCCAATAGTCCTCATCTTTCATACTCACACACATGCAAGTAACTGGTGGCCAACTGGTGGCTTCCTTGTAGCAAGGAAGTCTCAATGCTGGATGTGGTAGAAACTTCTGAAATCTTCTGGTGAAACTGTTGGCGAGTGCGTGAATAGGTCAAACATGGTTTTGAATTCAAGCGCCGTATAGAACAGGAATAAGACAGGCCAGGCAAGTTTCTTGTAAGAGTCTTTACTAGGCAAAGACATTAGACACAGCTCTCTCCATTGACATTTCTTCCCCCACACTGAGTTCCTGCAAGTTTCCCACCTTATCACACTCCCAGCCAGCCACTGACCTTGATAGTCTGGCACTCTGTTCTCACAGCTTAACCCTTCTGCTTCAGGTTTCTCTCTCTCCGCTAAAAACCTTGTCTGTGAGTCTCACAGCCTGCGTCACTGACCAACAGAAACTGGGGTGTCTTTATATTCTGATAACATTTTGATGTTCTTTTGATATCTTCACTGAACCCCAGTATCTCATCCATCAATTGGTCAGCTGGTGCTTTGTGATGTCAATCTCCTGGAACATCTCCTCTCCCAGGATCACCTCTCCTCTTTCTTGCATTAGCTTGACACTGAACCAAGGTCACTTGCTGATCTTCTAGGGTACTTGGGCTTGCATTGTAGCATTTGTAATATTTGTTTATGTTTGAGGTGTTTCAGATTATCATCTCCTTTCCGACCTTTAGCACCTCCAAGCCCTCTCTCATCTCAGCCAAACCTAGAAAGGAAAATCCATTCATGCTTTCACTCATTCACTCTATGTTTTCATAACATAGACCATTCTGTTATCAGTGGCCTTGCGCAACTAGCTGGTTCCATAGTGCATGCAAGCAATGTAATAGACACTGTGCTTTGTTTTAAAATAAGATGGAGAAAGTTATAAACATCACTGGATTTATCTCAAGTGTTTCTAAATAACAAGAGACTGCCCTTCATACTATTAAACTCTGAGATATATGGCTCTGGGGTTAAAACTATACATCTGCTAACTTCCTGACCTTTGTCCAGGCTCAGGAACCATTCTTATACATGCTTGAAAGATACACTTATAAATGTGGGTACAATGGCATAACAATATTTGTGATAGATGCACATCAATGCAACAGTATATAGAAATATTCCAATAGCAATATCAATAATAAATGGCATGAATACATAAGTGCATAGAGGTATATAGGCAGTGATACATATAGGAAGAAGGAAAATATGCATCGAATATACTTTAATTCACGTCATAGGAGCAGGGTTTGCTACAGGTGCATGGATCCTAAGCTATATAGGGCTTTAAAGTGGGGGGAGGAGACCCGTAGCCCTCCAGTTGTTGTTGGGACTACAACTTTCATAATCCCTGAGAACTGATCATGCTGGCTGGGGCTGATGGGAGATGTAGCACAGCAACATGTGGATGTAAAATGAGCATTCTGAATCTTTGCTACCATTTCCCCTTCTCCTTCTTTGGCTTAGCTCTCAATATGCAGTTTCAGTGCTTCTCATTTTCTGGGTGACTTGTCCACATAATCCACCAATTGTTCCTTGTTGCAGCAGCTTCTGTTCCTCAGATTAAAAGGCTTGTAAGAAGCCCAATTCTGTGATGAAAAAATATGAAAGTATATTTTTGGCTGGATCTGTGGAAACTGCCATACTCATATAGAAACAGCATCTTTGCTAACAAGGATGTGTGCACACATGCAGTTGTGGGGAGAATTAGTTATTGAAAGAAAACGAGACCTGTTCCCTTCTGAAGCTACAGAAACAATGAACTGAATGCACAGTTTTTTATTTCTCCTTTCCAGCTATCACTACTGTGGGCAATGTGCCTTCCAGAGTGCCAAGACACTGGTGCCTTGATATCTATTCTTGAATATGGGATAACAATGTACCTAGAGGGAAATGCATCTCTTATGCACTGCCATATGGAGCAATTAAGGGAAAATGACAGTTGTGAATAAACTAGAAGTAAGGTTGTCTCTTGGTAGTACCTTCCCATATTGTTTGATTGTGCAATGTAATGCTCTGTTTCAAAGTGTGGGAAGTAACCCCAGACTGCTGTTAAGATATTGGGAATAAGCACAAGGATCAGTGCTGTACATGGGTGGCTGGCATTGTGTCTGCCAGCTGATAAATTCTTCATCTGGAAGTGCCCTAATTTCCCAACAGGTTTAAGGTGAAGCCATTGAAACAAATGGGACATTTTGGCAATGCAAATTGCAGGTGAAGCTCCCCTAGTCCAGATCTGAAGTGAGCCAAGTGTTAAAGACCTCAACCCTCCCATATGCTAGGGTCCTGATCTGGATTGGCTCCCCATGCTGATTTTTTGTCACAACAACTACCACAACACATCACCCTGCACTTAAAAGTGGAACTATGTGACTAATATCACATATAGTTTGGCCCTACGGCTGGAAGGATCTCTCAATTTCAGTTGTCTCAGTTTCTCATTTTTCTAATCTTAAATTCAGTTCTTCACATTTCTGCAGCAATTTGCATAGCTTTTTTTTAAAATAAAAGCATGAACATTTTTAAGTATTTTTGTGTTAATTTCTCCTAATAAATCCATGTTTGTTTGGTTGGAGAACTGCATTGCAAAATTCTGATAAGTGCAAATTTCAAAGAATGGCCATGTTTTGGTTCTCATATGGTTTCAGAGAGTGTGCATTTGATAGATTTGGCTTCAAATGTGAACTGAATCAAATTTCTCTGCCATCCCTATTTGGCCCCAAGCATTACAATTCCCCCTCTTCCTCTGAGTCTTCCCTTCCCCCCCACTTCCTCTGTAACATATAGTATAATTCATTATGGTGTTTGTTTTTTTGCCTCCACTAGAAGCAGCCAGTGATGTGGTGAGGGTGGAAGCAAAACACAGCACATGGGAACGTCATACTAGATGCGGAGGGGGAACTTGACATGGGGCTGTAATTCTTCGCAGCACATTTTGTTCTGTCTTCAGTATTCAGTGTGTGCTTGTAATGTGTGGGCTGCATACACAGCATACAGTTAAAGCATTCCCTCCAAGAGTCCTGGGAATTGTAGTTTGTTAAGGATGCTGAGAACTGGAGGTCTGTGGGAGGTAAACTACAGTTCCAGATTCTTGGAGGCAGTCTTTAAATGTATGGTGTGTATGCAGCTTAGTCTTCAGTATTTGATGTAATTCAATGGAAATTGGAGGTCACTTGTTGTTGTTATGTGCCTCCAAGTTGACTGTGACTTATGGCGACCCTATGAATCAGCGACCTCCAAGAGCATCTGTCACGATCCACCCTGTTCAGATCTTGTAAGTTCAGGTCTGTGGCTTCCTTTATGGAATCAAATGGAGATCATACCAATGCAGAATGTCCTCAGTGGAAAGAGCCTGGAAAGAAGATTTCCCCTTCTGCCTATGAATGAGGAGATTCCTTTCATTTCAATTCTTTCTAAATTTGCTCTCCCATCCACACATAGTGAATTCCGCTTTAACAAGAGGCTGTTCAGATACCTCCCCCTTGCATCATGTTCCCATTGCTCATCTCTTTTGCCTTCCACATGCTGGTGGGGCTACTTATACACAATTCCAAACTATTTGCAATCAAGTTTATAAATCACACAGAGATCCTCCATGGGCAGAAAAGGGGCCCCTCTGTTGACGTTATCCAATGTATGGGAGGTAGTGATAGGGAGAAATTGAATTCAGTTCACATTTAAAACCAAATGTATCAAATTCACAATTTCCAAAACAATATGAGAACCAAAACACAGTCATCCTTCAAAATTCACACTCATCTAAATTTTTTGATGCATTCTCCACAAATAATGTTTACAGAAATGCATATATTAGAGAAAAGTGTGAATAGAAATGAATATATTTGGGAAGTCAATATAAAAATGTGTCACATTAGGATGAATTGCTTGCAAAAATGTGTACAGTAGTGAAAACTGCATACAAAAATGTGCTTATATGGATAAATTTGCATGAAAATGCTTAAATGTCATGTGGATTTTTTTTATATATAAAAAACTACCTGCAAATTGCTGCAGAAATGTGCAGAACTGAATTTAAGATTGGAAAAATGAGCAACTGAGAAAACTGGCAGATCTGTTCATCCCTAATTGATCTGAGTGAAAGGCATGCAAAAAGGGGGCAGGCCCAGTGAGTACATTCCTGTTCTCCCCTCACACAATTAGAATTGTGTGGTAGGTAAACAACTAAACAGGGCTTCAAATAATTCCTAAAATTAATCCTGAGATTTGATCAGTCATGGTTTGCCATTGTTTCCAGTTCCTTCATTTGCATCCTTTCCCTCTTGTAACTTACTAATGCACACATGGAAATAGTTTCTTCATTCTTATGTGATTATAGGTAGGATTACGTTAAGATTCATTTTGTGTAGTGTTTTACTGATATGCATAGGCACATGCATCAACATTTTTCTCTTTTTTGGTGGTGTATTATTATGTACATCACTAAAACTGCACAAATAGAATCTTAATGTAATCATACCCAGTCACATCAAGAGGGCTTTCTTGCAGTGTTGATCAATGTATACATGTGCATTGGTAAGGCAGAGGGAAGGGGAAGATATGACTGATGATATGATTGAGGAACCGAAGACTACAGTGAACTGCACATTATAACACTCTGTAGAAAATTCAGAAATTTTAAAAAATGGAACAATGAAAGATTGAAGATACATCAGTTCTTGTTCAGAAAAAGGACTTTGGAACTCCCAGATCTACAGAGAACAGATTTCTCTGTAGAGAATTTTGCAGAGCATCCTTCCATCCTCTACACTTATCAATATTTAAGAAGTAGCAAGATATTTAGGAGAGAGAAAGATTTTTGGGTTTGGCATGCTGGGAACCAAACAGGATATAAATTATGGTTACCCAGCCTCAGGAGTTAAAAATGTATGGAGGAAACACAGAGAACAACACAGAGAAGGAAAAATATCCTCATTCTGATTCTGATTTTTTTGGGGAAAAACACGTTTAAAAGGCTTGCTAGATCTATTCTGCCACATTATTGATTTCAAAACAACAGAATTTAAAAATGGTAATCATTTAGAGCAACTTACTTTGTGTAACCTATGAAATGTCTGCCACTCAAAACTGCCCACGACTTTAATCATCAATCTGGGAATACAACCAATCAAATTCTACCCGCCAGTAGTTTCCTAGGTAACCAGTAAAGATACTGACATAGATTGCACACAGTGAAATAAATGAAATATATATATTTCACCCGTATATCTCTATTTCTATCCCTCTATTTATCTAGCAGTCCACACACACACACACATACACACACCATGTTCAAAAAGTTTTAAAGGTACTGACAAACAGAATGGAAGTGATACAGAATTGAAAGACATATTAAAGGGTTGCAGAGTAGTGTGTTTGAATCCTGGGAAAATGGAGGCTCTTTTGGTGGGTGGTTTCTATGGCCAGGGAGTGGTGCCAACAGAATTTCCTGGACCTGCTGCACTGTAAGTAGATTGGGCTCTCTATATTCCCACCCAATCCCCACCTCCTGGCAATCTATTGGCAAGAATTGCTGATTATTTATTACCAAAATAAACAGTTATTTTGAATCCACTGTTGATCTAAGATTATTTATTGAGCAGATTTTTAACCTGCCTTTCATAGTTCCTGCCCTCACAAGACATTTTACAACAGTTATAAATAGTTCAAAAACCAAAACCATGTAATTATTAAATATTTAAACATTAAAATAACATTACAAAGACAGAAACTAAAAAAACTTGTGCAGCTTAACTAAAAAACTCTCAGTCTAACCTACCTCACGAAAGATAAGAGGGAGAGGGAGGATCCAGGAAGAAAAGCAAGGTGCAAATATATCATCTCATATTCACAAACCATGCAGTAAGGGGGAAAGCATGCACAAAGGTACCCCCCTCCAATTGCTTTAATGACCACATTCCATAGTCCTGATATTTTACAGGAAATTTCCACCAAAACCCCAACAACTTGCCAACACACACACACACACACACACACAGAGCGAGAGAGAGAGAGGGAGACAGAGCATGTGCAGCTTGACTGAACCAACTCTCAGCCTAACCTACCTCATAGGATTGTTGGGAAAATTCCATACACACACTTGAGATGAGATGTAAAGATACATACACTCCATATAATAGTTTATTGTCAAAACCAGTTGGTCACTGCAGAATATTTGTTTGTTTTTAAAAAAATCAGTATTAGTCTCCTGCTAAATAACAATAATGACACCTAAGTAAGCCCTGCCTAATTGCCTTAAAATAGGATTGGAGAGGGGAAGAGAGAGATATAGAAACAGAAGGATTAATAACACCATTCTAGGCTATGTCTATTATTTATTATGTATTTTATTTATTTATTAGATTTATATCCTGCCCTTTCTCCCAGCAGGAGACTACTCATAAGTCCTATTGATTTATAGCACAAGCATAATCATGTCTACACAAAAGTAAATGCTATTGAATTCAGTGGGGTTCAGAACTGCATATAGAAAACAATGAAAAGTCTAGGACTTTGCTATCTGGTCACAACTATGCTACTGCGTGTATCTCTATTCCTGTCCATCCAAGGAAGGCACCATGATAGGTGTTTATGTTCTTTCTAACCCAAGTCTTATTTTGTCAACAGTTTTTAAATGTTAAAAAATATTTTATGCAGATATAGTCCACAGTTTATTATCTCCATATTTGTGGGGTGGGGGTGGGAGCTTGCTTGACTGAGAGAATATGACAGTCCTGCAGTGTGATATAATACAGTGTTCAGTGTTATTATTTTAATGTTGGAGCCTGGGGCTGAGAGAGTCTGGATTACAATACCCTGCAGTGTAGCTCTGATATGCCTTATTCATGCAGATGTGTCTGGATAAAGCAGATTATCTGGACCCATTTCAATTTGGATTCAGGCCTAATTTTGCCATTAGAATGGGCTTGGTCTGTTGGAATGTATGAGGTTCAACTCCAACTTGGTGGGTTGAGGCTGCATGGGGTTAAAAAGGGTAGCTAGGGAGGAGACCTCCTTGTTGCCAGGCTATACCTGTCCTTTGATCCTTGCCGTCTCTCCCCCTCCTGCTAGACTGATATGCAAAGGATGTTGATCCCAGTTCCTTCCCGCCTTCCCAGTTTCTTCTTCTCTCTTGAGAGGGGAGCAGACATCTTTCCTTTGTCTCTCCCTCTCAACCAGCATGAGAGCTGCACTGGGACCAGTGCAGACTGCTCCAACATAGCTAGTTAGCTAGATAAAGGACTCTTTCCTATCAAGCATGTACTTCCAGAATAAAGTAGTTGTTTCTTATTTTACAGCTTAAAGTCTCTGTCTGACTAATTTGCAGGGAAGGTAGAATCTTAGCAAAGATTCAAACACACACACGTAAGCTTGCTCAATACTCTCCGTTCCGCTACGCAACTCAATAGAATTCCGACATGGTCACCATGAGTGATGACATTTACTGGGGGAGAAATGGGAAGTGCTACCCTGTTGATTATCCTGGATCTGCAGAGTTTGACATCATTGACCATGGTGTCCTTTTGATGTGACTCTCTAGATTGAGAGTAGGGGACTCTGTGGTTCTGCTTGTATCTGCTGGGCTGCTTCCAGAGAGAAGCATTTAGGGACTTCTGCTAGTTCCCATGGCACTTGTGTTGTGTTGTGGGGTTTTGCAGGGTTTCCTCTTGGCCTCCCAGGCTATTCAACATCTGTATATAACTGTTGGGAGCTGTCATCCTGGGATTTGGAAGCACAGTATCATCAATATGTGGAGGACACCCAGCTCACACTCTCCATTCCATCTGAATCAGGACTGGGTTACCAGGTATCTGGATTTCAGCCAGATACTCCAGCTTCTGGGGTCCTCTCCAGGTCTCTGGGTGACTCACCTTAATCTCTCAGCTACAAATTTAAAAAAATTAAGTTTCTAGATGGTCTGGTGCCCAAGATATACACCAAAACGTCACCCCCCTACACAACTGTTAAATCTGTTTAACAGATCTGTTATAGCAGCTTATAACTCTAATCGTGCCCCTTCAGGATTGTAGCCAATAAGTGAAGCCAGGGTTGTGATTTATTGACCTCCAGGCAGTGCCTAGACCTCATTTCAATGCCAGAAAATGGTGGTTTCCCCCTGTTTATCTGAAAATCTCATTAAAAAGCTTTAATCCAATACTTGCTTTTCTGGGAGTAAAGCAATGCTACTCCCATGTACCTGGAGTAAACCCCATTGAATTCAATAGGATTTACTTTTGAGTAGACATGGTTAGGATCGTGCTGAAAATTAATGGGACTTTTGAATGAACATAGCAAAGAATTGTGTTTGTGTTGTAAATCTTTCCCTCCTCCTCCAATCCTATTTTTAAAGCAATTAGGCAGGGCTTACTTAGGTATCACTGTTTTTATTATGTAGGAAACAAATAATGCTTTTTTAAAAATAGGTTCTGCAATGACCAACTGGTTTGACAATAATAAACTATTATATGGGGTGTATTTTTATATCTCTCTCTGTGTGTGTAGTCTTTCCAACAACCCTGTGAGGTAGGGTTGGTGATTGGAAACCAAGGCAGCTCACAGTAAGAAATAAGTCCCTTTAAAATCCAATAACCATAGAACAAGTATAAACAGTTGCAAAACATCTTAAAGTGGCATGATTCTGAATTTTGGGTTGAGTGAATGAAGTTTATTTATTTATTTATTTATTATTTGATTTATATCCCGCCTTTCCTCCCAGTAGGCGCCCAGGGCGGCAAACAAAAGCACTAAAAACACTTCAAAACATCATAAAAACAGACTTTAAAATATATTAAAACAAAACATGTCTAAAACATTTTTAAAGCTTTAAAAACATCTTTTTTAAAAAAAGAAGAAAAGGTTTAGAAACATATTAAAAAGCAATTCCAACTCAGACACAGACTGGGATAAGGTCTCAATTTAAAAGGCTTGTTAGAAGAACAAGTTCCTTACTACCTGAGGTTGCAGTTCCCTGGAGTATTTGATTTCACACTATGGTTGTAGATTATTTCTTCTTCTACATTTTAAGTCTGCTTCCTTGGGGTGGTCATGGTTCTCCGTTGTTTTCATCCTGAGGGGCAGATAGGCCGAGAGATGGTGAGTAGCCCATGTCACCCACTACACTACACTTTTATAGCTCATTTCCATTTTGAAAAATAGATTAAAACAATTTACATGCAGGCAACGTTTATTAAGTAGATCCACACAATACTTTTAAAGCACATCCAGCTCACATTTAAAGTGCATGACTTCCCCTAAAGAATCATTGGAAGTGTAGTTTCCCCCTCACAGTTATAGTTCTCACCACCCTTAACAAACTACAGTTCCCATGATTCTCTAGTGGGATTCACGTGCTTCAAACGTGTTGAATGTGCTTTAAATGAATGGTGTGGATCTGCCTTAGGTATGATGTGCATTCATTAGTAAATTGAAAAGAACAATTTTAAAAGATACTTTTTAAACAGGGGAAGGGATGTAGCTCAGTGGTAGGGCATATGCTTTGCATGGAAAGGTCCAGAATTCAATTTCTGGAAAAGAGTATTTCCTGGAATCTTAGAGAGCCTATACTAGTCCATGTCATCAGTACTAAGCTACATGGTACCAAAGAGCCTGACTCAGTATAAGGCAGATTCCGTTGTTCCTAAAAGTGGAAGAGACTCAAGGGCCACAGTGACTCCAAAATTTATTTATGTATTCTATTTACAACATTTATATACCTCTTTATTGTAAAAAATCTCAAAGTGGTTTACAGAAAGAATTAAAACAATAAAATTTAAAAAAGTTAGACAGGTATTTTAAAACATTCAAAATAATAAAACCAACAATGAGTTAAAAACAGATTTAAAAACACAATAGCTTCCACATGCCTGGAGAGGCTTGCCTAAACAAATATGATTTTAGCAGGTGCTGAATAGAGGCATCCGCCTAATGTCAATAGGCAAGGAGTTCCAAAGCGTAGGTGTTGCCATATTAAAGGACTGATTTCTTACAAGAGCAGAACAAGTACTATGTGGCACCCATAACATGGAAAGCACACCTTGAACTTGGCCTGGTAGCAAATCAGCAACCAGTGCAGATTTCAGAGCAGAGGTATTATGTGCTGAGAGGGTCTCACTCATGTGAGCGATCGTGCCACAGCATTCTGCATTAACTGTAGCCCCCAGGTCAAGTTGTGCTGCATGAGGATTTCTGTGAGTGTGGCTGACTGGCTGCTAGGATTTTTTTAGTTTTGGTTTTCGGTTATCAATCCTGACTGCTTGTGGGATGCTGAGCCTTACTCATAGGAATCTTGTTGTGGTTGGCATGGTATTACATTTAGGAAAGCATCACTGTCTTTTGTTTTTCTTTTTCTGTTTGCATTTCATTTACCTTTACCTCACTCCCTTATATCCATAGAAATAACAGCAGTGGTTCCATGCGCTCAGCTCAACCCCCTAAAACGCATTGATGATGCACCTTGTTGGTTGCATGGCAGTTTGTTTCTTGCCCGATAGTGGTAAAAGAGAATTCACATATTTGGAAGTGTGGCTGCAATTGATGTTCTCAAGATGCTGCCTATGAAGGTAGACCAAATTATGTGTGTTTTGTCTCTGTCAATTATTACTCACTAAAACTGGGTTGGCTACCAAATTGAGTTTATAGCAGCCCACAGGGTAAACAGAAAGGGTGGAGAATCTTCTTTCTCTTACTCATTTCTCAGACCTCTTTCTGAAGTGAAGGGTCAAATCTGTAAAGACATTTGGAGCAGCCATGTTAAAAGGTAGAGGCAGGGCATTCTAGGCAGGGGGTTGCCAACCCTGCTTGGATATGGATGCCTTTGCAAAGGAGCCCTAGTCAAGTTTACCAAAAGCATAATCCAAACTATATCTACTCAGAAGTAAGTCCTGCTGAGTTCTATAGGGCTTAGTCCCTTAGTAAGTGTGTTTAGAAGTGCAGCCTTCACGGGCATCCATCTTTACTCCCATCTAACATGTCCATAATACTAGGCTCCTTTCTTCCTACAATGGCTTTCTGGTTACTGTTCTGTCCTGAGGGCACTTAAACCCTTCTTGCCAAAAGCAAGTCGGCTAGATTAAATGTTCCCTACCCAGGCTCCACCTTTTAGCTAAGATTTCTATCTTAATTTCCAATCAGAGAATTTTTTTAATTGTATGCTCCAAGCAACTGTGATTGATGCATAATGTATCATGCTTAATGACATCACTAGGGCCCGCCCCATGATATCACTAGGGCCCACCCCATGACTTCACTAGGGCCCGCCCCATGACATCACTCAGGCCTGTCCCCCTGACATGACTTGGGCCCGCCTCTGAAATCTCAGGTTGTGGGATGCTTCTGACCTGGCAACCCTAATCAGGAGAGGTCATGCAGTTGGTAGACCAGTGCTTGGAGGCAGTAATGGGCTCAATGAGCACCAATAAACTGGAAGTGATTCCATTTCTCCCAGCCTGTTTACTTCAGATTTCAGAGACGGGCTGGAGAAGAACAGTTTAAAGTTATAGCAAGAGTATAGCAAGATATGGCAGGTAACACACACAACACACAGTTTGGGACCAGGATACCTGAAAAAGTGTCTTACCCTTATATACCCAGTCAATCACTGCACTCTGCAGATGAGGGCCTCCTGCAGATATTATCTTATCAGGAGGTCCATTCTGCACAACATAGGAAATGGACCTTTAGTGTAGTGTCACCTACCCTTTGGAATTTCCTCCTTTTAAATATTAGACAGGCGTCATCCCTGTTATCTTTTTGGCACCAACTGAAGACGTTCCTCTTTCAACAAACCTTTGGAGAAGAGACCTTATTCCAGTCTGCATCTATGCTGGAATGGCTTTTTAAGATGTTTTTAAAGGTTTTTTTAAAAAAAATATGTTTTAAAACTTTTTTTAAAAAAAGATGTTTTGTTTTAATATGTTTTAAAGGATGTTTTGTTGTAATATGTTTTAAAATCTGTTTTTATGATGGTTTAGAATGTTTTTAGTGCTTTTGTTTGCTGCCCTGGACTCCTGCTGGGAGGAAGGGTATGATATAAATCTAATTAAAAAATAAATATTAAAGAAATAAATCCCTGCTTTATATAGGCAAGCATATACCTATTAAATGCATTCATATCTGGTTTGGTCCTTAGACACACTGTATGTTTACCCCTCTTAGCAGAAGGGTTACAGATAAGTAGTAGAGCACATGATTTGTATGAAAAAAAGTGTTGGGTTTGGTTCCAGCCATCTTCTGGCTGGACTTGGAAATACTGCTGTCCCAAACCTTGGCGACCCACTGGCAGTCAGTATAGATAATACTAAGCTAAATAGCCCAATGGCCTGACTTTAAGGCAGCTTTGTATGTTCTGTGTTCCTATGTAATAGAATGCTATGTTGCTTGAGAGTTTCTCCTTCTGTAATTCAGCCTGCACATTTCTGGATACTGAGGAGAGGGAACTATAGGGACATTAGCCAATGAAGCCTACTTACACCAATTTCAGAGCTACTTTCAGAGGATAGTGACCCCCATAAAACTCTCTTGGTCATCTTTGCTCATTAGCCTGAGCAGCTACAGGATTCGCTCTTTCTGGCTGCAGACAGCTGTAATGGGAAGATCCAGATAATGGCTTAAAATATGCATATAATGTGCTGAAATCATTTACACATGCTTAGATTTGCTTAGAAGATGCTTAAGACTTATTGAACTAGTGTAGTGGTTAGAGTGTTGGACTACAACCTGGAAGACCAGGGTTCGAATCCCCACACAGCCATGAAGCTCACTGGGTGACCTTGGGCCAGTCACTGCCTCTCAGCCTCAGATGAAGGCAATGGTAAAACCACCTCTTAATATCGTTTACTGCTTACCATGAAAACTCTATTCATAGGGTCACCATAAGTCAGAATCAAATTGAATGCAGTCCATTTCCATTTCATAAAGTGTAGATACAAGAGCCAAACAGTAAAACAGGAATAGTTTGAAGTTGCCTCCCTTCACAGTTGGCAAAAACCATTTTAAAAAGACAGGCATTTTTCCAATCCCCCTCCCCCCCCGGAACACCCCCCGGTGTATAGCCAAGGTAGTAGATTTAAAATAAACAATTCTGAGTTAGAACACAAACTATGAAGAGAACAGGAAAATATCTTAGTAGGATTTTCTGAATGGCTGCAGTAGCCTGGCCAATTCACCTATGAATTGATATGAATCTCTGAGAACATTTAGGTTTATAAATTGGAAATCTATGAGAATGGAAAGGTGTTTGTTTGTAAGACTGTCCCATGTGAATGTTTAGGACATGTGGGAATGAATTCATGAGAAAAGACCATGGGAACACACCTCCCCATAGAAAGGAAAGTTTCACAGCACTCAGGGCCCCCTCAGCTCTGCTAGAGTGAGGGGGGTGTCAAAGAAAGCAGGAGAACCATCCATCTATTCCATCCATAACATCTGATGGATGATGTCTCATGACATGTATTCCTATGTCCTTTGTATTTTGGCTCTGGTATATGACTTAGAGTTTAACTCAGTCCTTCAACTATTGTAACTTGTTTTAATTAAGAGGTGCCTTCAGAGTTTTATACTTTGATGTTAAATGGATATCTAGCCATTTCTTTTCTGCAGAAATATATATTTCTATGTTTCTGTTTTCTGTTTCTGCAATGTTTCTAGGCCACCTAGAATACATTCTATTAGTTGTAGTGTGCAAGATATAAATAAATAACATATATTATAAAGGCTGTTCTGCTGTCTGAAGTCTGACTCCCAAACAGAAAATTTCTGGTACCTCTCAAGACTCAAGAATTCTTGAGTGGGGTCTCTATCTTCCACCTACACTAGATGACTGCTGTTGATAACGTTAGGTGACCTAATGTTTGACATACAAGGATTCTATGTAGATACGGAAGAAGGGAGAAAGCAAGAACCCTCGACCCAATGCATATACTGGCAAAGGGGTAGTCTTGCTGGTAACACCACCTCTGCTAGACGTTACAACCATGGACTTGAAATTAAAAATCAAAAGGTTTCCCATTTGCCCCATAGGACTAATTGTTCTGACCAAAGATTGCAGGAGCCCCTGTAACAGCTGATCCAATAACAGTCACAGAAGCTGCAACTCCTAAAGCTTGCATAAGACTTTCTGATGTTTTAAAAGGCTTTGTGGGCCTAAGACCAGAAAAATAGTCATGTGCAAGCAGATCTACACATCAGAGCAGAGGAGTCAATGCATCAGGTGGGCAGGCAAAGGAGAGTGCAAGACTGTCAGGTGATAGGTTTGACAATGTTCACTGCTCCATCTTACATCTGGGACTTTAGTTATTTATGTAACAGGTAGATCTCTAAATAAAATGGAGGGCTGGGTTACAAAGGCTGCAGTCCTATACCCATTTTGCCTGTGGTATAATCAGTTCTAATTGAACTGAGCAGGATTTATTTCTCAGTAGGTATACAGTAGGGCCCTGCTTTTCAGCGGCCCGCTTTTTGGCATTCCGCTAATATGGCAGTTTTCAATTAGAGTAAGGCCCCACTCATATGGTGCTTGTTCTACTTTTTTGGTGTTTTTTGGGCATCAGGCACCATTTTATTGACGGAGTTCTGCTTTTCAGTGGGTTTCACTTTTCGGCGGGGGGCTGGAATGTAACCTGCTGTATGAGTGGGGCGCTACTGTACATAGGATTGCAGTGTAAGGAATCTAAGGAATTTAGTTTTGATTCCAGTAATAGTCAGCTCATTCTTCACCTCAGTTTATATAGCTGCATATGGAGACAACCATTTTAGCTGGTCAAAGGAACAAATCCAATAAGTGTCAGGGACTGAATATTTGGGGTTTTAATTTAATATAATTCCAGTTAATTTATATAGAGTAAATGGGTTGAAATTGAAGTATTTGTCTTAAGATCGTGAATCATAGTGTAGTTTTACTATGAAACTGTTTCCTTGAAACTGTGTACTTAAAAAAAAATAAAACCTTTAAAACAATATTTTGGACATAAAAATCTCTTACAGAGCTAGTTGTTCTGAAATCTCATATTTTTGCAATACTTAGGTCAGCCATTTAGACTGCAGGGGGGAGCAGTTGAGGGGAAGACAGAGACATATTTATAAAGAATTTGTATGAGAACAGATTGACCCAAATGTAAGTTACTAAAATAGATTATATTAGCTAGAATGAAGCACATTGCATATGTACAATCAGCATGAGCTTTGTGCAGATGTCAGATCGTGTATATATATTCTAGAACATATGCCTAGGTTAATTTAAGGTAAACCTTTCCTCAAGGAAATAAATAAAGATCATTTACAAATTCACATGGCATAGAACAACATTCTCATAAAATCAGAAATGCCTGTGAGTACTAGTAGACATTCCAACTTTCTCTATTTCATTTTTACCTGGACCGAACAGGCAAATGAAACTCTATTTTTAGACCAGTCTTTAAAGTAATTAATCACTGGGGTTAACAGAGTGATAACTAGCACAGTCAATTCTCTCCTTTAGAACTACAGGTCTGAGCATCTGAGTGTAACTTGTGAGGGAGGTGGTCCATAGCAGAGATGCAAAGTACCTTATCTGTCTTGAAGTGAGATAACTGCAAAGCCAAGTAGTGTTAAAACAAGAGCACAGGTTCTCTGTGCTTTTAGACATTTCTTATAATAGGTACTGACAGAGGAACCGCAAATGACTCATACTTCTTGTGTAATGTGCAGAGCAGCTAGCTGCACATTCCCCTTCTCCCCCCCATGCAGAGAGGCATGAACACATACTAAAAGAACCTATGCATTTCACTGTATAATAGAGCCACCCTCTGTTTGTGCATACAAGGATATCCCAGCCATTCTGTTTGGAACATTTTTCTTTGGATTTCTTGTATTCCAGTCTGGATTAAACATTATGCTAAATATTCCACAGAGTAGAGCCACAGCTAAGCTGACACATCTGCTTTAGATGTTTTATAATATGGACTTCATGTTTTATATTATGGAGGATGCTCCCAAGTTTCAGCACTGGGCTGTCTTAACCATTATTTCCAATACAAAAAAAGAAACCTATTTCCTTATCTCATCACTTTGGAGCAGTGGTCTAAGCTGTAAGAAACCCCAGAATTCTGGCAAGCATGAACAGGGTGGGGGAAGATGCTCTGCTCATAGAATCATAGAAGAGTAGAGTTAGAAAGGGCCTATAAGGCCATCAAGTCCAACCCCCTGCGCTCAATGCAGGAATCCAAATCAAAGCATTCCTGACAGATGGCTGTGCAGCTGCCTCTTGAATGCCTCCAGTGTCGAAGAGCCCACTACTTCTCTAAGTAATTGGTTTCATGGTTGTATGGCTTACAGTTAGGAAGGTTTTCCTGATGTTCAGTCAAAATCTGACTTCCTGCAACTTGAGCCAGTTATTCCGTCTGCTGCACTCTGGGACGATCGAGAAGAGATCCTGGCCCTCCTGTGTGTGACAACCTTTCATGTACTTGAACAGTGCTATCATATCTCCTCTCAGTCTTCTCTTCTCCAGACTAAACATGCCCAATTCTTTCAGTCTCTCCTCATAGGGCTTTGTTTCCAGTCCCCTGATCATCCTTGTTGCCCTCCTCTAAACCTGTTCCAGTTTGTCTGCATCCTTCTTGAAGTGCAGAGACCAGAACTGGATGCAGTACTCAAGATGAGGCCTACCCAGTGCTGAATAGAGGGGAACTAATACTTCACATGATTTGGAAACTATACTTCTGTTAATGCAGCCTAAAATACCATTTGCCTTTTTTGCAACCACATCACACTGTTGGCTCATATTCAGCTTGTGATCAACGACAATCCCAAGATCCTTCTCACATGTCGTATTTCTGAGCCAAGTATCCCCTATTTTATAACTGTGCATTTGGTTTATTTTTCCTAGGTGTAAAACTTTGCATTTATCCCTGTTGAATTTCATTCTATTGTTTTCAGCCCAATGCTCCAGCCTATCAAGGTCCCTTTGAATTTTGTTTCTGTCTTCCATTGTATTAGCTATGCCCCCAATTTTGTATCATCTGCAAATTTGATAAGCATGCTCTGTACCTCCTCATCCAAATCATTAATAAAAATGTTGAAGAGCACTGGGCCCAGGACCGAGCCCTGTGGTACCCCATTCGTTACTTCCGCCCAGTTTGAGAAGGAACCATTGATAAGCACCCTTTGAGTACGATTCTGGAACCAACTGTGGATCCATCTAATAGTTGTTCCATCTAGCCTACATTTAGCTAGCTTGCTAATCAGAATATCATGGGGCACTTTGTCAAAAGCTTTGCTGAAGTCGAGATATATTATATCTACAGCATTCCCACAGTCTACAAGGAAGGTTACCTGATCAAAAATCATAAATCCAATGTTATGAGCTGGGCAAATGTGTACCACTATAGACTGCAAGTGCATGGGTCACATCAATGAATGTTCGTCCTTTAAAAAATAAATCTACTGGACTGTAGCTCAGTGGAAGAGCATCTGCTTTGCAATGGTCTGACTCAGTATAAGGCAGGTTCCTATGCTCCTATTCTTTCGCTGCCAGGGCTCAGTGGGGTCAGATACAAATTAATCTGCTGTTGTTGCAGTTTCAGATAAAGTACTCAGTGCTGGAGTCGGTGATGTATTGTGGGATCAGTTTCAGCTTATGCAGCCAGCTGATGGGGATAAGGTGCTGGCAGCTACATGTCTGACCATGTGCTCTCTTAATGTGCCCTGTCCCTCTTGACTTATTAAATCTAGCAGAAGGGTGTGTGTGACTGTTTGGGTCCTTCATTGATGAATGACCTCCATCAGGGAACAGGGGGAGTGCGACCTTGTTTCTGCTTCTTGATCTCTCTGCAGCTTTTGATATCATTGACCACGGCATCCTCCTGGACTGGCTCTGTGAAATGGGAATTGGTGGCACTGTGTTATGGAGGTTGCAATCTTATCTACAGGACCAAGTCCAGGGACTAACATTGGGTGATTGTTTTTTGGCCTCCTGGCAGTTCCACAATGGGGTGCTGCAGGGTACCATCTTATACTCAATACTATTTAATATCTATATGAAGCTGCTGGGAGCAGTCATTAGGAGTCTCCATAACATCTGAATCAGGAGAGGCTGTGCGGGCCCTGGACCAGTGCCTAGACACAGTGGTGGAATGGATGAAGGAAAATAAGCTGAGCTGAATCCTGGCAAGACAGATGCACTGTGGGTCAGTGGTTCCCATGTCTGAGAAACTGGTTGATTGCCTTCCCCGAATGGGATTGCATTCCACCTGAAGAAGTAGGTATGCAGTCTGGAGGTGCTTCTGAATCCAGCTCTGTCACTGGAGGCCCAGGTAGTTTCAGTGGCTACAAGTGCCTTTTATCAGCTGCACCTGGTGAGACAACTATGCCCATTCCTGGACCGGGAGAGCTTGGCCACAGCAGTTCAGGCACTGTGAAGGCATTTGAAGACTAGATTACTGTAATATGTGGGGCTTCCCTTGCACCTGATCTAGAAACTGAAATTAGTGCAGAATGCTGCAGGCAGATCACTGATGGGAGTGAGACCATGTCAGCATATAACACTTCTGCTCAGAGATCTGCATTGTTTGCTGATTTGTTACTGGTTCAAGTTCCAGATGTTACTGTTGGAATATAAAGCCTTTATGGGACCAGTTTACTTGTGAGACCACCTTACCCGGGGCCAGTGACAGACATGCTGGGGCCCTTGGGCACCAACTTGCCCCAGGCCTTGGAGCACATGCGCGCACATGCACGCACGCACACGCGCCTACCTGTCTCTCACAGGGAGGGAGCTTCTTCCACCTGCCCATTCACTGGTTCCATCTCTCCTGTCTTTTGTGGCTGCGCGGGCTGCTATGTGTAAGCATCGCTGCCATCAACCAAGATGGCGGTGGAGACTTCAGCCCCTTAGGGAAACCCTGGCCGCCATCTTGGTTAATGGCAGTCCTGCATGCATAGCCTGCACAGCCGCAAAAGACAGGAGAGACGGGTAGGTGGAACCAGCAAACGGGCAGGCGGAAAAAGCTCCCTCCCTGCGATTCGTCTGCTGCAGATCGCAGAAAATGAGCGCTACTCCTCCCCTACCCTATCGAGAGGCCCCTCGGGGGGCTCTGTGGCTCCAGGGGCCCTTGTACAGGGCCCAACCTGACCACCCTTTGCGACTGGCCGTGCACATAATACTTATTCTGCAAGAAGATTTCTGTAAGAAATCATTCTTTTAGCGTGGCGGCACCTACACTTCGGAATTCCCTGCCTGTTGACATCAGACAGGCACCTTTGCTGTATTCCTTTAGGTGTCTGCTTAAAACTTTTCTGTTTAGATAAGCCTTTTCAGACACATAGATGTTGATCTGTTGTAATCTTTTTGGTTAGTAGCTGTTTTAATAGTTTTAAAGATGCTTTAAATTTTTAATTTAATTTTTGTAAATTGTATTGTTTTTATTGTATTTTTATTGTATTCTTATACCTGTGTTTATTTTTCTTTGTAAGCTGCCTTGAGGGTCTTTGGCCAAAAGGCAGGGTATAAATAAAATTCAATAATAATAATAGTAATAATAATAATAACAACTTGTTTTTAACTGTTTTATTGATAATTTTAATGTTTTTTGTAACTGCTTAGAAGTCTTTACATTCAAGAGGTATATAAATGTTGTTAAATAAATAAATAAATGGTCAAAATATGCCAGTGATCATGTTCCAGAGCAGGAAGACAGGGTTCCAAAGGGCCGGAGGTAGAAGTTGTGGTCTGAAACAGGCTGGAATGCAGGTTCTTAAGCAGTCAGAGGCAGTCTGTTTAGCACCTTCTTTTGACAGCTAAGCTGCTCAATCTGAGTCACCAAGTCTAGGGAAGTTCTTGTTTTATATAAACCAGAAGGGCCCCACTTGGTTCCCCAATAGGGTTGCCAGGTCAGAAGCATCCCAAAACCTGAGATTTGAGGGGCGGGCCCTAGTGATGTCACGGGGCGGGCCCGAGTGATGTCGTTAAGCATGATACATTAAGCATCAATCACAGTTGCTTGGAGCATACAATTAAAAAAAAAATCTGATTGGAAATTAAGATAGAAATCTTAGCTAAAAGATGGAGCCTGGGTAGGGAACATTTAATCTAGCCTACTTGCTTTCAGCAAGAAGGGTTAAGTGCCGCCAGGTCAGGGCAGTCACCAGAAGGCCACTGCAGGGACAAAGGAGCCTAGTGTCGTGGAGATGTTAGATGGGAGCTTTGGGGAGTAAAGATGGATGCTCCTGAAGACTGCAATTCTAAACACACTTACTAAGGGATTAAGCCCCACAGAACTCAACAGGACTGACTTCTAAGTAGATATAGTTTGGATTGTGCTGTTGGTAAACCTTGACTAGGGTTCTTCTGCAAAAACATCCATATCCAAGCAGGGTTGGCAACCCCCTGCCTGGAATACCCTGCCCTTATCTTTTAACGTGGCTGCTCCAAACTTTTTTTACAGATTTGACCCTTCAGAAAGAGGTCTGAGAAATGTGTAAGAGTAAGAAGTATCTTTTAAAATTGTTCTTTTCAATTCACTCTTGAATGAACATTATACCTAGGGCAGATCCACACCATTCCTTTAAAGCACATTCAACACCCATTTGAAGCACATGAATCCCACCACAGAATCATGGGAACTGCAGTTTGTTAAGAGTGGTGAGAACTATAACTGTGAGGAGGAAATGACACTTCCCAGAATTCTTTAGGGGAAGTCATGCGCTTTAAAAGCGAGTTGAATATGCTTTACACATATTGTGTGAATCCACTTAATAAATTTTGCCTGCATGTAAATTGTTTTAATTAATTTTTCAAAATGGAAATGAGCTATAAAGTGTAGTGGGTGACCATGGGCTACTCACCGTCTCTCAGCTTATCTGCCCCTCAGGATGAACCATGACTACCCCAAGGCATACTTAAAATGTAAAGGAAGTATTGTACAACCATAGTATGAAATCGGATATTTATAGGGACACAGCATGACAAATCTGGGCAGAAGTAACAAGTGGGGTACCACAGGGCTTGGTCCTGGGCCCAGTGCTCTTCAACAGTTTTATTAACGACTTGGATGAGGAGGTACAGAGCATGCTTATCAAATTTGCAGATGATACAAAATTGGGGGGCATAGCTAATACCGTGGAAGACAGAAACAAAATTCAAAGGGACCTTGATAGGCTGGAGCATTGGGCTGAAAACAATAGAACGAAATTCAACAGGGATAAATGCAAAGTTTTACACCTAGGAAAAATAAACCAAATGCACAGTTATAAGATAGGGGATACTTGGCTCAGAAATACAACATGTGAGAAGGATCTTGGAATTGTCGTTGATCACAAGCTGAATATGAGCCAACAGTGTGATGTGGTTGCAAAAGAGGCAAATGCTATATTAGGCTGCATTAACAGAAGTATAGTTTCCAAATCATGTGAAATATTAGTTCCCCTCTATTCAGCACTGGGTAGGCCTCATCTTGAGTACTGCATCCAGTTCTGGTCTCTGCACTTCAAGAAGGATGCAGACAAACTGGAACAGGTTTAGAGGAGGGCAACAAGGATGATCAGGGGACTGGAAACAAAGCCCTATGAGGAGAGACTGAAAGAACTGGGCATGTTTAGCCTGGAGAAGAGAAGACTGAGGGGAGATATGATAGCACTCTTCAAGTACTTGAAAGGTTGCCACACAGAGGAGGGCCAGGATCTCTTCTCGATTGTCCCAGAGTGCAGGACACAGAATAATGGGCTCAAGTCGCAAGAAGCCAGATTTCGACTGGACATCAGGAAAAGCTTCCTAACTGTTAGAGCCATACGACAATGGAACCAATTACTAGAGAGGTAGTGGGCTCTCCAACACTGGAGGCATTCAAGAGGCAGCTGGACAGCCATCTGTCGGGAATGCTTTGATTTGGATTCCTGCATTGAGCGCAGGGGGTTGGACTTGATGGCCTTATAGGCCCCTTCCAACTCTACTGTTCTATGATTCTATGAAAATATTTATATAAGCATGACTATCAAATATGTTTATTATTTATACAATCTGTAAAGATATTTATAGTGCAATCCTATGTTTGTTTACTCAGAAGCAAGTCCCAATGTATTCAATGGGGCTTACTCAACCAGGGAAAACTGTACCCTGAAGTGATAAGGAACTTGTTCTTTTAACAAGTCTTTTAAGTTGAGACCTTATCCCAGTCTGCGTCTGTGTTGGAATTCCTTTTTAATATGTTTTTAAACCTTTTCTTAAAAAAAAAGTTTTTAAAGTTTTTAAAAATGTTTTTAAAGATGTTTTGTTTTAATATATTTTAAAGTCTGTTTTTATGATTTTTAAAGTGTTTTTAGTGCTTTTGCCGCCCTGGGCTCCTACTGGGAGGAAGGGTGGGATATAAATCAAATAATAAATAAATAAAAATAAATAAACTTCATTCATTTTTTTAAAAAAATCAGTATTCGTTTCCTACATAATAAAAACTGTGATAAACCCTGCCTAATTTCTTTAAAAATAGGGTTGGAGGGAGAGAGAAAGATTTACAACACACAAGTCTGCACTATGTTTACTCATAAGTCCCATTAATTTACAGCACAATCCTAACCATGTCTACTCAAAAGTAAGTCCTAATGGAGTTCAATGGGGTTTATTCCAGGTACATGGGATTATTAGAATTGCTTTACTCCCAGAAAAGCAGATATTGGATTAAATACTTTCATATTTCATAGCCCAGGGTCTGACTCTTGGACAGAAGAGGGGGAAAAAAAGCCATATTACTTACGCAGACTGCAAAAATCTTAAAGCCACCATTTTCTGATGTTGAAATTAAGCCTACGCATGCCTGGATCAACAACTCACAACCCTGGCTTCATTGGCTACAATCCTGAAAGGGTGGGGTTACAGCCAGAGCTTTGAAAAGTTACTTTTTTAAACTACAACTCCCATCAGCCCCAGCCAGTATGGCCACTGGATTGGGCTGATGGGAGTTGTAGCCAGAGCAAGGAATTGTTCTAAAGATCTGTAAAAAACAGTCATGCGGGGTTTTTTTTTGACGTTTTGGTATATATCTTGGGAACCAGACCACCTAGAAACTTAATTTTTTTTTAATTGAAGCTGTGAGTCCGGAGATTAAGGCGTGTTAGCTGGAGAACCAGAGGGCCCCCCAAAAACCAAAGACTCCAACCGAAAACCAGAGATTAAACAACATGGGGGCAATTCTGGCCAGAGGTGAGAAAAGCAAGGGCGGGGCCAGATTCTCCGGCCGTTTGCCAGAGACCTGGCATCCCTATTCCCCGAGGCACCTGATTCCCTCTGGGTTGATTGGCTGTAGTTTCCATTCTACTGCCACTCTTAGGGCGTGCTGTGGAGCAGCAAGACTCAGGCCACCTAGCCCCTCCATCTCTATGTTCTCCTGCTTGCACAGAGATCAAGGCACCTGGGCCCTACTGCTGATTCCCTGGTTTTAGCACACTGGTGCTTGGCATCAGAGTAGAAAACTAGATGTCAAAGGAAAGGGCTCTCCCTAACATGCCAGTTTTCTATGTGAAGGGATTCATTTTACTTTATTTGATTGTATGGAGAAGTGATCCATCTCATCTGCAAATTTACCAGCTCAGTGAGAACTGAATTTGTGAGACTTTCACACCTAATTGGTACCTATATTTCATTAATATTTATTTCTTTAGTATGTTAGCTGCCTTGAATGCTTGTACACATGTGGCTATTTCAATACTAAGGCAGTGCATAGAGGTAATAGGGAAGAATCTGGATTCAAAAAATTCATGGCGGGGAAGAGCTTGCTGTCCCTGGCCTTGACTCCTAATCCTTGTTCTGAACCTAGTTCTCATGTCATCATCCCCGCCACCCCCTGGCAGCTCTCTAAATCATGACTGTTACCTGTGCCACCATTTCTAACATATCTCACATGGGCAATTCAGAGCTATGTGGCTCTTGTCCCAGTCTGCCCAGGCCTGTCCAGATCATGTCTAATATCATTAGAAACATAAATAGGTATCAGATGGAGTCCTGCTACCTTCAGCAAAGCTTCCCAGTTGGCCCTCAGTTTTTCACTAGATGTCTGTGCCTGCTTTCTGATATCCTCCCCTCATTTTCTGCTCTTAGCAGGCTGAGGCTCAAATATTAATCCAAGTCTGGTCATGCACCTTGAGTTGCTTAGTTCCTTAATTAAAGCTACTTCTCCATCTGACTGAACATTTCAGAAGCCAGTTAGCATTTGTATTCTTCCAAGTCTTGCTCCAGAGCTGCTGATTTTTAATGAGAACTTTTGCTGTGGTCCACCTAGCTCCAAACGGCATGCAGCCGTTATGCTCAGGATCTGACAGGTGGCCTTTCCCATTCAACTTTCGATTTAGGTCAGAAATCAAACCTGATTCAGGCAAGCAGGCCCAGGGGGAATTAGAGAAGATGGTTGTGGTATCCAGCAATAATAAGGGATTTATGGCTCAAATATCACACATTTAATTAAAATTATACTCTTCCGCATCGATGATGTGAAGTGATTGTGTTGTTGAAGTTAATCTCTAATGGTAAAACACTGAGCAAATATCACATAAACTGGCTTTCCTAGCACTCACTATTAATTTGCATTTGAATTTATGTGATGTGGGACTGCAAGCAAGGAGTGCAACGTTCCATCTCCATCGGTAGCACTAACCGTGGCAATTTTGTCTCAATGTGCAAATACTAAGGTAGGTCTACTAACTGGAGGATTAGGTTGAGTATCAGGTCATGTTTTGGTCTTTGACCTAGTGAATATTCCAAGATTACACCAGATTAATTATGCATTTGCCAAATTAACTCAACTACAAACATGAAGCCTCACACTTCTATTAAACCTAACTGCAACCAGCCTTTACAGGAGCCTCTCTAGGAATTCCTGTCTCTGAACATTGCCATCTGTACCTTTTCTTCCTGCTTAACCCCCCCCACCCGACATCAGAGATTTAGGACCAGCCCCAGCAAAGTGTTACTATTGTACACACATTGGAGTTGCAATGCTTGATCAATAAAAATGTCACGGAGAAGCTGGCTTGTAGGGAAAATGCATCGAAACACAATTTTTTGAGTTTTTGGATAAGAAAGGGGCAGAGCATCACTAGCGTCATGCGCACCAAGATTCACAAAACAGAGGTAGAGACACATTGGAGCCAACATAACTGCAAGTGTGCACATAGCCTGAGCTCCCCTGCAATTTGAGCTCCGTTGCTTGCTTCATGCTGGGTCTTGCTTTAATGCAGGCATGGGGAACTACTGGCCCTCCAGATGCTGCTGAATTACAACTCCCATAATCCCTGGCCATTAGTCATGTTTGCCAGGGCTGATGGGAATTGTAGTTCAGCAACATCTGAAGAGCCAAAGGTTCCCCACTCCCACTTTAATAACTTTAATTGGCTGCCTGTCACAACAGGCTGCCTGCTAGGAGGAAGGGTGGGATATAAATCAAATAATAATAATAATAATAATAATAAATAAATAAATAAACAGTGTTTCATTGCTGGTCTGTTCTGATGTTGTTTGGTTTCTGTTCTTTGTTTGTTTTGCTTTTTGATTTTCTTATATTTGTTCTATTCATATATTTTCTTGCTTATCCTCTATGTACACCGCCCAGAGAGCCTTTTTGGCTTAGGGCGGTATATAAATTAAATTAAATTAAATAAATAAATAAATAAATAATAATAATAATAATCTGCCTGTGTGTTCCCAGGAGTTTGCTATAGAGGACCATCTAGCTGTTTTTCTCTGAACCGGTTACACATATCAAGTCCCACAAGAAATCTAATGCATACTTATCTAGGGATAAGAATTACAGTGGGACTTATTGCTGAGTACATATGTATAAAATTGCACTGTCTGTCCCAATACACAAAGCTGGCAAGGGAAGGGGGGGATTCTGGCTTGCCAAACTGTTGATATGGTGATGGCATTTAAGGCTCCAGCAACTTTTCTTTCATCTAATGCAGGATCACTATATTGTTGCTGTGCCTGCACTGAGACAATGATAAAACTGAAGCAGCTACTGTTGTTTATTAACCGTAAGAGGTCAAAGACGTAGTTATTTTGCAAAGAAGAACATAATGAACAACAGGTATAGGGCATTGCATTGCTACTGACCTGTATGCCAAGTAGTGCTCTCTTCGCCAGTGGGTCCTGTTGAGGAGAAAAAATGAGCCAGCAGAGAGAATGATACAGCCTCATCCCAGCGCTGTTGCTCTTCTCCCTATGGAGAGGCCGGAAAAAAATGGAATGGGTTTTGGTCTAGGAAAAGGAGGTATGCCAGGAGATCTTATGAGTACTCTGAGTTGAGCCAGTAGGAGAAAGCAGTTCCAGCTTTTGAATCTGGTTGGAAGAAAAAGCCTCGGAGGTTAGGGGACATTTCTGTTGAATTGGTATTGTCACTGTTTGTTGTACCCTGCATTGCCTGACTGTGCCTGCTTGTTCGCTACCTACTGGGCCTCTGCGGTTGCCAGTTGTAACTACTACAGAACAAAACATCTTAAGCCTCTTCTCCAAAAGCTCCTCTAGACCTTCCTCAGAAAAACAGGGAATATTCACCCCAGCACTTTTGCTTTTCTGCACATGCCTAAATTGTAGTTGGATTGAGCTATTGACACCTTGTCACAAACAATTACATTTAGCCCTGTTGTGCCCGTGAGCATGACAGAGCAGAAAATGAAAGGTTTGGAGTTAAAGCAGCTGCTTTGTACTGAATCAGAGCTACAGTTAATCTTACCCCACACTTGTATATAGCTCTGACTGACTGGTGTCTTTCCAGCCCTGGTAGATAGGATGTTTTAATAGACACTGAAGCTGGAACTGTTTATTTGCAAAACATTCTGTACTACTGAACCAAGGGGCAACTCTAGATTTGAGGGGGCATCAGGCAAAGTGTCCACTGGAGAGCCCCCTTCTACCTCAGTGAACTCCCTTGGTGGGCTTGCCTGGAGGTGTCAGCAGTAGGTTGCAACAGTGCTGCTCTTCAATGGAGCTCTCTATTTAAATTTCCCATAATGCTCTGGAGCAAAGCTTTGTTGGAAGCATTGGGGGAAATGTAAATGCTGGCACCCAGCCAGAAAAATATTGGTTTAAACTGGAGGAGGCAAGGCAGGTCTCAGTAGCGGTGGCACCTGCTTAGATTCTGGGGGCCTGAAAGCTGCCTGAGGATGCTGTATGCTGACTAGGGTTGCCAGGTGTCCAATGTTTGCCTGGAGACTCCAGATTTTGGGGGTCCTCTCTGGGTCTCCAGGTGAGTCACTTTAATCTCACCTTTCATTTTTTAAAAAGTTAGTTTCTAGGTGGTCTGGTTCATGAGACATACACCAAAATGTCAGCCACTCCCCCTGCAACTTCTGTTAAATCATCTTGTAGTTGGATGCTCTAACCCTGCCTGCTCTTTCAGGTTTGTAGCCAATAAGTGAAGTCAGGGTTGTGATTTGTTGACCTCCAGGCAGTGCCTAGACCCCACTGCAACACCAGAAAATGATTGTTTTTTTCCTGCTTATTTGAAAAGCTCATAAACTGAGTAAGTATATAACTTTCAGTTTTCTCTCTCTTGTGTTCAAGCAAGCTTAAATTTTCTTGGGCTGTTGAAGAGGGGCAGTGTTTTGAAAACCTTCCCAATATGAAGCTTTAGTCCAGTACTTGCTTTTCTGGGAGTAAAGCTGCAATGCTAATCCCACATACCCAGAGTAAACCCCATTGAATTCAATATGACTTATTTTTAAGTAGACATGGTTAGGATTGTGCTGTAAATTAATGAAACTTTTCAGTGAACATAGCAAAGAAGTGTGTTTGTGTTGTAAATCTTTCTCTTCTCCTCCAATCCTATTTTTAAAGCAATTAGGCAGGGCTTACTTAGGTGTCACTGCTTTTATTATGTAGGAAACTAATACTGATTTTTTAAAAAAAATGTTCTGCAATGACCAACTGGTTTGACAATAAATTATTGTATGGAGTGTATGTATTTTTACATCTCCTCTCTCTCTGTGTGTGTGTGAGTGTGTGTGTGTGTGTGTGTGGAGTCTTTCCAACAACTCTGTGAGGTACGGTTGGTGATTGTGTTATCCGTAAAATTTATATCCATGTAGTTACTGGCCTGGAGTGTTTGCACCTTGTGTTGGGTCAGAGGGACAGACTGGGAATCTTGTTGGTGTACCACCCACCTTGCTGCCCAACGGCTTCCCTAACTGAGCTGACAGAGGTGGTCTCCGAGGTATTGCTGAGATCCCCCAGACTATTAGTACTGGGGGATCTCAACATCCATGCTGAGGCTACTTTATCCGGGGCGGCTCAGGACTTCATGGCATCCATGACAACCATGGGGCTGTCCCAATATGTTAGTGGCCCAACACATGTGTCGGGCCATACTCTAGATCTTGTTTTTGCCACTGGACATGGAGATGGTGATCTGGATGTGGGGAGTTTTACATCTCTCCCGTTGTCATGGACAGATCACCGCTTGTTGAAGTTTAGACTTACAGCGGCTTTTCCCCTCTGCACGGGTGGGGGACCTACTAAAATGGTCCGCCCCCGGAGACTAATGAATCCTGAAGGTTTTCAAAGGGCTCTGGGGGATTTTCCGGCTGATAAGACTGGCGCTTCTGTCGAAGCCCTGGTCGAACTGTGGAATGCGGAGATGACCTGGGCTGTTGACACGATCGCTCCTGCGCGTCCTCTCCTGTGTAGAGCTCATACAGCTCCATGGTACACCCCAGAGCTGAGAGCGATGAAACAAGATAGGAGGCGGCTAGAGCGGAGGTGGAGACGAACTCCCGACGGATGCAATTATGCACTGGTTTGTGCTTCTACCAAGCTGTATGTAGGAGTGGTGAGGGTGGCGAAGAAACAACATTTTGCTGCCACTATCAAGTCATCTCTCTGCCACCTGACAGAGCTTTCTAGAGTTGTCCGAGGGCTGCTTTATTCCGGCCCTCAGGACATGGTAGGGTCATCGGTGGCCCGTTGTAATGAGTTTGCTGGACACTTCCAGAATAAGATCTCATGCATCCGCCGGGACTTAGACTCTCTGTATATAGCAGTTGATCCTAATGAGGTGTCCAGAGCTCAATCTTGTCATGTTTTATTGGATGAGTTTCAGTTGGTTCAGCTCGAGGACATGGACAAGGTGCTTGGACAGGTGCGTGCTACCACTTCGGTACTAGATCCTTTCCCCTCTTGGCTAATAAAAACTAGCAGGGATGGAACAGCTGGCTGGGCCAGGGAAGTGATAAATGCCTCTTTACGAGAGGGAGTGGTCCCTGGCTGCCTGAAAGAGGCGGCAGTGAGACCGCTTCTGAAAAAACCTTCCTTGGACCCACAAAATTGCAACAGCTACAGACCAGTGGCGAATGTTCCATTCCTGGGCAAGATCTTGGAACGAGTGGTTGCTGGCCAGCTCCAGGCGCTATTGGATGAAACCGATTATCTAGATCCATTTCAATCGGGTTTTAGGCCCGGTTTCGGCACCGAAACAGCCTTGGTCGCCCTGTATGATGACCTATGTCGGGAGAGGGACGGAGGGAGTGTAACTCTGTTGATTCTCCTTGATCTCTCAGCTGCTTTTGATACCATCGACCATGGTATCCTTCTGGAGAGGCTCGCGGAGTTGGGAGTTGGATGTACTGCTTGGCAGTGGTTCTGCTCCTACTTGGCGGATTGTCTCCAGAAGGTAGTGCTTGGAGAACATTGCTCGACACCGTGGGTTCTCCAATGTGGAGTCCCGCAGGGGTCAGTTCTGTCCCCCATGCTTTTTAACATCTATATGAAGCCGCTGGGTGTGGTCATCAGGAGATTTGGAGTGCGTTGCCATCAGTATGCTGATGACACGCAGCTCTATTTCTCCTTTTCATCTTCTTCAGGTGAGGCTGTCAATGTGTTGAACCGTTGCCTGGCTGCGATAATGGACTGGATGGGAGCTAACAAACTGAGGCTCAATCCGGACAAGACTGAGATGCTGCTGGTGGGCAGTTTCTCTGACCAGATAGTGGATATACACCCTGTTCTAGATGGGGTTACACTCCCCCTAAAGGAACAGGTTCGTAGCCTGGGAGTTGTTTTAGATCCTTCCCTGTCACTTGAGGCTCAAGTAGACTCGGTGGCACGGAATGCATTCTACCAACTTCGGTTGGTAGCCCAGCTACGTCCCTATCTGAGCAAGGAGGACCTAACATCAGTGGTACATGCTCTGGTAACCTCACGATTGGACTACTGCAATGTGCTCTACATAGGGCTACCTTTGAAGGCTGTTCGGAAGCTGCAGCTCGTGCAAAACGCGGTGGCCAGACTGATAACGAAGACCAAGCGGTCTGAACACATAACTCCTGTTCTGGCTCGCTTGCACTGGCTGCCAATATGCTTCTGGGCCAGATTCAAAGTGTTGGTTTTGACTTATAAAGCCTTACACAGCGCGGGACCACAATATCTGCTGGAACGCCTCTCCTGATATGAACCTGCCCGTACACTGCGTTCTACATCGAAGGCCCTCCTTCGAGTTCCGGCTCAGAGAGAGGCTCAGAGGGTGGTAACAAGAACTAGGGCCTTCTCGGTGGTGGCCCCTAAACTGTGGAATAGTCTCCCCGATGAGGTGCGCTTGGCGCCGACTTTGCTATCTTTTCGGCGCCAAGTTAAAACCTTCCTCTTTTCTAAGGTATTTTAATCTAATTTTAATTTTAATTTAGTTTTAAATTTGCTATAATTGATTTTAGACTTTTCATTTTCTTATATGTGCTCTTGTAGTATTATTATGGGTTCTTATTGTATGTATCTGTATTTTGCTGTAAACCGCCCAGAGAACTATGGTAGTCGGGCGGTATAAAAATCTAACAAATAAATAAAATAAATAAATATGGGTGCTCAGAGCAAGCTCTTGCTCCTTTCTTTTAGTATTTTATATTCTCTCAGAATCCGTGAGAGTTACTGTCCCTTTAAGATTCCTATTCCTTTAAGGCTGTGTATCCTCACTGCTAAGTATGTAGAGCAAAGGTGAGGGGTAATCGCTGATTTGTTCTAAAGGAATTAGTTATTTATTTATCTAACATAATGCTGGCTCCTCTGCCTCTTTCCCAAGGAATTCAAAGACCTTAAAGATAAGTGTCAGCTTGACAGGAGGATGGACAGAATGTGATATCCTCTTGTATCCTTGAAAGAAGTACATTGTGTGTTTCTTTGCTGTTGTACTACCTATATGCACATCTTTGTTGTTTATTATTTACTGTACCCAAAATCCTATAAATTACTAGTGAATTCTTAATAAAGTTATAATCTGACCACAGCTGTCTCTCTCGGTTGGACTGAAAGAGGCTTTTTGGTTGGATGGAACCTTTGATCAAAGCTCGTGTGTGTGTGTGTTTCCTTCCTAATCCAGATTCAGGGTTCAATCCAGCTCCATGCCTTACCTGGGGGAAGGGGGCACAGTGAGGTCTCATTTAGATCTCACCCAACAATTTGAAACCAAGGCAGCTCACAATAAGAAATAAATCCCTTTAAAATCCAATAACCATAAAAACAAATATAAACAGTTGTAAAACAGTTTAAAGTGGCATGATTCTGAATTTTGGTTGGGTGAATGAAGTTTCTTATAACTTGAGGTTGCAGTTCTCTGCATGCTTCCCTATTTGAGTAAGTCCCGTTGAATACATGGGAACTTGCTTCTGAGCAAATATGCATAGGATTGCACTATAAATATCTTTACAGATTTTGTAAATAATAAACATCTTTGATAGTCATGCTTATATAAATATTTCTTCATACTGTGTCCCAATGAGTATTTGATTTTGCACTATGGTTATAGAATATTATTTCCTCTACATCTTCAGTGTGTCTTTCTTCCTTGGTTACCCAGTACACTTTATAGCTCATTTCCATTTTGAAAAATAGATTAAAACAATTTACATGCAGGCAAAGTTTATTAAGTAGATCCATACAATACATTTAAAGCACATCCAACTTGCATTTAAAGAATTCCCTTAAAGAATCCTGGAAAGTGTAGTTTCCCCCTCACAGTTATAGTTCTCACTACCCTTAACAAACTACAGTTCTCATGATTCTCTAGTGGGATTCATGTGCTTCAAATGTGTGTTGAATGTGCTTTAAATGACTGGTGTGGATCTGCCCTAGGTATGCTGTGCATTTATTAGTGAATTGAAAAGAAAAATTTTAAACGGTATTTTAAATGGTACACACACACACACACACACACACACCGGGGCCCAGAGCAACCTGATGCCCAAGGGCCCCAGCATGCCTAGAGCCAGCCCTGCTCATCTGTACCACAAAGAAAGCAAGATAAACTTTGCCATGTTGGTGCCGTCCAGATGTTGCTGGACTATAACTCCCAACATGATCAATAATTGACCAAGCTGGCTGGGACTGATGGGAGTTGAAGTCTAAGAACATCTGGAGGGCACCATGCTAGCTATCCCTGAACTATCCTGTCCTATTGGTTTTAACGCATCCTTATCAAATATTCATTACACTGACATATCTCCCTGTTACATCTGTAAAATGGATTCAGTGCACTGACAGCAGATGTTTTAGAAATGTGCTCTTGTTACATAGGCAGTACTGTGTTCTATCATGGTGTTTGGTTTGGTTTCTGGTAGCAACTCCTATAAAACTTTGAATTATTCTTCTACATTATATGTCTACTTACTGCTATATCAAGAGAAGGCTTAATGTTATGCAAGGTAATGTAATAGGCAGGTTGTTCATTGTCTATATGAGGGGGGGCTTTTCTCTATATGAAGGAGCCCTTTGGTAGTTCTGCCACCCTCAGAAGGTCAGGTGGTGGTGGCCCAGGAGAGGGCATTATTTGTGGCAGCCTCTAAGTTGTCGAACACCCTCCCCACTGAGGTGCATTTGGCAACTTCACTGAACAGTTTTCAGTGAATGCTGAAGACGCACCATTTTACCCTGGCCTTTGACACCTGAGATGGATATTTTTAGGACCTACCCTATTTTTTGTAGTGTGATTTTTAATGATGTATTTTAAAAGTGTTGTGACCTGCCCTGGGACTTTTGGGTGAAGGGCGGGCAATACATTGAAACTACAACAACTGTTTTTTATGGCTGAGTAAATACCAGATACCTATAAGTTTGTCAAAAGATTTGGAGATATGTTTTTTAATCTTGAGCCTTCACAGGATCTAAAACTCAGTGGAAAATTTGCATAGGTAAAGAATAACAGTTCCTAATTTTAGTAATATGTAATCAGAGATGGGGAACCTGTGGCCCTCCAGATGTTGTTGGACTCCAACTCCCATAGACCCTAGCCAGCAGAGATAACAGGAGTAATGCTCCAATAACATCCGGAGAGCCACAGGTTTCCCACCACCGCTACAGGTGAACAAGTTTGCGGCATAGTCTATACCACTTCATATGATAAGTGGGGCATTTAAATTTATAATTCCCTAAATTAAAAAAGGGGGGACTCTCCCTGCAAAAAACCCTTGTGTATCGGAAATACTCTGTTCCAGACTTTCCCCTGTTCCAGTTTTCTATTTGCAGAGAGTTTTAATGTTGGAAATGGAAATATGTGATCGCCCACCTGCAGGCTGAAGTGGTACAGACCATTCTGCACCTGTGAAAACAAGGTACAAGTAATAATTGATTTAAATGCAATTACAGGGAAATGTAAAAAAACACAACAGCATCATCAAATTGCAAATTGCAGGTCAATTACATATATATTTAGGACTGGTTACTACTAAACTAATAGCAGTACATTGATATTAAGCTTGAATTATGGTCTGGAGTGCTTATTTAAAAATAGAGTTTAGATGTTCCATCATTTATAGTGTTACCACTGCTTTGGTTACATCTCCAGCTAAACGTGTTGTGTCAGCAGACTGTAATACACAGAGACACTTTCTAACAGTTCATCAACTGACTATAACGTCACAGTTAATTTCTATATTCCCTCTGCATCATGTTCTTGAAAGCGGAAACTCTCATTCATCAGGAGCCATGCTTTCAAACATGATTTCTTTTTTAGAGGACGATAAAAGGCCAGCAGTTGTTTTTCATCTGGATTTTTAATTATCCATATCTTTATTAATTTGAAAAATTCCTCCACCCCCAACTGTGTTGAATTCAGGCACTGCCCTCTTAAGTATAGCTCAGATCCCGCCCCCCCTTTTCTGTCGCAGACCTACTGCATTAGGAGCCCTGCCAAGGATCTATTTAGAATTCTGTTAAATAAGCCTTTTACATTACTGACCATCCATTGTTAGAGGTCCAAGTATGAAGTTTTATTGGAGTAATGTCCCTGCTGAAGCATTTATTTGATCATGTATCTGAGGCAGAGGAGGCTGGTGGTTTTGATGTCAGTGGGGCAGTGAATTCACTCCAGGTTTTAGCCCAAACTTTCAACCTTGGACAGCTCCTTGAAGGGTCAACTAAAACCCAGAGCAGTTTCTGTCGTGTTCAGGTTGGGACTCAGGAACCAGACCACTTGGTGCAAGCAATTCAGTTTTTATTAAAGTAATATCCAAACAAAGGCTACACCGTCTCATGAATTGGAACAGCAAAACATAACCTGCAACATGGAAGAGAGTTGACAGAGCAAGGGACTAGTATTCCCACTGTCCCTTAAGAAGGGGGCAATCGAGCGCGAATTCTCTCACTCTGCCTCAATGTGCTTTCATCCACCGCCCGCCTCTGCTCCCCCTTCTTTTGCTGCCTCTTTTGCTGTCGCCTTGTACGTGGAGAAGGGGGAGCTACTCCCTCCTCCCCTTCTGAGAAATCTAACTCAGGTATGGGAGAAAGCGGGGGGACAATGCTTAAAGCATCTGACTGTTTCTTCTGGCTTTTCCCTGGATCAGGAGGAGGTTGAATTCTCCCTTGCCCTCCCTCCTTCTCTAACTCTTCTGAGAGAAGAGGGGGAGGAGGCGTGGGAAGCTCACAGGGAGAATCTGTGCCTGTTGGAGCTTCAAGGCCTTCAGTCCCAGACAGCTCTATCTCGGAGATTCCCTCCCCCTCTTCTGTGCCTTCTTCACACAGCTCTGGCCAAATGACCCCCTCTCTTTCCTCATCTTCTGAAACATTAGGGTCCCAATCCTGCATCCTGACACCATCCCCTTCCCCAAGCTGTGATCCCCCCCAACTTGTCGGCTTAGGACGATGAGGAAAACGTTGATGAAAGTCTCTTACTAAATCCGGAGCATGGACATCGCTCTCATTTTCCCACGATCTGTCAGCTGGCCCGTAGCCCTTCCAGTGAATCAAATACTGTAATTTATTACGCTTTCTCCTTGAGTCCAGGATCTTTGCCACTTCAAACTCAGTTTGTCCATCCACTATTAATGGCTCCCCTGGAGATTCCGCTGGTCTCAACTCACTGGGGGGGAACGCTTTCGTTAACAAAGAGTGATGAAACACTGGATGCATTTTAAAAGTATCTGGTAACTTCAAATGAAGGGCCACTGGGTTGATTTGTTCCTCTATTTTGAAGGGGCCCACTCTCTTATCCTGCATCTTCCTGCATTTGCCCGGCATAGAAAAAAAATGAGTAGACAGCCATACCTGGTCGCCTGCCTGAAGGGGGGCCCCCTCTCCTCGATGTTGATCAGCAACTCATTTATACTCCACTTTGGCCTCGTCTAATTGTTTTTTCAGTATCTGCTGCACCGCCTGAAGTTCCTGCAGAAATTCCTCTGCAGCCAGTACAGGCATACTCCCTGTACTGCTGGGGAAAGCCTTGGGATGGAATCCATAATTAGCGAAGAAAGGCGTTTGTCCAGTACTGGTATGCAAGGAGTTATTATAGGCAAATTCTGCAAAATGCAAATAGGAAACCCAGTCAGTCTGTTGGTAAGACACATAACAGCGCAAATACCTTTCTAAAACAGCATTGAGTCTCTCTGTCTGCCCATCCGTCTGGGGGTGATGGGCTGAAGAAAGTTTTAACTCAGTTTGCAACTGCTTCCACACAGCTCTCCAAAATTTAGCTGTGAACTGGGTTCCCCGATCCGAGACTACACTATTTGGCAATCCATGTAGTCGGTAGGTCTCCTTTATAAACACTTTTGCTGTTTCTCTAGCTTCTAAAGCCCCTGAGCAAGGAAGAAAACGTGCCATCTTGGTCAATGAATCCACTACGACCAAAATAGCAGTCATTCCTTGTGACTTTGGTAAGTCAGTTATAAAATCCATGGAAAGGTCCTTCCAAGGGCCAGTCGGGGTTGGTAAAGGTTGCAACAACCCTGCAGGCTTCCCTGTGTCTGTTTTCTCCCGCATACAGACAGAGCAGGATTTTACATAGTTCTCAATGTCCTGGCGCATTTGGGGCCACCAGAAATCCTTAGCTACATTTTGAATGGTCTTGAAAATGCCAAAGTGCCCAGCTGTGATAGAGTCATGACATTGACGCAAAACTCTGAGTCTTAGGTCCCCCTTTGGTACATATCTGGGAGCTTTAAACCACAGCAGTCCATCCTTCCAATGGAAACTTACTTCTCGATTTGTGTCCTGCTCCATTTCCTGGATATATTGTTGCATGCATGGATCCCCCTGCTGTGCCTTCTTGAGCTCCTCTTCCCATGAGGGCTGGCACACTCCCAATACCAGCTTTTCCGGCGGGATGATGTATTGGGTTTTTTTTTGCAAATTTCATCTTCTTTATATTCCGGTTTTCTGGACAGAGCATCTGCTCTCTGATTTTTTGCATGGGGATGATACGTGATCCTAAAGTTAAACCTGGCGAAAAACTGCGACCAACGTATTTCCCTCTGGTTCAACTTATGAGCTGTCTGCAGACTTTCCAGGTTCCTATGATCTGAGCGTACTTCTATCTGATGCTGAGCTCCCTCTAAATACTGTCTCCAATTCTCAAAGGAGTCTTTGATGGCTAACAGCTCTTTTTCCCACACTGTGTAATTCCTTTCGGCATCCTTCCAGGCTATTCTTGGGTCATGCTTTGCTAACCAGGGCATCCCCAGAATCACGTCAAAGTTCGAGAGATCTGACACATACAAGGAGATGAACTCTTTATGCCCAGGGATTTCTAACTTCAATTCCTCTGTGGCTCGAGTCACTCCACCTGACTTCAATGGTCGGCCATCAATAGTTTCCACTGACAAGGGAGTTTCTAATTTCCATTGAGATATTCGGTAACGTTTTGCCAACTTTGCATCCATGAAATTGTTAGAGGCTCCACTATCAATCAATGCTGTAGAGTTAAACACGACCGCATTGGAAGTTGTAATCCGAATTGGTAGCACCAATACCCCTTTTGAAGGAGGTTGTGCTACCGGAGGCCCTTTATACAGAATGGCCCCCAGCCCTCCGGCCTGCACGAGAGCTGGGTATTTTAGTTTCCCGATGGCCCTGTTTTATCTACTTTAAGTCCGCATTCCCTAGCGATGTGTCCCTGCTTTGAACAATAAAAACATAGACGTTCCCGACAACGTCTTTCTTTTTCCTCCTCAGACAACTTCGGCCAAGCCCCTCCCGACCCTTCTCCTGCGTTACTTGACACCCCAGGAGTCGGAGGAATTTTGCTGCGAGACACTGAAGCTGGATATCTCTGTACGTCCTGTTTCCTTTCCAGGTGCCTTCCCTCCAAGCGATGATCTATTTGCAGGCACAGCCGAATAAGCCCAGGCAGATCCTTTGGCGGTGTGGTTCTGGCCAAATCATCCAAGATCTCGGCACTCATCCCCCTGCGGTACATAAACACCAGGGCTAAGTCATTATAACTAGTTTCCTGGGCCAGAATTTTAAAGGCATTGGTATACTCTGAAACAGTTCCTTTCCCTTGCTTCAGAGTGCTCAATTGACGCGCCACAGTCTCAGCTCTCTGAGGGTCCTGAAACATCTCGGTCATGGCTTGCATAAATCCTCTATGTCTTCCTAAGATAGCATCCTTTCTAACCAGATAGGGGGTGACCCACTTGGCCGCTTCCCCTTCCAAGAGACTGATTACGAACGCCACTTTGGCAGCATCACCAGGAAATTCTGCATCCCTAATGTCCAGGTACATTTCACATTGAGCCACGAAAGTGGAGAGTTGGTCACTCTGTCCCGCATACTTAGGTGGCAATCCAATCGGGATTTTGACCACAGCAGCTGCAGGGGTGGTCCACATTTGGGCTATCGTGGATTTCAAAGCTTGGTTGTCGGTTTTCAATGCTCTCACCGACGCCAACAACGTTTGGACATCTGCCTGTAAATCCGCAACAGTATTCCTCAGCTGTCTCACTTCCTCCGCCTCAGAAGTGGGATTTGTCCACCCTGCTGCTCCCTGTTCCATCTTGTCACGTTCAAGCGGCAGGAGCATCGAGGGGTGAGTAGTTGGCTCTGTCAAACTGTCGTGTTCAGGTTGGGACTCAGGAACCAGACCACTTGGTGCAAGCAATTCAGTTTTTATTAAAGTAATATCCAAACAAAGGCTACGCCGTCTCATGAATTGGAACAGCAAAACATAACCTGCAACATGGAAGAGAGTTGACAGAGCAAGGGACTAGTATTCCCACTGTCCCTTAAGAAGGGGGCAATCGAGCGCGGATTCTCTCACTCCGCCTCAATGTGCTTTCATCCACTGCCCGCCTCTGCTCCCCCTTCTTTTGCTGCCTCTTTTGGTGTCGCCTTGTATGTGGAGAAGGGGGAGCTACTCCCTCCTCCCCTTCTGAGGGATCTAACTCAGGTATGGGGGAAAGCGGGAGGGCAATGCTTAAAGCATCTGACTGTTTCTTCTGGCTTTTCCCTGGATCAGGAGGAGGTTGAATTCCCCCTTGCCCTCCCTCCTTCTCTAACTCTTCTGAGAGAAGAGGGGGAGGAGGTGTGGGAAGCTCACAGGGAGAATCTGTGCCTGTTGGAGCTTCAAGGCCTTCAGTCCCAGACAGCTCTATCTCGGAGATTCCCTCCCCCTCTTCTGTGCCTTCTTCACACAGCTCTGGCCAAATGACCCCCTCCCTTTCCTCATCTTCTGAAACATTAGGGTCCCAATCCTGCATCCTGACAGTTTCACTGCCCCACTGACATCAGAGCCACCAGCCGCCACTGATGTGACATCTTAACTAGAGGCCAAGGCGAACTCCCAGTGTGATTCGGTTCTCTTAAAAGCAACCACAGAACTCCTAATTTGGATCAGGCCCACAGTGCCCTGTTGGGTACAAGTAGTTAGTAGCTGGAATAATCCCCCTCTGCTGTGGCCCTGATCCAATTTGGGGTTCCCATTTGGCTACTTTTGAATTAGAAAATTATGTTCCCATTATGGGTCTCTGGTATAATCTCTAGCTTAACCATGATAATGAGGGTGCTTCCAGTTGGGTGTTTATTATGGGATTGGTGCTCTTCATGTATGATGCATGCAAATGTTTCACAGCATCCACATATCATATGATTGGCATCGTAATGTCAGCCTGTATTTTCACTACTTAATCAAAATCTGGGGAAAATCTAATTTTTTTTAAAAAAAAATCCACAGCCTTTTGCCAACAATCCATTTGTGGTAACTGAACAAACTGTTTAGAATAATGATCTCCTATCTGGAAGCACCCAAAGCATTCATAGGGTAGTTAACCTAAAGAGAGAAAAAAGGATGTAATCTTTTAGGGGTTTGGATGAGTAAATGCAACTGTCACAGTGAAAAGGCAGGCAAGGCTACATTGAGCAAGCAGCTGTAATCCTCAAATGGAAGTAGGCAAGAAAGAAAGAAAGAAAGAAAGAAAGAAAGAAAGAAAGAAAGAAAGAAAGAAAGAAAGAAAGAAAGAAAGAAAGAAAGAAAGAAAGAAAGAAAGAAAGAACCACTGGAGGAAGAGTTTCCATCTAACATGAGCTTACGTAGCTCTATGGTTACTGATCTGAATTGTGCTGCCCATGCTGATCTTTGTTATTCCATTGTGACCAGCAGCAACCAGCACATAGTCCTTGTTGAAGTTTGTAGGTGTCATGCCCACCTCAGTATGCCTATCATTTGTAAAGCCTTCCATGTGGAAGCACCTAAAGGCATTTTATGGGTTACAGAGTGTATTAGGCAAGTCTTATTTTGTCAGTCCAGGTCACAATGCTACAGATTCCTGAAGCGTTGCCACACTCCATTCATCCCTCTAAATCGCTGTTTGACTAGGGTAGCTATAATGTGTTATGTTTCACAATAAACACATATTGGTTCTTTAACAATAAGAATAGTATACTTTAATCACCATTCCATAGGGCACAGTCTTTACATCTGCTTATGCTGTGCTTCACCCATCTCAGCTGCACACCAACTGCCCTTAACTGACAATTCCAAGACCTTAAAGAGATATTACAGCACATCTCTGTTCTGTAACAATAAAACAATAAAACAAATAAACCAATATAGCAACAATAAACCAAATACATATTACAGCACATCTCTTCTGTAACAATTACAATAACATTAACATACATAATCTTTATATTTCAATGGAGGACTAATAGTCCTACCTCTAGATGTTACATATACATCAGGTTTATTTTCAAAATGAGACACACTGACTTCTTTATTTATTATATCATCATTTACAGCAACAGTATCATTATCACAGAACTGATCTATTTGCCCTCCAGACTCATTTTGCCTTACATCATCTATCTTATTATAAGTGTCAGATGGTTGTTGTTGAAACCTCAAATGGCGCCTATTGCGACGATACTGCTGACCATTTGGTACTACTACTTGATATGAGCGTGGCTGTGTACACTTTTCCATAACTGTAGCAGGAAGCCAGCCTTCATTAGACTGAATAAATACTGAATCACCTTTGTATAAATCCTTTAGTGGTTTCGCTGTATGATCATAAAAATATTTTTGCTTATTTTGTATTTCTTGCAGATCTCTGTGCACACCAGTGGGTATTTTAGGATACAATAAAGCATCCGTCATTGGAAGCGTACTCCTAAGCATTCTGCCCATTAACATTTGAGCAGGCGAATATAACATTCCTGTAACTGGGGTATTACGATATTCCAGTAATGCTAAATGTGTATCTACACATGAATCCTCTGTTTTCCTAATAAGTTGTTTAATTGACTGAATAGCTCTTTCCACCATTCCATTAGACTGTGGATATCCCGGACTGCTAAAACACTGTTCAAATCCCCACTCATAAGCAAACTGCTGAAACTCTCTACTAGAAAAAGGCATGTTATCACTCACAACCATGCTCGGAATTCCATGATGAGCAAAAATAGTTTTCAGTTTAACAATCACATTCTTGGCCGTCTTGTCAGATAAACTTAATACTTCTGGATACTTTGAAAAATAATCTACTACAAGAAGGAAAGGAGAAGATTTATATTCAAAAATATCCACACCCACTTTCTGCCATGGTAACTTAGGAATTTCATGCGGCTTAAGTGGCTCTTTTTGATTACATGGAGCATAACGAGCACACACCAGACAATTTCCAATCTCCTTTTCAATATCTTTGCACATGCCAGGCCAATACATCACAGATGCTGCCCTAGCTCTAGTTCTGTGAATACCTTGGTGAGATACATGAAGCTGTGAAAGAACACTTTGCCTCTGGGATGCAGGGATAACTACTTTGTTTCCCAAGTAAATAATGTCATTATGATAGCGCAAAGAGTCTTTAATATGCCAAAAAGACTTTGCAGCACCGGGAACATCCTTCAAATACTGAGGCCATCCATTTTTTATAAACACTGCCACTTCTTGAAGTTGGGAGTCATGCTTTGTAGCTTCTTGTATAATAGCCACCCCCTTTGGATGAATGACAAGTGTGCCCAATCCATGTACTACTCTCTCTCCCACTATAGAATCCTCAACATCTGTAAATACATCCACAGGAGCCCTAGATAATGTATCAGCAATATACATATGCTTACCTGGGATATATATCACATTAAGATCATACCACTGAAGCTGTAATAACATGCGCTGCAAACGAGCAGGAGCACTACCAATTGACTTTTTAAAAATTATTTCTAAAGGCTTATGATCAGTATGAACTAAAACAACTTTACAATATACATACTGATGAAACTTTCTCATTGCATATAATACCGCAAGTAGCTCTTTCTCTATTTGAGCATAATTTTGCTCTGCTGAACTAAGTGACCTTGACGCATAACACACAGGTTTATTTCCTTGAAGCAAACATGCTCCAAGACCATCTTTTGATGCATCTGCTTGCACAGTAACTGGTTTGGTAATATCAAAATATTGCAGTACAGGTGCTTGACATAGTTGCATTTTAAGCAACTCAAAAAAATTTTTTATGTTCAGGCATCCACTTAAATAAAATATCTTTTCTTAATAAATTACGCAAAGGTGCTGTCAGTTCTGCCTCACCCGGAATATATTTGGATAAATACTGCACAGACCCTAAAAATCTAAGAACACCTTGTTTATCTTGCGGACATTTCATCTCAGAAATAGCCTTCACTTTATCAGGGTCGGGACATACTTCTTGAGCAGTAACTATTTGACCCATGTACTTTACAGAGTCAACCTTAAATTGAATTTTATCCATATTAAACTTGATGTTTTTAGTACGTGCTGTATCCATAACTTGACAAAGAATCTGATCATGCTGTTCTGAGGTTGCTGCCGCAATAATCATATCATCAGCTATCATATAAACCACTCTTATATGACCAAAAACTTCCTCATTTTTCTGTTGAAATACCTCACTAGAAGATTTAAGCCCAAATGGCAAACGATTAAAACAATATCGTTCCCAAGGTGTATTAAATGTACATAACCGTGAAGAATGTGCATCTAGCTTGACTTGCCAATAACCATCCTTTTCATCTAAAATAGTAAAAAACTTCATTCCTGCTAGACGGCTCAAAACATCCTCTGTTGTAGGAATTGTATAATGTTGTCAACGAACTGCTTTATTCAAATCCCGAGGATCAAGACATATCTGTAACTTTCCATTCTTCTTCTCTGTAATAACAAGACTGCTGACCCACTCCGTAGGACCTATCACCCTGGATATCACTCCAGCATTTCTCATTTGTCCTAAAGTCTCTTTCAGTTTATTCAATATGGCAAAAGGAATTTTTCTACATCCATGAATAACAGGAGCCACAGTAGGATCAATATGTATATGGTGGATACCTTCAAATTCACCAAGCCCATCAAACACATCAGAATATTTCTCAAGTAGCTGTTCTTTCATTAATGATTGAACTGTAGTCACATTATCAATTCGACGAACTAAATCCAGAGTCTCACAAGCTGCTCGCCCAAGCAATGGAAGAGAGGATCCATCTGTTGCAGTCGAGGGGCGAAATAAAACACAGAGACGTCAGCTTGGGTTGAACAAGGGCCACTTTATTAAATTACATTAAACAAAAACCCAATTTAAAGTGACCTGCAGAAGGAAAACCTAGGTGCGGGAACTGTCTATAAGCAAGTATCTTGCCACACAGCTCTCGGGCGACCAGCCCCTGCTGGAGGAAGGGCAAGCCCATGTGCTTACCTTTACCCAGGCCACACCTTGTAGGTGAGTAGGGGGGCCTTCCTACGTCATCCCCACCCGGGGCCGGATAACCCTTGGGTAGATGAGATAAGTTGGCCCCAGAGGCAGCCCATATCCTGCCCTCAAGCCAGAAAGCTCTGACAGACAGGCCTCCGAAACCGCCAATCACCTCCAAAGGTGCCTAAGGGGGCCACCTAGCTGTCCTTACCTATTTCCCTTCCCGCCACAAAAGGGGGACAAATCTCTATTTAGTCCCCCTTTACCCCACTGCCGAGAAGAACCTCTCGCAGACACCTCTGCAGGTCTTTCAGGAAGAAGTCGTTACCTGCATCAGACAGGTAAACGCCATCAGCCCTGTATAGTTCAACCTGTGAATGCTGAATATGGGGATGCGGAATGGCTAAATCCCCGTGCCCAAGAAGAGCCAACCGAATATGCCGGTTGACCCTCTTCCGTGCTCTATCAAGCGCCCATGGATTCCAGACCCCACGCCACACCCTGTGTGGGAGCATGTCTGACCATAGCAGACGTACCGAAGGCCACCCTTTGCCTTATCACCTGCATGTCCTTACATGCCTGAACCCTGAGGGCCTTGCCCTGCAGCAAACCAAGGTCATTACCACCCAGGTGAATGACCACCACATGCGGGGCCGTCCGCACTACATCCTGCGGGAACAGAGTGGGTAGGAGCCTCTCCCAACGCATTCCTCGCCGGCCAAGCCACTGTACCGTAGCCCAACTACTGAGGCCCAGCTGCGAGCCCATGCTCGACCTCGCTGCCCTCCGGGCTGTCCAGAAAATCATGCTGTGGCCGCATATGAGGTTGCGCGTCTGCTCCCTCCCCATCCAGCAACCTGTCAAACCATATAAAACTTATTAGGCTTCCGCATTCCCAAGCCCTCTAAAAGGGGCGAATGTAGCCCTTAAAGGCACCAGAGGACCAACGTCCAACTGCCTGTACTCTTGTTTGGGGAAAACCAATACCTGCTGCCATAGAAGCAGCTCCAATTCTGAATGAACGGGTTCCAAACTGTGAGGGGTCAAACCACAGCTTATGCAATGCTTGCTTTGTTAATGCCCCAAACTGGTATTTTGTGAGGGGAACCTCACTTGCATGGGTAAATAAATATCCATCCCCCGGTCCCCTATCTGCCAAAATTGCTTGTAAAGCCCACACTGGGCAGAGGGTAGGCACTGTGGATGGGGCCAACCTGACTTGCCGTCCCTTACACTTCTGGTCTGTCTTAGACCTTCTCAGATTCTGCAGGTCTGCCAAAAAGACGTTACCTGCGTCAGACAGGTGAACGCCATCGGCCCTGTACAGTTCACCCCTCCAATGCTGAATGCAGGGTGTGAAATAGCCACCCCCCCCTGCCCCAGAACAGCCAACCAAATTTGCCGGTTGACCTTCTTTCGCGCTTGGTCCATCCCTATCGTTGCAACTGAGGGCCATGCCCTTAAGTAACTGAGGCCATCGTTGCCTCCTGAACTGCATGTCCGCACATGCCTGCCAAACTGAGGGCCATGCCCTTGCGTTGCCTCCTGAACTGCATGTCCGCACATGCCTGCCAAACTGAGGGCCATGCCCTTCCGTTGCCTCCTGAACTGCATGTCCGCACATGCCTACCAAACTGAGGGCCATGCCCTTCCGTTGCCTCCTGAACTGCATGTCCGCACATGCCTGCCAAACTGAGGGCCATGCCCTTCCGTTGCCTCCTGAACTGCATGTCCGCACATGCCTGCCAAACTGAGGGCCATGCCCTTCCGTTGCCTCCTGAACTGCATGTCCGCACATGCCTGCCAAACTGAGGGCCATGCCCTTCCGTTGCCTCCTGAACTGCATGTCCGCACATGCCTGCCAAACTGAGGGTCATGCCCTTCCGTTGCCTCACCAACTGCATGTCTGCACATGCCTGCCAAACTGAGGGTCATGCCCTTCCGTTGCCTCACCAACTGCATGTCCGCACATGCCTGCCAAACTGAGGGCCATGCCCTTCCGTTGCCTCCTGAACTGCATGTCCGCACATGCCTGCCAAACTAAGGACCATGCCCTTCCGTTGCCTCCTGAACTGCATGTCCGCACATGCCTACCAAACTGAGGGCCATGCCCTTCCGTTGCCTCCTGAACCGCATGTCCGCACATGCCTGCCAAACTGAGGGTCATGCCCTTCCGTTGCCTCGCCAACTGCATGTCCGCACATGCCTGCCAAACTAAGGACCATGCCCTTAGGTAACCGAGGCCATCGTTGCGTCCCGAACTGCATGTCTGCACATGCCCGCCAACTGACGGCCTTGCCTCAAATACTGAGTTGGGAATGACCACCACATGCGGAGATGTCTGCACTGAACCAAGCTGGGACAAAGTGGGTAGGAGCCCGTCCCAAAGTATTCCTCGCCAGCCAAGCCACCACACTGCAGCCCATTGACTGAGGCCTAACTGTAAGCCCAGGATAGGGTGCGCAGCTGCTCCATCCCTGTCCAGCAACATTGCCGGTCCATCAATGTTATACAGGTACAACTCCCTTCCCTGGAGACATCTGATTGCTGGAGGGCCCGTCGAGACAAATCTCCCTTGGATCCGGTCACCACCTCACCTAAAGCCTCCAGGTGTGTCAAGATGGCAGTCCATGGCGGCGCTGTCTCCTCATCTGAGGAGCCAGGTGCCAGGGGAGGGCGTTTTTGTGGCTGTCTAACTATTGTCAATACCAAGAACATGCCGTGCCCGAAAAAGCATATTGAAACGCAGGCACTGGAGAACAAAAGCCTGACAAGGCTCATAACCCTGGCATCCTAGATGTAAGGGAGTTGATAGCATGGACCGTGGCCATGTTATCACACCAGAAATGGACCGTAGAGTTCCTCAGCCTCTCGGCCCATAAATAAACAGCCACCACTATAGGGAAGAATTCCAGAAAGGTTATACTCCATCCCTGGCAATTACCGCCATAACTAAAACAGATTGAAGACTGTAGGCCATGAAGGCCAGCCGGAAGTTGGAGGCCATGAAGGCCAGCTGAGAATTCGAGTATGGGATTGTGAAACCAACAGGGGAAAACACCATAACACAGACAAACCTCCCCTTAAACCGGGTAGCCTGCAAACAAAGTTTGTAGTACCTTGAGTCTAACTTGAGTCTAACCTGAGCAGCTTATGCTGGTGGCTTCATCTAACCCCTTTGAAGTCCTCTTGCCTCTTATCTCACTGTTGCACATATCCTTCTGCAAAGGGAAGGAAATCATTTATGAGTAAGTACACCTTACCAACTACTATTTTGTTGCAGCTAACCCAGTTACCCCAAAGCACAGAGACTGAGGATATGCTGCTGTCACCAATAGTTGGACCCACTGCAGCTTTTTCCTAGTGGGTTTCCAAAGCACCAATCAGAATAGGTGTTCAAATTGCAAAATTTGCATGCTATATTGATTTCAAGTAACTGATATCCTACATATTAAAATAGACATGTCAATGTAAAAGTTGCATGCTATATATGACTTCAGGTAAATGATATCAGAAATGTTGTTGTAAAATCATCAAGAAAGAATGAAGAGTCTGCCTGAATCTTAAAAGGCAGCTTCCGTGTCACAATAGTCTAAGATCCTGTCAAGACCACCCCCTGTTTTAGTAAGGTCTGAAATCCTAGAAATGAGGATAAGAGCCTAATAAGTAGCCTGCCTTTCCTCTTTATTCCTATCCACCCATCAAGCCACATTATCATCTGCTAGACGTTCAATTCCCTGCAGAAGTTTACATATTCCTCTTTGAATATAACAAATGCCATATGCTTTGTTGTTGATATGAGAGCAAATTCAAATAAATGCAACTTCTATCTCATAGTTAACAAGGAATGTGTAACTGACATGTGGAAAGGATCACTGACATCTAAGTTATGGTGATGTAGACGTTTTCTAGCAAACCCTGTCATCTCTGCACACCATTAGTATCCAAATCTGAAGACCGAAAGGCCCAAAAGGCTCACCCGGCCCTACAAAGGCCACATGTAATATAATAACAATAAAATTAGCTACCTCAGCCTAATATATTCCTGGGCCTAGCAGGAAGTCAGAAGCCTAACCAAAGAGCTCTGCACCCCCCAAAGCAGCCACCATGTAATAAAATTAATAGAATAAAGTACCTTGAACTTAATATAGGCCCGAGTCATGCAAAGGCCATAAGCCTAACCAAAGGACCCTGCACAATGGCCAAGAGAGGCTGCCAATGTGTCAACCACATCCTTCACAGTCTTGCGCCCCCCCCTACCTAGGCTGAACTCACACCCAGCCTTGGCAACCAAAGAGGGGGAGAATAGGGCCTGTGGAGGCTTGAAAGGCTTGTGCAGCCTCCTCTCCCATAATTAGTTCTAAGCCTGCAGCCCACGGCTGTTGGGGAGATTTGAACCCTGATCTCCCGTGTTGCAGTCCAAACCTCAACCACTACACCAAAACCTATCCCAGGCGTATGGGTGGGGTAATTTAAAAATGCCCAAAGGCCTGCATTTTATGAGGGGACCTCTCACACACACACCATTTCCTTTCTTGGGTGGCATTATTGCTTTAAATCCACTCCGACTTATAATTATATTATTATTATTAATAATATTATACCCCATGACTGTATGTGTGATTCCCTTATTCCCAGTCATTGGCTTATAATTATAATTATGAAATAATAATTATTAGAAATGCTGTGTGGTGAAATTAACCTATTGCAGTTTAGCTCACAAGAATAAATACACAAACAGTATCAGTGTCAAACAATGCAATACCAATATTATTATTAAAGTAAAGACACTGCTTAATGTATAAAACCCCTAATCATAAGCCATGCAGCACCTATAATTTATTTATATTCAATAGAATCTAATTGTGTAATTCAGATTATAATTGTGTTGAGTTCTTGTTTAACTGGCTGCCAAGGCAGCCTTGAGGTGGTGCTGCTGGAGAGTACAGGCGTCTCCCTCCCCCACCAGCCATGTGTGTGTGTGCCAGCCACGTTTGGCTGAGTAGGCCCCTTTAACAAGGCCCACTCCAGCCGCAGCCGCTCCTCCAGGCACGCGACCACCCTGCCTGCAGCCCACACCCCTAATAGGGAAATAAGGAGGCCAAAATCGGCCCGCAAAAGGCTCCTTGTGCCGCAAAAAACTGCTGTTCTGCAGCTCTGTCTCCCAGCTGCTCTGTCCCTCGCCGTCCACATCGCGTGAGCAAAGAGGGGGTAGGAAAGGGCGGCTGGGCTTAAATAGGCCCTTAAGCCCCACTCCCTCACGCTGCACGTTGCGCATGCGTAATAGACGCGACGCGCGACTTTGCCCTTACAGAAAATGGAGGCAGCAGCTTCGCCTCCGACTGCAACTAGGCCCCACTCATCAGTTACACGGTGAGTGAGGCTTCATTTACATAAAACATCAGCTTTGCTGCCCCTCTGGAAGTATGACAATCAAGAACAATAGCTCCCACAGGCTTTATACGAGTCCCACCATAAGACACAAGACAAACATCAGTTTTAAACAACACCTTTTTGTCTGGTAACTCATGAAATATTTGTAGAGGCAAAACATTTGCTTCAGCTCCTGTAACCAACTTAAACCTTACTGAGAGACCTTGCAGAACTATATCAACATACCATCCATTCACCAAATCTTTACTAGCTTCATGAGTTAATTCTCCTACAAACAAACTGTTTAAATCTAGCTCATGCATCGAATAATTCTGTTGCCCCTTTTTGGCACTGACTAAATTGACTTTGCATACTCTAGCAAAATGATTTTTCATATGACATTTATAACAGGTTTTTCCAAACGCTGGACAATTTCGAGGTGGATGCACAGTACCACAACAGGAGCATCTACTATATTTAATCTGCTCATATTTATCTTTAGATTGAAACTTATCAGATCCAAACGCCTGTACTGGACTTTTCCCATGGGTTTTATCAATCACAGATACTGTATGTAGCTCTTGACCATCTCTTGAGGGAGTTGACATAGCTTGTAGTTGAACTCTTGTTATTTCCTCTAAACGACATATTTCAATCGCTTTCTCCAAAGTAAGCTCAGGTTCCGCAATCAATCTTTTCTTCAATTTTTCATCTTTAACGCTGAACACAATCTTATCTCATATCATATCATTAACTGTTGCACCAAACTCACACTTACAAGCCTTAAGCTTAAGCTCAGTCACAAACTGTTCACTAGTTTCTTGATATCTCTGAGAGTGGTTCCAAAAAGCATAGCGTTCAAATATCACATTTTTACAAGGAGTACAATATATCCTAAATTGTTCAAGAACTTCCTCTATGTTTTGTGGCCCCTCTTCAGGTAAATCAAAAGTATTGTAAACTGCCAACGCTTCCTCTCCAACACAATGTAATAAAATAGCAATTTGTCGATTCTTAGCAACATTATCAACTCCAGCTGCAGAAAGATATAAAATAAAAGCTTGCTCCCATCGCTTCCATATCTCAGCCAGATTACCTTGCAATACCAGAGGAGGTGGAGGCCGGAATGAGTCCATTTTGGACTTCTGACACCATATAATGTGTTATGTTTCACAATAAACACATATTGATTCTTTAACAATAAGAATGGTATACTTTAATCACCATTCCATAGTGCACAGTGTTTACATCTGCTTATGCTGTGCTTCACCCATCTCAACTGCACACCAACTGCCCTTAACTGACAATTCCAAGACCTTAAAGAGATATTACAGCACAGTAGCCAGATGACAGGGCTCCTGCACCTTTAATAGTTGGGTACCGGGGGGGGGGGGGGGATTTTGGCAGCTGTAGCTTGTCATGCAGCTATTAAAGCTGCAGGAGCCTTTCCTCTTTGGCATTTGATCATCCTACCTCTTCCACTTAATATAAAAAGCAGAGAGTAGCACTAAAGCTGATATGTGGGGAAAGACTTCTCGTATTTCTTTACAAGAGTGAGTGTTATAGTAAAATAATAACATACAGTAAAGCTACACTGCATGCTTTCTGTACATGAGATGCAAAAGACTGAACTTAATATAGTACATCTGGTGTTTAAACCCCTGAGTCCAACAGGCTCTGTTAATATTCAGGATCTGCTCCTCTATTCTCACACTCAAATATCAGCAGCTGTCTGGGGAGCGGACTGTCATACTGGAAGTTGGCAAGCAATCAGGCTGCTTTTGTGGCTGAACCCTCTCTGTATATGGCTTGCTGCCTCTAGATCTCCATCTTTGTTTCCCTCTCCACTTTACAAAAAGAAAAAAACAACCCCACACCCAATGTTGTTCTTATTCTTCAGGTGCTTAGGGGAGACCTACTGTTCTTCTCTTTAATGCTATGGGTAGCAGATCCTTTTAAACCAAGGCCATCTTTGAACTGAGCTGAAAGGCCAGCATGTGAGCAAACCTTTTGTGCCCCCTCAGTTCAGTACTGAGCAGGGTTCCGTATATGCTCTGTTGATGGCAAAAGAGGGTGGATGTAAGGCTGAGGGAGAATGGGCAGAAGAAGCAGTAGCTATCTTGTCTCTCATTTTCTTAGTACATTAGCAAATAAAGTGCAGAGGTGCCTGTCTAGGTATGATGTAGATACCTGTGATCAGATCTCCTGAGAATTTTTTCTTTGCTTAAAGGCAGACTGAGGCCAGTTACATGTTCATAAACTTTAGTTGTTTAAATATGTTGTTCTTGTTTGTTGTTATTTCTACATAATCTGCTTTCAGTGCCTGAGGTTCATCCCTGAAATGTAAAGTAAAATTACAGACAAAGTGCCTTTTTGAGAGTACCTTTTCACATCCAAGTAATAAGGGCCAGTCCATTCTTATCTGGCTTTAGGGGATATTGATCTAGATAGGCTTGATTCTTGCCTGACATGTAGGTGTGACTTTAAATCACTCAAGGTGGTGCCTACTTTAATGTGATGTGACAAGATGTCAGTTTTCTCCATGCCAGTGTAAATGTTTGCCATTGGTGAACATCTCTCCAACTGTGTTGTGATACCACCAGCCATCATGTCAACGGATTTAAGGCTGAAGTTTTATACCCTCATACCTGAACCCAGTGGGACTAATTTCTGAGTAGACATGCATAGGATTGCACTGTAACAACTTCCATATGATGGTTGTAAGTAAAATATAGGCTGGCCTTTAGGATAGTGGTTATCTAGTAAAAAGAAAAGTAAAATGTTAGGGTTAGAAGCAATGTTCTATATCCACAAGCGATGCCTTTCCAACCATTCGGAAGCTACCACAACTTCTCTAACGAAAGCTAACTCTAATGTTGAACAAACAGTTGGCGATGGTGCCCAAGATTCCTGACACCAACCTGAGATGTTGTATACATAACAATGAATGTAAGTATCGGTGTGATTTTTCTGACCATCTGATCTTCTTGCATAATTCTTTTTGGCACATAATGACAATTGTCTACTCCAAAATATGCAGGTTGTCCTTTTTAATAAATTGTGCTTGTGCCAACAATGTTCCTTGAGAGCTGCAGTAAACTGAGAAAAGTGGAGAATGTTATTAGACTGGGTTTTCCAGCGTTGTGTTTGCGGAGTTGCTCTTCATAGGAGCTGTTATGTTGGAGGGGAAATGTATGTGTTGAATTGGCTTCAGACATTGCTTGAGGCTGCTAACTTGTATGGTTTGTAACATCCTTCAATCCCAGTAACTGTGAACAAGAAAACATAATAACCGAAGCTCTTAATTTATGTATTTGCATGAATATTTTCCTACTTGGAAAGCTATTAATTTAGGAACACAGAAAGCTGCCTTATACCAAGGGAGTCCATCTTGCTCAGTCTTGTCCCCTCTACACCAACTGGCAGCAGCTCTCCAAGGGTTCACAGGCAGGGCAGCTCTGAGATTGGCCCTGTGACCTTTTGCATGCAATAGATGTGCTTTATCAATGAACTACAGTCCATTCCTTAATGACAGGAGGCATTTCTTTTGAAGATGTCTCTAACATTGTTTTTTAAAGATTTTTTTTAAGAGGTTTGTTATGATATGTTTTAAAGAGGTTTTGTTTTAGTGTGTTTTAGAGTCTTTTGTTTTGGGAATGTTTTGGGGTGCTTTTGTTTGCCGTCCAGGGCTCCTTCTGGAAGGAAAGGTGGGATAGAAAATAAATAAATAAAAATAATAAAAAGACATCCTATAGTCCTTATGTTTGAGTTCTAGATGACAGGCAAGCTGAAGTTACCCCACTCTGTCTGCTGTGGCCATAAAAAGGCTAATTCAGCTTTAGAAATTGTTAGAGCCCTTTTCATGCATTATCAGTGTGAAAGGGCAACGCAGATACAAGGGGGCTGTGGGGCTAAGCATTTAGCTCCTTTTCCAAATTCAGACGACTCCTCACATGTTGAGGGATAATGTCTAAAGCAGGCAGGCATTTCCATCTCCAAAACTGGCTCTGGACACACACAGAAAGAGTACTTCTTCATGCATCACATTCTTCTTAGTTAATATAGTATGCTATAAGGGTCATTAGCATAGATGGTATGAAATCAGAATTAGACAAAGGCCAGAAATTATGAGGAGAAGCGTATGGGCATGCACCCTGCACACCTTATAAGGCTACAATGGTGTCCACTTGATGGTGGTTGTGCAGGGTTATAAATTATGGGGGAAGCCTAGAGAAGATTCTCCACTTCAGACTCCACCACCACCACCGGCAACACTTCAGGAGAGTGGGGCCAGGTGACTGGGAGTGATGGATGGGATGGGCCCCATTCTTCTCATTGCATGAAGAATGAACCTCTGAAAAGGGATGTCAGTGAACAAAGACATATCAGTGGTTTTTAGCTAAGATACCTAAGTGGAATTTGCATGGTCAGAACTTTGATGACAGAGACAAAATACTTCAGAGATCCAAGAATATGAACAGAGGTGGACTGTTCATTATGGTATGGTTTCATTATGACTTTAGTATATGAAACACATTGTTAACGTTAAGAGCTACCATAATCTTTCTTGACCGCCTGACCAGATCTAACTTGTAGATAAGAGAGACAGAGAGGAATAGCTTGAGTCCTACATAAAACCTGGGTTGGAATTAATCCAGATTCTAGTATGTTAGAACTCCTTGGAAGATGTGAAGTGGATTTGTAAACATGAGACCAGGCTTCTGAGAGGTGGCCATTATTGAGAGTAGGTAAGAGTGCTGATCTAGAATCATTTGATCTGATCCAACAAGGCAGGTCTTTTCCCCCCATGAATGGATTAAGTAGTGTGGCTGGTACTCAGATATCAACCCTAAATACTGGTACTTTGCAAGCTCACATGCTAGAATTTTAGAGAGGGTGCAACATATTTATTAGTAAATGTGTTTTGGACCAAAATCTTTTTTGGAACCAAGTATGAAGGTCATTGAAGAAATAATTGCATTTGATCCAAAAAGTCTGTGTTGGGTTGATGCCCAGAACAGAATTATTTTAGGCAAGAGGGAAAACCTACTGCCTGAAAGGATGACAGCATGCATCAGGGCACAATAATGTTCTGACAGATCTTTGGAAACAATAATTCAGCTAAAACAGAGATTCTCGAGATTTACAATAATGAGCCTCCCTAAGTAGAAAGAAAGAAAAAAAGAATAACAGTTTCTACTCTCCAGAATCTAGCTAAACCAAAACAAAACCAGGAACATTCAGCAAGTAGGAAAGTGGGTTTGGAAAGAAGGTATAAGGATAGGCCCACATAGAATAACAGCTTTTAGTCTAGGAGCCAGCCATATGCCTATTGGTGAATGTGTGTACAGAGAGTTTCTCTTCTAGTGTGTGCTCTGGGATAGTATAAGATATTTTCTGGCCTGGTCACATCATACTGACCCTGTCAGGTTCCCCCCCCCCCAAAAAAATGGCCGCTATGCTTCCTTGCTTCATAAATCATTATTTTTTCAGAAACATTGATTTTAGGAAGACAATTATTGTTATAAACTTTGCCCCTGAGAACATTTTGAACAATTTTACTCATAACACTTATTGACCTAAAGTCAAAGGTGTTTAAGGAAAATGCGATTAGTTTCAAATATGCCACTAATTCCTAGATCAAAGAGCAAAATAAGTAAAATGATGCTAAAGTCTAAGCCTCTTTATTTGTTTACTTAATACAGTTTTTACCATAACACACATTAAGCCTAAATGCTAGTTAAATAGATTTTGGCAAACATCACTACATCCACAAACGAAATCTGGAGCAAGAAATGATGTTAGCATGGCATTTACAAACAGTGTCTCTTGCACATTTCTTGCATGTGCAAGGAATGGGAAACTTGTTAGGAAGACTTTCTTCAGTGATGTGAGGCAACCATTCACCATCTTCCTCTGTGAAGCCATACTAAGATGAGTTAAGGGTTGTTACATCTTCAAGGTATGTGGTACCACTGATAGCTCTGTAGACATGCTCTCTTTATGTGAAGATGTGCGGAGAATGATGTCAATGGCAGCTTTGAATTTATTTTAATTTTTATAAGGATGTTTGACTAATGCACATATTTTGCATGCAATTTCTCCTAACATAATGCACTTTTTTCATGAATGTATTCATTGTTATGCACATTTCCCCTAATATATGCATTTTGTTATGTATGCATTTTGTTATGTATGCATTTTGTAAATATTGTTTGGTTAAAGAACTGCGTCACAAAATTCAGATAAGTATGTGTGTGCTTTGGTTCCCAATTGTTGTTTCAGAAAATGTGAATTTGACGGATTCGGCTTTAAATGCAAAGTGAACTGAATTTCTTCCTCATCCCTACTGGACACTTTCTTTTTGGTGGTTGGTGGGGGCCTGAAAAATTCCACACAATCTGGGTGATTCACATGGCAAATCACTCTATACATTAGAACTACTGCACTGAGCAGCCATCATATGGGAGTCTCTTTAGATTAAGTTCCAAGAGATGAAGCAGTAGTTGCAATTAGAGCTGTGCACCAGATTCGGCCAAGGCCCGAGCCAATATTTTGGGTCTTGGCTGAGTTGGGTTCTGAACTTCTGACAGCCATGGATCACTATGAGTGAGATTCAATGACCCAGAGCAACCTGGGGCCGTCAGGGGGTGGGCCATCAGGCAGGAAGAGGCAGCCATGGCTCTCCTTCATGCCTGATGAGCAATGGCAAGGATTCTCCAGTGGTGCAGGTCCAAGATCCATTGCCCAGGATCACTCCCTTTGCTCCCCCCACTCAAGAGCCAGGGGAGAGATCCTAGGGAATCCCCCAGGATCACTCCTCCTGGACTATGCTGCTTTGCAAAGGGGTTTTCTGTAGGGAAACTCTTTGCAAAACAGCATGACAAAAGATTGTGCCATCCACTCAAGAGCTGGGGGAATGAACCTGAGGGATGCTGTTTTGCAAAGGCCTTTCAAGCCTTTGAAAACAGCATCCCCCAGGATCACTCCCTCCTGCACAATGCTGTTTTGCAAAGGGCTTTCTTGTAGGAAAACCCTTTGCAAAACACCATCACAAAGGATTGGTCCCTCCACTCAAAAGCTGGGGGAACAATCCTGGGGGATGTTGTTTTGCAAAGGAGTAAAGCAAGGCTACATACTTGCTTCACTGCTGTATAATTTTTAAATCAACTCATTAGTCTCAGTTTCAGTCCATGACTCCCCTGACATCCATGCTGCTAGACCAGCTGCCAGGCACCTATTGGTGCTATTATATGCTGATGTTGCAGAACTTTTGTCTCAATCACCCATAGGTTTGAAAAGAGCTTTGCTCAATACTGTCACAAAATGCTTGCAAAGAAACTATCAAGGTATGGTTTTTGCTAAAAGACCAAGGTTGTATAGAGGGTCTATAAACAGTCACAAGATAGAATAGATAAAATCTTTCATACACCTGGGCAACAGCCAGTGTGGTGTAGTGGTTAAGGTGTTGGACTAGGGTTCGAATCCCCACACAGACATGAAGCTCACTGGGTGACTTTGGGCCAGTCACTGCCTCTCAGCCTCATGAAAACCCTATTCATAGGGTTGCCATAAGTCAGAATCGACTTGAAGGCAGTATATTTACATTTTTTACACCTGGGCATTGTCTTCCAAGCAAATGGAAGGCACATACAGAATAAGTGGCCCAGACAGCTTATAGGAGTGCTGCCATATTAAACTTTTTCCACACCAGAGGAAGTCACTAAGTACTGGAGGCAATTAAGCTTTTTGAGGCCAAATCACTCGCCCAGCAAGCTTTACTCCTTTGGAAGCAGTTTAATGTAAATTTTTGAGGACTATTCTACAAGTACCTTGTTGCGTAACAAATGCCACCCTGTGACTAGAAGCTGGACTTCAGAAGGTTGAATCTAGGATTTGGCTTGCCACCCGCAAACTGGGGCTGAAGTTAATCTTTGCAATTGGCCTAACCTCTCTAACTTTACAAGATGACTTCCAGTCAGAATGGAAGCAAACTCTTGTCTCTAAAGCTCCAGTTGTATGGATTCTCTTTGGAACATCTTATATATTTGGGGTTTGGCTGGCGTGACTCTTAGGCAACACATGGCAGATCAGAATGCCAACAAGATCAAGGCTCAACTTCCAACTATACTCAAATTGACAGAGCACTCCAGTTCAATAAACCAGCAAACTACCTTTTTATGCTCTCGGTCCTAAAGCATTATAGAGCCTTTACAATGGCACATCTAAATGTTCTCCCTTCTTTGTTCTTGGAGTAAAGATACCAAAAAATCCCTTACTGTGAATACAAGTGTCCCTGTGACCCTGGAGAGTTCCAATTGGTGACTCATGTTCTTCAGTATTGTCTTTATTATTGAGATTTACACAAAATTTTTATAAACCTCTCTTATTGAAACTGCTAGGACAATCAGATGCATTTTATATCTCTCTGATCAAAATGCACCTACTTCTCTCAGTGTAGCTAAAATCCATCAAGAATTAATTTTAGCTATCCTATAACTTCCCTGTTTTGGAGTTTGGGATTTTAACAAAATTTCTGTAATATTTCTGCAGGTACCTCTATCTTATTTTGTTCTATGATATGCTATCTTATTCTTTTTTATGTACAGTATTTTGACAAAATGTTCTGTGCTGTTTTTGAATGCTTCTATGCTGATCATTGACTGTCATAAAGAAAGATTGATTAACTGATGCCCTCCAAAATAATAGTGTATGATTTTAAATAAAATCTTTTTAAAAAATGTATGAAGATCGCTTACCTCCTAATTTGATATTGAAAGTTTTTCTCCAAAACATTGTTTCACAAAATTATTTTTAAACAATCACAAATTGCTCTCAAAGTAAATTTAGTAATAATGACTATGGTCCAAATCTTATAAAGCAACAACGAGGAGTGGCTAGCATCCAAACCAGGAAAAAGAAAAGGGGGGGAGGGGGGCAAAAAGCAAGATGCTAGAAAAAACAGGAATTTATTGTGTATTCAAACCTGACGCGTTTCAGCCTATTGGTTTTTAGGCCTTCATCAGGGGCTATAAATAAAACAGCAGGGACAAATTTACTTACATGAACATGTAAAAATATACATATAAAATCTATAAATCAGTCTATGACTTACAGTGCAGGCTAACGAGAAGGTCAAATGAGCAAACCGCTTACAACAATATAAACGCCTCAAAGAACAGAACATTAGGCATGTATATATATACAAGCAACTAGAAATACGATGCTGGTGAAACCACTTGAGTATGGTTTGAGGCGTTTATATTGAAACTCCAGGTGGATGAGGTAAGTTGGCCCCAGAAGCAGCCCATATCCTGCCCTCGAGCCGTAAAGCCCTGACAGACAGGCCTCTAACAGACAGGTGGGTGTGATAATATGATAGCGTGTGCAAAAAATGTCACCCCCTTTAGCCTGTTCCTGTACAAAGACATCCTATTCATCCTATTGCATCTCCCCCTATTCATAAACTGTTGAAGGTTTCTCTGCCATTTTTAAACCAAGTTGCAGATATTTCAGCCAGAAGCACTCGGAATACAAAGAAGAAAGAAAAAGGAAGTAGGTCAGGATAGCCATTTTGATCATAACGCTTCTGCCAAACCAAGATGAAGGTAAGCAGAGTCATGAGCGGACCTTTCCCCCCACATCCAGGATTCATTGATTCTCGCTGCTGATTCCAGGGCTACAACACTTAAGGAAAAGCAGATCTTTCACGATCATGTCCAAAATTGTCCATTTTAGCTGCCACCAATCTCTAGTAACTGTTACTCCTAGATAGTGAAAGCTCTAAATGAAATAGCTCTAAACCTGACCTTTCCCGTAGCCGCTTTTGTGCCACCACAGGGGTGTTAAGACACACCATATTTGACTTTTCCCAATTCACTTCCAAACCTGCTACTCTTTTTTAACAGTTTTCAGGAAATTAACAGGATAGATTTATACCAGCTTCTGAGCTGACATAAATCTCTCTCTGCTTTGGGGACATGCCAGGGTATTGAGAAAGCTATGGATCTTTTAGATCCATGTATTTTCCCAGTCTGCCCCCAAACCACCCCGACACCCCTCTTTGGCCCTACTGATGTCAGAACTAGGACTGTGCACAGACACCCACCCCCCATCTACCCAGTGGCTCCAATCCAGAGTGAGGGGCATCAGACCAACCTGCACTGGGTCAACCTGGGGACCACCCACTATGGCTCGGAGCCACTCCTGAATAAGTTTGGAGGTGGGTCTCATGTTTAATTAGGGTAACTCCCCCTAATTAAACATATGGTGGGGAGGGGGGCAAAGAAACAAGATATTGCATTCCCTCCTCGGACCAGCAGCGGGGACAATTCCTACAGGAAAGCCCTTTGCATAACAGCATCCCCCAAGATTGTTCCCCCAGCTCTGTGGCAGAAGGAGCAATCCTTCATGATGCTGTTTTGCAAAAGAGCACCCACACCCCTGAGGATTGGTGCCTCTGTTGATCAGGCAGGATGCTCCACCCCTGCTGCTCCACCACTTGACAGCCCCAGGTTGCTCTGCGCCATTGAATCTGACCTGTAGCTACCCATCACTGTCAGAACCCAACACAGCTGAGGCCCAAAAACATCTGTATGGGCCCAATTTGGCTTGGGCCTTGGCTGAATCTGGTGCACAGCCCTAGTCAGAGCTCTGGCATTTGTAGGACCAGGACTGTGGATATTCCTCAGTGGTATGGATCCAACATCTAATCACTAATGTTGCACCTCTCTAGTGATTAAGAGGGAGATCTGATATATCCTATGCCCCCCCTGGAATGCCCTGCCAGGGGGCACAGAATTTCAGCCTTAGTCCATTTCGTTCAGTGTTGAATTGCACACTTTCTGCAAAATGATTGGGGGTGGGGATATCAAGCTCCTAGCAAACCACAGTATTCAACCCCATGGATAGTTTGGTTTTGTGTGCCTTTGGGCCAACATGCTTTAAAACACAAGACAAGACTGTCATTTTTGAGGCAACAGACTGACATGGTCATTCCTTTGAAATAATATTTGAACATCAGTTAAATACTGGGGTCACCTTTTAAATCTAGCATATGTATATCCAGATTTTAACAAAATATGTTAATATGCTCTCTCTCATACACATTAATGATACAAGAAATCTAGGCTTACTGTATGGTTGAACATAAGTATATTATGTCATTTAAGACATTTTGTACATAGAACCCTGTGTCTGGTAGTTTCTCTGTGTGTATGTGTACTTGCTTGCTGTGTATTTGGCAGCTTAGTCTCATAACACAAAGTATTGCAAATCCTGTCTCACAGCATGCACGAGCAATTTCCATCTGTTGGTTGAGTATATGTACATATTAACTCCCCCTCCCCCATGCCCACTGATTCTCTGTGCCAGAAGCCTGCCAGCTATATGAACTGGGTAAGAGCATGCCTGGGAGTTCTTTCCAGCTCTTTGACTTTCAGAACCAATCTCGGTTCCATCATTACTTAGTTCTTCTCCAATACATTTCTTACATTTCATCAGTTGTGGAGTGTGTTTAATGGAGCTTTCCACAGTGAAGGCTATACATAGAACTGCCAAAGCCATCTTCTTAAATACACTTCATGGAGAGAAGATAGTTCAGATCACTCACCTTTGTATCAACAGGGTCTCTTTCAAACATCTTCAGTCACAAAACAAACATCTTCAGTCACTGGATGGAGCATACTATAAGTATGGGCACGAGGAATCCAGCAAGATGTCTTGTGCAAACTCTGTTGAAATGAATGGGCAATAAGAACATAAGAAGAGCCTGCTGGATCAGGCCGGTGCCCATCTAGTGCAGCATTGTTCTCACAGTGGCCAAACAGTTGCCCATGGAAAACCCACAAGCAGGACCTGAGTGCAATGTGCAGAAGGACTCTTGCATAGCTCTAGCTAATCGTAGTGGAGTGTGTGCCTGGGAAATTCTCAGATAATGTCCCTTATCTGTAGTAGGATCACCATATTTTGTGCTTCAGAAGTGGTGGCACAAGCAATGGTGGCCACATTCAGAAGAGGACATGCTCATGTTGGATAGAATAGGGGATTTTGCAGTTTGTCATTTTATACACTACAGGACTGAGATTCAGCTATACCTGACCAAATTCCTCCTTATGCATAACCCTGTGATACAGAAACAGAGGTGAAAGTTGCCCCAAGCATCAGTTCATACCATTAGTTGATGTCAGCTTTTCACTGAGACCAGCGGTGTCGGTGGGGGTGCAGGCAGGGCTGGAGATTCCTTGGTAATTGCCAGGCCGTAAGTTCTCAGCCGGCAGCTTGGCTATAAATCTGCCAGGCAAGCAAGAAGGAAGCAAGATAGGGGCAGGGGCTGTTCCAAGCTTACGTGCCAAGCCAGAAATCCAGAAGAGACGTCAGTGAAGATCCGGGTCTAGTTTGCCGAGAGATCAGTCCAAGTCAAGGTTCAGGGGATAGGAAGACACACAATGGTCATGCCTGACGTTGTAATCAGCAACACACTGAAGCCAGGATCTGTCTTTTAAAGAACACCTCTGCAGACAGGTGGGAACAATCACCCCTCTGGCTTCTGCAAGCGTGCCGGCCTTAAACGGACAGGCTGGCCCTTCTGCTGCCTGACTTTCTGTTGTCTTCGCTCTGCAGGTGGGAGGGGAGCCTCCTGGTCACTGTCTGATTCTGGCTGAAGGGCTTCAGCTGGGTCTTGGATGCTCTCCAGCTGAGGGGGAGTAGGACCTGCATTCTCAGGAGTTTCCTCTGTTTCCCCTTCTGGGTCTGTGGCTGTTATTCCCGAGTCATCCTCGTCTGACGAGTCCTCCGAAGGGGCCATGACAGTTGACAAGTGATGACAGTCTCATCATATGAGAGAACTTCTGGCTTGTTAATGGCTCTCCCCTTTACTATTGATGAAAAGACTGTCACATGACCATCATTAGCTCCACTGTGAGCTTTTGGTAAAGACGATATTTCTTAATCCTGCAGTTCTGATGGAGAAAAAATGGTTTTTTTCCTGTAATTCATACATACAAATATATAATAAAAATAAGCAAAAGGCCACAGGCCTTGGGATCGTAAGAAAAGGCAAATTCAGCTTGAAGTTCATAGCTCATGGGAAGAGGGTAGGCCTGGGTGTATGATTAACTTATGATGGATGGCATATTGTTTGAGCAAGCATGCATGCCTAGTAAGCACCAGGCAAAGGCTATTTTAGTTTTCCAGACTAAGGAAGGAGAAAGAAAGAAATGTTCAGTCTGTTTGTTCTTTCTTTCTTTCTTTCTTTCTTTCTTTCTTTCTTTCTTTCTTTCTTTCTTTCTTTCTTTCTTTCTTTCTTAATTTGTATCCCACTCTTCCTCCGAGCAGGAGCCCAGGGCGGCAAACAAAGCGCTAAAAACACTTTAAAACATCATAAAAACGTATCTTAAAATACATTAAAACAAAACAGCTTTAAACATATTTTTTAAAAAAACAACTTTAAAAAAGGATTAAAGACATTATTAAAAAACTTATTAAGCAATTCTAACACAGACGCAGACTGGGATAGGTCTCAACCTAAAAGGCTTGTTGAAAGAGGAAAGTCTTCAAAAGGCGGTGAAAAGATAGCAGAGATGGCGCCTGCCTAATATTCAAAGGGAGGGAATTCCACAGGGTAGGTGCTGCCACACTAAAGGTCCGTTTCCTATATTGTGCAGAATGAACCTCCTGATAAGATGGTATCTGCAGGAGGCCCTCACCTGCAGAGCACAGTGATCGACTGGGCATATAAGGGGTAAGACAGTCTTTCAGGTATCCTGGTCCCGAGCTGTATAGGGCTTTGTACACCAAAGCTAGAACCTTGAACTTGGCCCGGTAGCAAATGGGCAGCCAGTGCAATTGTTTCAGCAGCGGGGTGACATGTTGGCGATACCCTGTCCCAGTGAGCAGTCTCACCGCCACATTTTGCACCAGCTGCAGCTTTTGGACCAATCTAAAGGGCAGCCCCACATAGAGTGCATTACAGTAATCCAGCCTGGAGGTTACCAGTGCTTGGACAACAGTGGTAAGGCTATCCTAGTCCAGAAACGGCTGCAGCTGTCTCACCAGCCGAAGCTGGTAAAAGGCACTTCTAGCCACTGAGGTCACCTGGGCCTCTAGCGACAAGGATGGATCCAGGAGCACCCACAGGCTACAGACCTGCTCTTTCAGAGGGAGTACGACCCCGTCCAAAGCAGGCAACTGACCAATTATCTGAACTTGGGAACCACCGACCCACAGTGCCTCCGTCTTGCTAGGATTCAGCTGTTACTCTCTGCTATTTTATTTATTCTTGATGTAATTTTGTATTTTATGGTATCTTTTTGAATTGAAGTTTGTAAAAAACACTGATAAATTTTAGTAAAGGGCAGGAGAACAATTTGTTAATATATTTTTTAAAAAGTTTAAATCCCACCTGACACCAATGCAGTTAATGACAATTAAAATGTGACATATGTTTCACTGTTAGATTTCAGTTACAGTTTATCATCTACACTCCGTATCAATTCAAATACAATTTGGAATGAATCAGCAGAGGCCTTTGTAAAAAGGAATGCTTTGCAATATTTCTTAAGAGCCTACACAGTCAGACAAGTTCAGTCAGAGCTGTGGGTCATGCTATATACTTAAAAAGTTCCCATTCTGTGCCAAGTAAGCCCAGATCTGTGCTCCGAATAGTTAATGCGTATGTCTTTTTTCAATTCATTTATTCTGCTTCCAAGAATTGAATTTTCAAGGGTTTAATGCAAATTGTTTTAAAACACAAACTGAATTCTATTGTAGTGTTATGATAGGTGAAAAGATTCCACAAAGTTAGGAAACACAGTTTTGTTAAAGGATATGTACTAGCATAAATCAAATGGCTTAAAGAAGAAACTTGTGATGGGAATATTTGTAAGTGATATTGTTGGAAAACTACAATCTGCACCTAATTTTGACAATAGCAAACTTTTAACATAACCCTTACTTCAAACATGGCAAGGGAAGTCAAACTGCTCTTACCATGATTTTATGGCATCCGTTTTTTATATGTTTCATAATTAAATATAACAGGAGAGAATAAAAGCCTATATAGCCATCTTCTTCATTATCAAAAGATTTGTTTTATGGCATTGTTCCTGGCTCCTAACCAAAATAATAAGTTTATGGCCATACTTCATAAAAGCTCCAAGAGATATTTGACAATATAGACAAAATATATGTGCATCAGAATATCTTCCACCTCAGACCAAATGATGGTAGCCATCCCCAGCTGTACAATTTTCACAACCATGCAGGGCTGGCCCTAGACATGCCAGGGCCCTTGGGCACAAGCCTACTCCAGGCCCTGGCACTCCCCTTCCACGATTTGCTGCAGGATCGCTGCTGTGGATCGTATAGCGAAAGCTACGGAGCCCCTGCCATTCCCTTGCTTAACCTACCTTTCTCGGCTGTTCTGTGGTTGCATGCACAGCGCTGCCCTTAACCAAGATGGCGGCAGAGGTTTACCTAAGGGGCTGAAGCCTCTGCCACCATCTTGGAAGGGTCCCTCAGGGGCCCCTGTAGTAGGGTTGCCATATTCCAGTTACACAAATCCGGGCAGGTTAATTTGCGTATTATGCAAATTATTTACATATTATTTGCATATTATGCAAATATTTGCATATTAATATTTGGATTGTCCAGTTTTGTTTTTGTGCCTAGGAATTACCACCAAAAGCCGGGGAAAGATGTGAGAAATCTTTTTTTTAAAAGCAACATTTTCAGCCTTAAATGCCTAAACTCTAGTTTCCAACACTATGGAATATTTATTGATTGATTAAGAGAATTTATATCCTGCCCTTTTGCTGTTAAAAACAGAGCTCAGCACAGCTTACAAATATAATAAAAACAATAAAAATACACAATCAATATAAAAATAATAAAAACACAAAATAGCAACAAACATAAAGTAAGTCAGGGAAGCAGTACGGTTAACCATATATGATATATTTCAAAGTTGTGGTGGGTGGAGAAAAACAAGAAGCTAAAATGTTAGGAAAAGGAGTCTTTCACACCACATGCTCAGTTCTAAATACTGTTGCAGCAAGTTTTACAAGTTCCTCCAGTATTCCACTAGTGCAGGCACTCAGACATTCAAAGTATCTGTATGTTTCTTAGGTTTTATAAAAGCAGAGCTTTGCTTAACTCAAAATTTCTTCTCCCTTTGAGCAACCACATCTACACAGGTTCCACCTCCATACTCAAAATGAAACTGGGCCTGGAAGTGTGCAACAACCCCACACATACCTTGCTAATTAGATTATCAATGCCAGGATGTCTGTCTTATCGACTACTCTCCTGCTCCCCCCCCCCCGGGCATCATGAAAGACCCAGTCCTGGGCTCAGAAAGAAAATAAATATCTGGTCCTCTTCAAAGTATTGATAAGCCTCTTGTTTTAATTGAAATAATAATTATAAATTCTTGTTCTTATCACTAATGGGAGTTAATTATCTTGCATATGCTGCTGTTGCTTCTATGGCTGTAACGGAGTGAGGTTAAAGATAAGTGAAATGCAAATAGGAAAAGAAAACACAGAAGGCAGTAACACTTTCCTAAATGTAATACCATACCAACCACAACAAGATTCCTATGAGTAAGGCAAAAAACTAAGCATCTCACAACCAGTCAGGATTCCTAACCAAAAACCAAAAATAAGATAAATGAAGAAATATTTATATAAGCATGACTATCAAATATATTTATTATTTACACAAACTGTAAAGATATTTGTAGTGCAATCCTAGGTTTATTTATTCAGAAGCAAGTCCCAGTGTATTCAGTGGGGCTTACTCAAACAGGGACAGAAATGCAACCTCAAGTTGTTACCAATAACGCCCCAATAAAATTGTTTATTGATAGGCTAAGGCTCGCTCCCACATCACAAGATTCCAATAAACATGAAAGCGACGAAACAAGTCTTGATAAAACAAAGCCAAGTTTATTGATGCTCTTGCAAGAGGAGAAGCAGCAAAGCTGGCTCTGCCTATGCTGGACGCAGCCAGCCCCTTTATTATACGTTTTGCAAAGCGGAGAGCTCACAATAGACTTATGTCAGTTCTGTGAGATCTGAAGCACACATATCAGAGGCATACAGTTACACCCTATCTTCTAAGCATTTGGCAGCACACACACAAATTCCGAAGGTGGGGGTAAATCATGCTCTGTGCTTTTGCACTGTGCACAAGGCTACAAGATAAGCAAATTGCAACGTCTAAATCACTCATTGTATTCTTCACAGTTTTGCTGACTTCTTAGCAAATGGTCAATGACCTAAGGTTGCCAACTTACTTAAACTTAAAAGGTCACTTGTTAATATCATTCCACATGTATTGTCAGCATTTCTATCAATAATATATTTTTATAACAAAATGATAAGCAACTTCATTCACACAACCCAAAATTCCGAATCATGCCACTTTACGCTGTTTTGAAACTGTTTATACTCGTTTTTATGGTTATTGGATTTTAAATGGCTTTATTTCTTGTTGTGAGCTGCCTTGGTTTCCAACCCTACCTCACAGGGGTGTTGGAAAGACTCCATACACACACACGCACACACTGCAGATGTATAAATACATACAGCCCATATAATAGTTTATTGTCAAACCAGTTGGTCATTGCAGAAAAATCAGTATTAGTTTTAAAAAAATCAGTATTACTTTCCTACAGAATAAAAACTGTAATACCTAAGTAAGCCCTGCCTACTTGCTTTAAAATAGGACTGGAGAAGGGGGCAGAAAGAGTTAGAACAGAAACACAATTTTTTTACATTCACTCCAAAGTCCCATTGATTTTGAGCACATTCATAACCATGTCTACTCAAAAGTAAGTCCTATTGAATTCAATGGGATTTACTCTGGGCATGTGGGATTAGCATTGCTCTTACAAAAAGCAAGCATTGGGAAGGTTTTCAAAACGCTGCCCAAGATCTGACTCCTGCACACAAGAGGAAAAAAAACTGAAATGTATATACTTACTCAATTTATGAGATTTTCAGATAAACAGGGGGTGAAACCACCATTTTGTTTTCTAGACACTGCCTCAGGTCAATGAAACTGAAACACAATCTCTGATTGGCTGCAATCCTGAATGGGCAGGGTTAAAGCTAGGAAGTGCTGTAGTACTCTGTTTAAAGAAAGATTTAACAGTCGGGGGGCGGCTGACTTTTTTTGCATATCTCGAGAACCGGACCACCTAGAAACTTAATTTTTTAAAAAATTAAAGCTGAGAATCCGGGCCACCTAAGGGGCTAGCCAGGCGCCGGGTGGCATGCATAGAATCTGGGTAAAACCCAGCTAACCAGGCAATATGGCAATCCTACCCTGTAGCCCCAGGGGCCCTCATCCAGGGCCCCAACTGGCCACCCCTTAGAACCAGCCTTGCAACCATGAATCCATAAACCATACATAACAGGAATCTCCAGTTGAAAAACAAACTAAAACTTTGACATCAGATACAGTACATTAGGAAAATAAAATTTAAGAAAAGCAGATGCAGGACTTGGCTTGGGTAGCCATTTGCTCTGAGAAAAGTGGAAAACACATATTTGTTGTTCTGTTCCTTGCTATCATCCCCACTGCAATTGCTTCACCAATAGGCTGGGGGTAGGTGTGGGTGTGATGTTCCTATATTAATGTATATATGGTAAGTGTTGATTGTTTAGAAGATACATGGTAAGTGGAGTGAAAGAGGAGGGGGAGTGAATGGGCAGTAGAATGCTAGATAATTGGCTGAGTGTTTAAAATGGCTGAACGTATAAAAGGAAGAGTGAGAGTGGAATCTGGGGGGAGAAGACAAAGAGTGGGTTGCTTGGTGGGGTTTGAGAGAGTTGTTTGCCAGGAGAGAGTGGAGAAGGAGGGGGGTGGAGTTCGGATTAGTATTGAGTAAAACCATATGCTTATGTGCCTTAAGAAGAAATCTTGTTAATCTTGTTAGCTTTGTTATCTTTAATAAATACTTAATTTGGTTTACCAAAGGCCTGATCCTTGGCTGGGGTTTCACAGACCAGAAGGGAGGGTAAGGTAATGACCAAGGCTGAAGGGAAACTGTAACAAATGGTGGCAGCGGTGAAGAGAATAACAATACCAGTATTCAGAGTCTCTGGGAATACTAGTATTAGGACGTGACTGGTAGTTGCCTAGCAGGGGGATCTGTTGAGATCTGTGCTAGAGCGGGGAGAGAAACAATAAAAAAGGACAGTCTGGACTGGTGAAGTCCCTGGTGGTGCCTAGTGACAGGCAGTAGCCACGCGCAGGTAGGAACCTGACAGGGAGAGCCAGGGAAGGGCGTCACACGTGGTGTTAGCGGTGGGATACAAACAACAGAGAATCCAGATACGAATCAAAGAGAATCCCAAAGACACGTGGTGACAAAGGAGACTACGTCACAGGTGTTGGCTGTAGCAGTGAGATACGAATACTAGAGAATCCCTAACAGTGGTGTGGCAAACAGAAATAACAAAACAGGATTTCTTGTGAGAGTGACTGGCAAAGAGTGTGTGGCAAAGAGTGAGTGAACTCAAACACCATGGCTGAATACATAAAAATGAAAAGAGAGGAGCTGGTGGAGAAGTGCATAACATTCAATTTACCTCACGAGGGTAAAGGGGTAGATGAATTGAGGGTAGCACTTATAGGATTTGCAACTGCCCAGCAAAAACAACCTGTCAGGGAAGAGACCCCAGAAGGATATTTAAGCAATCCCGCTTATATAGAGTACTTGAGAGAGAAGTTAAGATGGGAGGCTGAGGAAAAAGACAAGCAGAGGGAGTTGGAAGCTGAGAGATTGAGGATGGAAGCTGATGGGAAAGACAAGCAGAGGGAGTTGGAAGCTGAGAGATTGAGGATGGAAGGTGCAGAGAAGGAAAAACAGAGGGAGTTGGAAATTGAGAGAATGAGATTGGGGTTTGAGGAGAGGGAGAAGCAACGAGCATTGGATGCTGAATTACAAGTAGAAAAGTTAAAATTTGATAGAGAGAAATTTCACTCTGAGGAGACAAGGAAAGACAGAGATGGAGCAAAAATAAAAATTACTCCAAAGGACTTTGCTGTCTATGAGCCTGGTCAAGATCCTCAAATTTACCTCAGCACCTTTGAAAAAGCAGCTCAGTTGTGGGGGCTACCTGAAGATAAATACATGCAGTATTTATCAAACCTGATTAAAGGGGAATTGGCTGAGGTACACCAATATTTCCCCTCAGACAGGCCCGTCACCTATGCTGAATTCATAGAAGCAGTGTTTAAAAGATTCAGACTGGGGCCTGATTATTTTAGAAAGCTTTTCAGAAACTGCCAGATACAGACAGGGAGGTCTTTCGTGGAGCTGGGGGCAAAACTGATGGACATATTTGGGAAATGGCTGACAAGTGCAAAAGCTCAGTCTGTGGAGGAGGTGAAAAACCTCATGATATTGGATCAATTATACCATCAGTTACCACCAGAAATAAGGCTCCTGGTCAAAGACCGTTCCCCTACATCGGTGCAGGAGGCCGCAGAGATGGCGGATCACTTTGCCTCCAACAGAACTGGCTGGGTGGGGAAAGCATCAAGAGATTTTAAACCCAGACCATATAACGCTGGCAGAAGGGATGTGGTACCACAGAGAGTGAGTCCTCCAGTAAAATCTGAAGGGCACAGGACACCCCAGAGTGGATCTGTGTACCCTAAAAGTGAGGAGAAATTATGCTACAAATGTGGTAGACCGGGGCACCTACATTTTCAATGTGAGGTTGCCAACCCCATTAGTAATCCTGCTCAGACAAGGGCAGTGAAAACAGAGCCCAAGGCTTTAGAAACAGCAAAAAAGGTTCAGTTCTGCCAGATAAACTGGACAGAAGTAACAGACCTTGATTCAAGTCTGAGAGAGGAAGTGAGTGTACAAGGGGCAAATTATTGGGCATTGCTTGATACTGGTGCCGCTCAGACATTACTGAGGCCAGATTTAATAAAATCTGAGGTAATATTACCTCAGGAAACCGTGACTATCCAAGGAGTGAGGGGTCAACCAGAAAGTTTGCCTGTGGCCCTGGTGGAAATGACTTGGAGAGGCCGAGAGGGCCGATATAAAGTAGGCATTAACGCCCAACAACAAGAACCAGTAATACTGGGAAGAGATGTAATGGGAGCCCAAGGAAAGATCTATGTAGTGACCAGACAGCAAATTGGCAGAGAAAAAGAAGCCATATTAAGGGGGGCTGAAACAAACAGGGTGGAATCTGTTAACCAGCCTCAGGTCCCCATAGCAACCACTAGCAGGCCTGCTGAAGGAGACAAACTGTATCAAGTGGTCTCTGATAAGAAAGAAGCAGAGCAATTCAGGGAAGAGCTGCATAAAGATATAAGTTTGAAGCAGATAAAGGAACAAGCTCTGACCCAACAGATTCCTTTCACTGACAAACTGAGGAATCAAGTTGTGTGTGAGAATGGGATTTTACATAGACTGTGGATGCCCGCTGAGAGAAAGGATGAATGTGAACCAGTGAAGCAATTGATAGTACCTAGCAAATACAGAACCAGATTGCTAGAGGTAGCCCACGATGTCCCATGTGCAGGACATCTGGGAATAAAAAAGACCAAGAGGAGATTGGCGGCACACTATTATTGGCCAAACATCTCCAAAGATGTAAAACAACATTGTCTATCTTGTGGAATATGCCAAAAGGTGGGAAAAAGTGGAGTAAAGACTAAGGCACCCTTAAAGCCACTTCCTATAATTGGACAACCCTTTTATAGAGTGGGAATAGATTTGGTGGGCCCTTTTTCCAAACCCACAAGGCATGGCAAGAAATAACTATTGGTGGTGGAGGATTTTGCCACCAGGTACCCAGACGCAGAAGCACTAAGATCTGTAGAAGCCCCTGTAGTGGCAGAGGCTTTATTAAAAATCTTTATGAGGCTAGGTTTCCCTCATGAAGTGCTGACGGATCAAGGCAGTGTATTCATGGGAGAAGTGATGCAATGTATGTGGAAATGTTGTGGTCTAAAACATCTAAAGACCACTACTTACCATCCCGCCACTAATGGGTTAACAGAGAGATTCAATGGCGTTTTGAAGGGCATGATCAGAAGCTATGTTCAGATCACCCACAAGACTGGGATGAACGGTTGGGATGCTTCTTATTTGCATACAGAGAAGTCCCTCAGGAGTCAACAGGCTTCTCACCCTTTGAACTCATGTTCACTAGAAAAGTGAGGGGACCTTTGGAACTATTAAAAAATTCATGGGAAGGAACCCTGGGAGAGTACAAAACATCTGTAGTAGATTTTGTATTGGAATTCCACAATAAATTAACATCAATGATGGAGGTGGTGGAAAAGAATTTGAGTCAAGCACAGGAGAAGCAACGTTACTGGTATGACAGAACAGCCAGGGAATGTGTGTATGATGTGGGAGATATGGTTATGGCGTTCATACCCAGGAAACATGACAAATTACAGGCTAACTGGGAAGGACCATATACCATCAGAGAAAGGCTTGACACAGTGACGTATGTAATCACCACAGATCAATTAAACAAAAGCAAAGTGGTTCATGTAAATATGTTGAAGCCTTACCATACCAGGGATGCACAGGTGTTGCAAGTTACCTTATTCCCTGAGGGAAGTGGGCCTGAACTTCCAGATTTGGTACAGGAAAGCAAAGACAAAGGAGGGGTAGATCAAGTGGAATGGTCAGAGGAGGTGAAGGAGGAAGTAAAAGAAGAGATTCTGAGAGTTTTGAAAACCTATAGGAATCTCTTTAGCAACAAACCTGGCCGAACCAGTATAGTTATACATTCCATTGATATTGGAGATCATGCCCCAATCAGATCTGTTCCGTACCGTGTGAATGGGAAAGTTTTGAATGAGATCAAAAAGGAGGTGGAAGATATGCTGGAATTAGGAGTGATCAGGGAATCCATCAGTCCCTGGGCCTCAAGTATTGTCCTGGTTCCGAAAAAAGATGGAACGACCAGGTTTTGCATTGATTATCGGCTAATCAATAAAATTACTGTCCCAGATGCGTATCCTATGCCTAGGGTAGACGCAATGTTAGAGTTATTGGGGGCAGCAACCATTATCTCTACACTAGATCTCTGTAAAGGATTTTGGCAAATGGAACTAGACGAGCAATCCAGAGCCAAAACTGCCTTCAGTACACCAGATGGGTTATATGAGTTTGTGACTTTACCCATGGGACTAAGGAACTCACCAAGTTCATTTCAGAGGCTAATCAATACTGTGTTGCGAGGCATGTCAGATTTTGCAGTGGCCTATATCGATGACGTGGCCATTTTTAGCAAGTCGGTGCCTGAGCATGTCCAACACCTGACAACAGTATTGGAGGCCTTAAGAAAAGCAGGCCTCACAATAAAAGCTAAGAAATGCCAGTTTGGACTAAAGGAAGTAATCTATTTAGGACATAAGGTGGGGAGTGGGAAAATCACCCCCTTATGGAGCAAGGTGGAGGCAATACAAGCGTGGCCGATCCCCTTAACCAAAAAAACAAGTAAGGGCATTTCTGGGTGTGGCTGGATTTTATAGGAAGTTTGTGAGAAATTTTGGGGAAATAGCAACCCCCTTGCATGAATTAACAAAGAAGAAGTGTTCTGAGCGTGTGGTATGGACGGATGAATGTCAGAAGGCTTTTGATCTACTGAAGCAAGCCTTGTGCCAAGGACCCATATTAATAGCACCAGACTATGAAAAACCATTCATCGTGGCTACAGATGCGTCGGACCTGGCGCTGGGAGTCGTCTTGCTGCAGGAGAGAGAAGGCACCAGACATCCAGTGGCGTACCTGAGTCGCAAGCTGACGCCGAGGGAGAAAAACTATTCGTCGGTCCAGAAGGAGTGCCTAGCGGTCGTGTGGGGACTGAACAAGTTGCGCCAATACGTGTGGGGACGAAGATTCACAGTGACTACGGATCATCGGACCTTGTTATGGTTGCAGACTATGAAAAACCATAACACTATGCTGCAGAGGTGGTCCTGGGCCCTACAGGACTATCAAGTGGACTTCCAGTTCATAAAAGGCAAGGACAATGTACTGGCCGATGGACTTTCCAGGCAAGTGGCTGGGACTGCAGTGACGTGACCAGACGGAGGGACAAAGAAAGACATTTTCCCCATAGAGACTTGTTTATATTGTTAACACGACGTATAAATCCTGGAACAGGAATAATACTCTGCCGTTGTTTAAGGGGGGAGGAAATGTGATGTTCCTATATTAATGTATATATGGTAAGTGTTGGTTGTTTAGAAGATACATGGTAAGTGGAATGAAAGAGGAGGGGGAGTGAATGGGCAGTAGAATGCTAGATGATTGGCTGAGTGTTTAAAATGGCTGAACGTATAAAAGGAAGAGTGAGAGTGGAATCTGGGGGGAGAAGAGAAAGAGTGGGTTGCTTGGTCGGGTTTGAGAGAGTTGTTTGCCAGGAGAGAGTGGAGAAGGAGGGGGGTGGAGTTTGGATTAGTATTGAGTAAAACCATATGCTTTTGTGCCTTAAGAAGAAATCTTGTTAATCTTGTTAGCTTTGTTATCTTTAATAAATACTTAATTTGGTTTACCAAAGGCCTGATCCTTGGCTGGGGTTTCACAGACCAGAAGGGAGGGTAAGGTAATGACCAAGGCTGAAGGGAAACTGTAACAAATGGTGGCAGCGGTAAAGAGAATAACAATACCAGTATTCAGAGTCTCTGGGAATACTAGTATTAGGACGTGACTGGTGGTTGCCTAGCAGGGGGATCTGTTGAGATCTGTGCTAGAGCGGGGAGAGAAACAATAAAAAAGGACAGTCCGGACTGGTGGAGTCCCTGGTGGTGCCTAGTGACAGGCAGTAGCCACGCGCAGGTAGGAACCTGACAGGGAGAGCCAGGGAAGGGCGTCACAGTGGGCCACGAGGTGGAAAGGCCTAAGAAACTTCAGGAAGTGAAGTAAATTTATCTGCTACCTTTCTCTAGAGACCACTCGCCACCCGTCCTCTCCAGGCAATCATCCTGGAATTCAAAAGTTTAATACAAGAAATTCAGCTTCACTGGTTTCTTCATCAGTCAGTTCTGTTCACACAATATGGGTGATAAAAGTATTGTAATAGTGTAGATTTAAAGGAAGGGTTTTTTTAAAAATAAAAACTTCTTTCTTTCTACAGATTAATGAATAAATCATGGTACACCAAGAAGCATCTCATATTTGCTATTACGGACTGGTTAATTGAGTTTCCTCCCAAACATCCATGTTCTGATCACACACTCCTCTCTCTTTTCTAATCAGGACATAATCTGATCGTTCCTCCTATTCCACTTTTCCATGAAGCCTTTCCTTAAGCCACAATCTGTTTATCTTCTGCTGCAATTCCAGTTATTCGTATTTATACTTACACACAGGCATCCCTTGTTAGCCTTGCCTCTCCCATCAACCACTTCTCTTTCTACTG